>NW_005842314.1:1086179-1175353 GCF_000455745.1 Alligator sinensis
CTAGCCTTCTTTTGAAGACCCCCAGTGTAGGAGCCAGCACCACTTCCCTTGGAAGTTGGTTCCAGATCCTAGCCGCCCTGACTGTGAAGTAGT
Organism: Alligator sinensis; assembly: GCF_000455745.1. Taxonomy (NCBI): domain Eukaryota; kingdom Metazoa; phylum Chordata; order Crocodylia; family Alligatoridae; genus Alligator; species Alligator sinensis. The sequence continues at coordinate 1,086,273 of NW_005842314.1, forward strand.
GCTTCGGGATGTCTAGCCTGAACCTACTCTCCATCAACTTATGACCGTTATTCCTTGTAACTCTCGGTAGTGCTTGGGGGAACAGGGACTCTCCCATTGCCTGCTGGTACCCCTTGGCCAATTTATATATGGGCACCAGATCCCACCCCCAGTCTTCTCTTGTGGAGGCTGAACAAGTTCAGGTCCCGTAGCCTCTCCCCGTAGGGCCTGCCCTGCTGCCCCCTGATCATGTGAGTGGCCCCCCTCTGGACCCTCTCCATGCTGTCCACATCCCTCCTGAAGTGCGGTGCCCAGAACTGGATGCAGTACTCCAACTGCAGCCTGACCAGTGTCGCATAGAGGGGAAGGATCACCTTGGACCTGCTCATGATGCATCTGTGGATGCATGACAAGGTGGGATTAGCCTTCCTGACTGCATTCCCACACTGGCAGCCCATGTTCATCTGGGAGTCTATAATGACTCCAAGATCCTTTTCTGTCTCTGCACTGATGAGAAGGGAGTTCCCCAGTCTGTAGGTATGCTGCTGGTTCTTCCTCCTCAGATGCAGCACCTTGCATTTATCAGTATTGAATCCCATCTTTATTCTCATCTGCCCACCCCTGTAACCTGTCCAGATCCAATTGTAGCTTGTCTCTCACTTCTCCCCATAGCTTAGTGTCATCTGCAAATTTGAACAAGGTGCTTTTCACTCCCTCGTCCAAGTCGCTGATGAAGATGTTGAACAGTGCCAGCCTGAGGACTGAGCCCTGGGGGACCCCACTGTCCACATCCCTCCGGGTCGAAAATGGCCCGTCCACCACCACTGACTGGGTGTGGCCCTCCAGCCAACTGGTGACCCATATGACTGTGTAGGCATCGACACCACAATCTCCTAATTTTTTAATGAGAATGGGGTGAGAGACAATGTCGAAGGCCTTCCTAAAGTCCAGAAAGACTACATCCACCGTGACACCTGTGTCCAAGGATTTTGTGACCTGGTCATAGAAGGCCACCAGGTTGGTCTGACAGGACCTGCCTCTAATGAACCCATGTTGATTGCCCCTAAGCATACCCTCCCCTGCTTGGCCCTCACAGATGTGCACCTGGATAATTTTCTCAAAAAGCTTCCCCACGACCGAGGTAAGACTAACAGGCCTATCATTTCCTGGGTCGTCCTCCCTCCCTTTTCTGAAAATGGGGACCACATTGGCCCTTTTCCAGTCCTCTGGCACCTCGCCAGAGCACCACGAGTGCTCATAAAGCTGTGCCAGGGGTCCCACAATGACCCCTGCTAATTCCCTCAGCACTCTGGGATGGGGATTGTCAGGACCCGCTGATTTGAACAATGTTCCCTAAGTCCTCACTGACCCTGGGCTTGGCTGTGCCTCCCCTGGGACCATCGGGGATCCCGGGACGGGGGGGTGACCTGGTCCCTGCTCAGAAAAATGGAGGCAAAGAAATTGTTAAATAGGTTAGCTTTGTCCTCTGGTGAGACCACCAGATTTCCTAGCGTGCCTTGCAGAGGCCCCATGTTACCTGGAACCTTCTTTTTACCCGCTATGTATTTAAAAAAGGACTTCTTGTTATCCTTGATCCAGGTAGCTAGTCCCAGTTCCATCTCCACCTTGGTCTTCCTGACCACTCCGCTGCAGTCTAGAGCAATGGAGGTATAGGCCTCCCTGGTGATGGACCCTCGCTTCCATTGGCTGTATGCCTCCTTTTTAGCTTTCAGATGTTCCTGGATGCTTTTGAGCCATGGGGGCTTTTGAGCACTGTTGCCCACTTTGATCCGTGTTGGGATTGCCACTCTTTGGGCTTGGAGGATCATCTCCTTCAGGAATGACGACTCTTCTTGGACTCCCAACTCCTCCGGGACCTCAGTGCCTCCCCGACTAGTCTCCTTAGCTCAATGAAATCCACACTCCTGTAGTCCAAGGATTCTGCCTTGCTGCAGGCCTTTGCCACCCTGTGCTGGATGGTGAATTCCAGCAGGCGATGATCGCTATTACCCAGGTGGTCAAGAACCCACAGTCCCCTCACCAGGTCATCACTTGTGGCCAGGACCAGGTCTAACAAGGCATTTCCCCTGGTGGGACTGTGCACCTCCTGGGTTAGATGGAGGTCCTGTAACTCGGCTAGGAACCTATGTGAGCGGGTCAGACCTGGCTGACTGCTCTTCCCAGCAAATGTCCAGATAGTTTAGGTCACCCATGATGACCACATCCTTTGACATAACTGCCTCTGTGAGCTGACCTGAGAATGATAACAAATACAGACATGATAACAAATACACAAGGGATATAACCTGCACATTTTGTAACATTAAATCAACTGGAAACCAATGAGCTTTAGAAAGATATTTTCCCTTCTGGAAGATTATTCTTTAATTGCCTTATTTTTTTTTTTTTTACTTCAAAGGGCTAACGAGTATCAAAGAAAATGTAGGACTAAATAGACTTCTGGTCCAATTCAGTGTGGTACCTCTGTTGTTCCAATATTTATATTAGCTAAATTCAGATCATGCAACTTTTGAGATACAGGGCCCTTTTTTTTTTTTTTTTTTTTTTAAATAAGTGGTACTATGAGTGAGAATCCCAGCACACTTTCCCACAGCTCCTCTGTCTCAACCTTTGTTATCTCAGTAGAGTTTCTTTAAATGCATGGTACAATACACCTTGCCTTAAACCTAGAGCTCTTCCAAGAAACTTCCTCCTTCTTGCCCTCACTGCCTCCCTCTTTATGTGGGGCAAATAGTCTAATAATTTTTGAGGTGCAAAGATTTTGAGAAACAATTTTTTCATCATATTAAAAATGCCTTTATGAAGAGTTGTTTTTGGGGCAAGAAACTTAGCTAAACATTTAGGCCACTGACAGGCATGAAAAATTACCAGAAGAGGCATCGTGTAAGTTTGATCCGGCTCCCCAATATCTGTGTAGATGGCATGTTTCAGTGGGGCTTTTTTATGCTTTTATCTAAGAGTTGATTGAATCAGCTCTTAGATAAATGCTCCCAAAATCTTTGCTGAAGCATGTGATCTATATAGACATTGGGCAAGCTGGACCAAATTGATGCAATGCCTTTTCTGGGCATGCACTGCTTTCAGCACGGGTGTGCACCAAGCTAAAAGTAAAGCGCTGTTTTGTTTTGTTTTTCTCATTTTTAAGCAGCCACATTTTTTTTTTAACCTTACATGATGCCTTTACTGAACAGCAAAATTGAAAAGCTACTATAAGGAGAATGTACTGCATTAAAAATGCTGTCTAAGTCTATGCCAACCATGCAGTTGGTCCAGTAAAAGATACCACCCAAAAAAAATCCTTTCTGGACCACTCAAATGCTACCAAAAGCGCAGATTGGACCGTTAATAAATGGAGCTCATGTTTACTCTTTGGAGCGGGGAGGCAGGCAAATGCCTGCACTGGCCAAGGCCAGGATGGGGGCCCAGAGGTCCACTCCAAGTGGGACAGAGGTGGGGTAGAAGTGGGGCTCAAGCTTCTGTGGGAAGGGCAGTGCTAGTGGCACATCTCAAATACCCTGCCTGGGTCAGTGGGACACCGAGTATCCCTCTCCCCATCTCAAGGCCCAGGACCCTGCACTGGAGCAGCTCAGGGAAGGACTCAGAAGACTTTCCCTCCTAGAACCAGTGCCGAATTCCTGGCTGAAACTGCTTACTTTGAAAATGCAAGGCTGCCCCTTCCCTTCCCTCCCCACCCTCCACCTCCATTTCCTCAGATGCAGGGAAATGGAGCCCTGCATCTGAAGAGTAAGGGGCTTCAGCTAGGAATTTGGTGCTGGCTCCAGGGGAAATCCTGTGAGCCATTCCCGGAGCTGCAGCAATGCAGGGAACCAGGACTCGGACAGGACAGGACAGGAGAGGGACACTCTGGACCATGCCCTGGAGCAGCTCCAGGACGGGCTTACAGGATTCTCCCCCTCCACCCCCACCCCGAGCCAATGCCTAATTCCTGGCTGGAGCTGCTTACTTTCCAGATATGAGGGCATGGCAGGCCTCTTCCCAGGGTCCAGAGCCCCTTGCATCTGCAGAATAAGCAGCTTCACCTGGGAAGGGAATCCTGCAAGTCCTTCCCAGAGCTGCAGGGTCTCGGGGCTCAAACAGGAAAGGGAAAGGACACTCTGTGCCTCTTGAACCCAGGCTGGGAATGCACGGTGCACCACTGGCACTGCCTCCTCCCAGCAGCTCACGAGCCCCCCTCCCCATCCCCACCTCTGTCCTGCCAGGCTGACAGACAAGAGCTCAGGGGAGGAGCTGGCCAGGCCCTTGGCTATAACAATGAGCCACAGCTCCCTGTGAGTCGGGGTTAGGAGGCCCCACAATGTCCCCTGGGATACCAATGGACAGAAACCAACCCTGATTAGGGAGTGGACCAGGCACTGACGTTCAATACACCAGTCTAGCCTCAATCAAGTAAAACTTGATAGTACATCAATCCAGGTCTACCTTAGATTAGGATCCTCCACTTTGAAACTGTCCTTTGTGTCCTGAACATCTGTTTTGTTATGGGTATACGCTGGTGTCCAAGTACATAAACTGGAAAAAATGTAATGTCTGCACCTGGCCTAAGACTTAGCATCAGGAGTTCAAATTCCTCAATCTTTCACTGAACTATGTGTTGGCTTTTAGGATAACAGGAAAGCCATCCAGGGAAGACTTGATAGTCAAAACCTCCTTGGAAATGCAACAGGAACCTATTGAATCCTAAGGAGATTTGGAAGGTGTCAAAATCTTAAGCAGTTAGGAACCAATAGTAAGTCCCCACTATTAAGTATTGCTTCAATCAAAGTGTAGCTTACTGAGTAGCTTAGAAGTTGACAAGATAGTCAAAGGATGTAGAGGACAGACTACAATGGTAATGCACTAATTTAGGAGAAAAAGGAATGATATCTAGTTGCATGCATCCATGTGTTAGCTTCTGATTAGATAGTTCAAAGAAGAACGTACATGTATAAAAATTTATGCTTTCCAAAGAACTTTGGATTTGTGAGCCTGATACATTTCCCCTCTGTCAGTCTGTCTGACCAGTCAAGTTACAGCAAATAAAGGCTATCTGGTTTCGGTTTAGTTTCTCTTACTGAAACCCTCCAGCAGTAAGACTGGAAGACTGTCTCTTAAAGTTGCAGCAAACACAAGTGATTTTTATACAGACATTTCAAAATGTTTCCTTATTGATTGTCAAAAATATTTGGTTTTACATGCAAAATCAAAACATATTGTTTTACCTTACTGGAATGGCCTGAAACACAGTGGGGCTCAGCCTTTTGGCCCTGCAAGCAAAGTAAGTGGTACGAGGCTGGCTCACACATGCCAGATTGGACCCCACACACCAGGATCAGGCCTGCTTGGCTTTGGCTTGGCCCCACACGCTGGAATCAGACCCTGCACCACCTCTGCCCAGCATGCCAGGGCAGACCTGTGGGGCGTCCTATAGGCCAGGTGACATGGTGCCAGAGGTTAAGTCTGACTTGCCAGCCAACTCACCATCCCTGCTGTAGGGCACTTACCCAAGGGATGCTGTAGTTTGAAAGCCTGTTTTCCTCATAGGTGTGGGGTACATTTAAGTGCATCCCTCCCCAACACTGGGGATGTGGCAGTCATACCCTTAGAGGTAAAAGGAGAAGTCTATATTGCTTCTATGAAAGCCTGGCTCTTTGATGGTGGCTATAACAGACGTTCTCTGACATGCTCTTCGGGCTGGGGGCAGACTGGTAGGTGTAACACATACTGGGCAGCTGGTTACATTAGTGCAGGCTTAGGTCTAATCAGTCTGAATCCAAGTAAATGGGACATTAGCATAAATACTTTGCTGAGCCAAAGATTAAACACAGTGCCAACCTTCAGGCTCTCACACTTGAAAATACTGGCCATAATGTTTACTTCAGTCTTGATGAGTGTTGAATGCAAAAGCCTTGCTTTGGAACGATGCAATCTAAGCCCAAGGATGTAGAGGCCAACCTTTCATTGCCTCAAAAATTTAATTGAGCATCATTCCAGGATTACTACCAGCTTATATTCACTCAGGTTGGAGAATGTGCCTGAACCAGCACAGGTTATAATGGACGGCAAAGTCCCTCTCCGCAAAGTATTTCAGCCTAAAACACTTCTAGGACAATAGGATGCTTTCAGCATCCAACTTTTGCGTGAACTGGCTCAAATGTAGCCGAGCCAGGGGAACTGCATTTATGTCCATGAAAGTCGAACTGGAGTTTCAACACTGTACCATGATTATTCCTGTCAGTGTAAATCAGGTAATTAAAATGGGAGTAATTACATTCATGGTGATGTTAAAACTTCCAAGCATGGTCTTTGTGAATTAGACATCGTGTTCTTCTCACTCTTTCAAGGTATATATGGTAAGAAATGATTTATTGATTCTGCTCCTTGCTCCGGCAATCCCCAAAGCAGAGCCAGTTCACTACAGGATGCAGTTGTGTCCTGTACCTCAAAGCTCCATCAACCAACAGGGTAGTTACCAATGCAATCATATCCCAACACCACCTCAGGTCCACATGTTTGCTTCCAAAAACTTGAGCAGTCCCAGACTGAGTGCTCACACAATTAATAAAAATGCCATTTCTCCAATCACTCTGCCTTTAAAGTGCTTTAAGCTATATAGTTCCCTGCAGAATTGAATATCAGAACACAGAGGCAGTAGAAATACTAAGCAAACCTTCTGGAGATGCAGCCTTTTTCAATAGATACTTCTTCAGTGCACTCCTCTCACCTTTCTTTTGCAAGGCTAAACATTTTGCCTTGGTCAACCATTAGGACAGAGGGAGAAGAGCAATGGATGACATATCACAGTACAGCCGACCAGTTAATATTTTATGGATCTCCAATTCCCAGCTGGCAGAATTTTTAGAATTCTTTCCATGGAATTAAAAAAAAAAATCCATGTCAGTTCAGAACTAAAATTTAGAAATAAGAAACATATCCTTGGAATGAAAAGCCTATTTTTCTGACCAGTTCTATTTGTTACTCGGATATTTGATTCTCTTTTGTATTCTCCTTGGAAACTATTTAATCCTCAGCTATGTAGGCTTTAACATATTTGTCCCTGCACTCTATAAAAATAATTAATGGAAGATGAAAAAAAGTTCTACACATAATATGAATGAGATACAGCTACATGATGTATTATGTTGAATGCTATTAATCCTAATGTACAATAATCATTTGAAAACATAGGGATTTTGGTGTAGGACACTAGTGCTTCATGTTATGATGGACAGACATGGCATTCACAGACTAGAATAACAATTTTGCTTTGGGATTAACTCATTTTTGTAAAGAAGGACCCTGTTTGCATTAAAAGTAATTACTTATTACACTTTAAAACAAAGCCTATTCTATCCATTCATTTGAGGTTACATTTTCAGTTAGCTGGATGACTGTAGGTGATTGCAAAACAAAAACTGGGAATTTAAAATAATCTTTTTTAAACATTTCATTTAAACATTTCATATAAGCATTCATTTATGGAAGTAAATGACCCAATCCACATGCAATTAGAGGACAAGATCCTCCTTTTACAAATGCATGATATTCACTAGGATGAGGAGAGGAGATCACAGCATTAGCAGCCAAGTGAAAGATCCTCAAAATGACCTGCTTGTATAGGACATGTCTACTTGCAGTATGTTATTCAACAGCTAGATGCCTCGGCCAGCTGCACAGAGTTCTAGGCAGAGTCTGATGCCTTTTAAAAAAAAGAGAAATAAAGTAAGATTTCAGGCTTTGGGGGAAGCCCATTTATATCAGCATTTGCAACACTTTATTAAATGCATCCTGTTTAAGAAAAGCCATGAGTTCTGGCAGGCAGGACAGGTCAAGGGGCTGGAGAGCAACACATCCCGGCACAAACCTTAACAGGTCGTTGAACTCCAGAATACAGAAGTGCCTTTCCGCGGAAGGTGCTCAATTATTACAGTGATACTCCATAATAGAAAACCTCCAAGATAAAGAGAACTGGGGGAGTTGGGGGAAAACTATTATGGATGCAAGGTGAGTGTAAACCAAAATACAAGATTCAAACATATCCGGGCTTTTGGGAACTTGAAAATTCATCTCCAAACTTTGCAGTTCTTTAATTAGAGGCAAAAATAAGAAAATGGCAAGAGCTTGAAAGACCTGATTTGAATTTTAGCATTCAACTTGCAGGTTCAGATTCCATTGAGAAACCAAAATAAAGATGCTTTAGAAAAGCACTGCATTTGCCTTGCACATTAAAATTTGCTTGCTTTTAGTGTGGGCTAAAATCCACACAACACAAGCTGAGCCCACTCCACAGAGATAGGCCTGAGAAGGAAACTTCAGATTTAGTCAAGAACAGTCTTAAAAGGCTTTCAGAAAGGTCTGGATCACAACTTTTTGTTTATATCCCTCCCTGCTCATAGAATAGGAGGGATGGATTTGTAGACACACAATAGAATAGAATTAATTATGCTAATGGGAACGTGAAGCAATGAGTTAAATGAGCTAAAATGATGCTGCAATTATTTTATTCACTATTACCAGCAATTACAAATCATAATACAAGAGTCTTTTGACCTTTAGAATAAATGACGCAGTATTTTACAAGCCAAGCAAAGCAGCCTCCCTAAAAATCCAGGGAAGGGAAGGACAAAAGTCAAGTGCTATAATTAACTGCATAATTATTTTCCAAAATAAACGTGCAATCTTCACCTTGGTGGCACTGAATGGCGTCACTGGGGCTGCTATCATTAAACTGCCATCACTGCACTATCATTACAAGGCTAGTAAGGAAAAAGAAACACTTTGGGATCCACTAGAAGATGTTTGTTTCCCAGTTTCTCCAAGCTGAATTGTGCACATACGTGTTTTAGTGAATGATGATTTTTTTTGAGGAGGAGAAGAAAAGTCAGTGAAACAACAGGGATAATAAATGCATTTATCTCAAGAAACCTGTTTGACACCCTAGCAGGCATCATGGATGAAATCCTCCTAGCTACTTCAAAGTCACATTTCCCATTGATTTTCTAACAGGGCCAGACATTCAGATGCCAAAGTAAGAGAAACATCATGGAACCGATACAGGAAAAGAAAAAAATTATAATTGTGAAATCTTTGCTCAGGAAAGTCACTCATGGACTCTGCTGAGCCTTTTGCCCAAATGAGGAGCTCAATACTAGGACCTGCATAAAGTACAGACCAAAGCTGATCAGTGTAAATCAACTTCAACCGAAGCTTGGGAGGGAGTTTGGAAACAAATTCCTTAAGTCAAGAAGCAATGCTTTAGGAGTAAGGAGAGTAGCTTAATTATTTTTGCCCCAGAGGTTTGCTTCTCTAGACACATAAAATGAACTCCAGCCCCAGATAGCATAGCAGGAAAAAAAAAATGGTCATGCTATACATGTTAAAGAACTTGGAGACATTATATGACCATTGATGAGAATAAATTCCCACTTGAAGCATGCACAAATGTGCGTGCATGCGCGCGCACACACACACACTTTTGCAGATTTAACTGAAGCTGAATATGAAAGAACTGAAGCTGATTGCTTGTTTTAATGGGCTGGAGGGAAAGCAGAGCAACTTTTATTAGAACATTTGAGACTTGGGGAATAAGTGACAGTCATTTATGCACAGGGACTATTACAAGAAGCATCAATTTCACCAATCCAACTTATCACCACCAATGAAGAACACTCAGCTAAACCTACAAGATTGAACAGATTTTTATTATTCTGAACAAAAAAGTAACAAAAAACAAAAACAAACAAACAAACAACCCCACGAGTCTCCCTGCAATTGAAGTGTCTGATGTAATTTAAGGTTAGCGTGAAATATTAAATACAGGGCATGTTTAATGTTGCATTCCAGGAATATTGGTGCTTATGCTGGCTACAAATGTCCAACTCGGGATCCTTAAAATTCTGGTTTATTAGGTGGATTGAAGCACTGTAATGAAGTTAAATCATAAACCTTGGGGCTGGTCCCCACACACACACATGCACACGCACGGTAGCAAGCTACAAGAGTCAGGGATACCTATCCTACAAGCACTGGAGTCTGTCGTCGATGGCCAGTCGAGGCTTCTTTCAGCATGGTGTTATCCTCCAGAAGTGGGTTGCTGGCAGGTCCTTCTGGCTGGACAGGTCTGGTCGAGTTGGAGATCAAGAGGGCGCCACTGAGGGTCACTTTTCACTGCTTTTTATCTGTCCTTGGCAGACTTTGGTGACTCCCCAGTTTTCAGGTTTGCCCAATCCAGGGGTCGCTGACACTCATGGGACTTCCCCTCGGTGGCTACTGGATGGCTTCTGTCAGCCCCAGGGGTCATCTGCATGTACGTGCAGCTTTGGGAGTTCATTGATGAATTTTGAACAGGGCTCTGGGAGCGGTCGATCTGGAGATATTCAGCCCAAAAGTTGGTCCCCGGCATTGATTAACTCAGGCCAGGGCTTTTAGCCCTTGATCAGTGACGTTTAGAGATTTCCGGGTTGTTACATTGTTCTCTATTGAGTTCTTGAGTTGGTTGATCTGCAGTTTCCTTAGGTGTTAATCGCTGTCTGCTACTGTGTTACACATTCAGTCACAGATTCACTCACTCTTTCAGGGGCCCACCTGATACAGGGAAGCAGCAGTTTGACTTCTGCCTTTGTTAACATTGTTACTAAACACATTTATAGTTGAAAGTTGAAAGGTGAGGAGTATAAAATATAAACTACAAATGCCATGGCACACAAATAGATAAAAATACCAACATACACGGGGAGATACAAAATACACACATACACATTTTAAAACACAATTCCTTATCTTAAAGTGAAACAAAGAGGAAGGAAGAAAAGGTAGAAGAGGAAAAACATATTTAAAGAAGGGAGAGCAAATGCAGGCAAGAGGAAAAGGGGGCTTTCTGCTACACTTACATAATGCATGCCAAAATATTTAGTAATGCATCATGGTATAAACAAGCTACGATAAAGGGAACCAGTCACCCCATGCTCATTAAACTGTGTTGATCCCTAATTACTTGTGAAAGGCTAGTTTTGTGCTGTGACCTTTGGTAGACATTACTGCAACCCAAACATCTCAAAGCCACAGGCACAGGTGTGAGACTGGAGATGCATGTACAGACAGACTGAATCTGAACCATGTACTGTGTGCATTGTTACTTATTTCCAGGACCTAACACATGTTGTTCTTTACATTAATGCAACAAATCTCATATTGTACAAAAGTGGTGCAAACTAGAGCAGTGGTTCCCAATCTACGGCACGTGTACCACTAGTGGTACGCAGGCAACCTGTCAGTGCTTCGTGTTAACAGATTTATTAGAATTACTTTATATGACAAAAATGTGTTGATGGTACTTAACATTGTACAGTTTTAAATTGGTGGTGCGCAATCTGTCAGAGTTTGGGAACCGCTGAACTAAAGGATGTAGTCCTGGAATGGGACTTTGGAGACTTGGACTTCTATTCCAGGCTGTGCCACAAACTGAATTCCTTAGTTGTGTTGCCTCTCTTCTCTAAGAACACAAGAACTGCCATTTACTGGGTCATCTGTCCATCTTACCCAGTATACTCTGTCAGACAGTGGCAGCGTGGATGCTGAAAGGAAGAGTGGACAGGGAATGACCAGGGGTTTTTCCCCACTGTTCTTCTCTCACTTGCAGCCTCCAGGTCTAGGAAGTTCCGATTCGGAGGCTGTACCCCTAACTCCTGTGCTCAACAGCTATGGATGCACCTCCAAGAATTTGTCTCATCCTTTTTTAAACGTGGCTAAACTGTCAGCTTCCATAGCATCTTGTGGCAATGAGCTCCACACTTGAATAACACACTGTGTGAAAAAGAACTTCCTTTTGTCAGCTTCCCCACCTTGAAGTGGGATCTCAACACCCACCTCCTTTTTGCTTTGATGTGTACTGCTAAGGAAGGGCTTAGCAGCTTAATTATTTTTATATTATTAATACAACAAAGACAGCGAGAGAGAATAGATCTTACTATGAGCTGTACTTATTGTTGCTGGCATTGTTTGCTTTCTTCCCTAAACAGCCCCACCTTCCAAAATGAAGGATAACCCTTGGTCTCTGCAAAGACCTCCTCATTACAAATCAGCAGCCACTGCCCAGTGTACTTACTGTCTACAGCCAAAAAAATATGAAGGTTCCCCCAAGACAGGGCTTCAGGTCAAGGCAAAGCAACTGATGGCAAGACACAATGGCAGGAAGCACGCCTCTTATCCTCAAGGATGCATAGTTAATACCTCAAGAAAGAAAAACAGGTGAATACAAGTCAATGCAAAGACTCTTTAGTTTGAGTTGCAACCCAGAACAGTCTTCCGGTGTGGTATGAACCTTCTACAGGTCCCCAAGCAATTTTTTCCCAAACAATTTTGCAAAGGAAAAGGACGGCTGACCTGGAGTAATCCCTTGTTCAACAGGACAAGGTGGGCTTCATATCTTCACACACATGGCTCACATGACCATTTATCAACCTTTGTTAACTGCAGTGTTAACTGCAAGCCTTTTTGTGCTATGTGCAAATGCCAAACAAAACAAAGATAGATTTTTTCAGTGGAGAGCTTCCAAGATAGCAGGTAACTGTTTTGTTTGGATCAGAAATGAATTCAATTTTATCTCTACTAATAAATAGTGCACTCAGGCCTCAAGTTGCAACCACATCCATCACTGTGGAGCCCTAGTGAAATCAATGGCAATCTTTAGAGGCACAAAACCCCACATTTATGGATCTACAATTGCAGGACTGAGACCTATTTAGGCTTTATGGAACCCAAAGCATTATAACAAAGCAGATGTACCTGTTTCTTAACCAACCCCCTACAGAATCCATGTGACTTGAAATGCTACGGCTAATTATTCTTATCACCGAATATTGGGTACCTTGGAAAGATCCGAGGGAAGAGAGCTCTTGTATTATTGAAGTGTGAATTATCAGTAGGAAAAAAGCCACTGAAGGAATAAGAGGTTGTAAAACCTATAAACTATGGGCAAACTGTTAGTGGAGTTTTCATTCCAGGCCATAAGACAAAGAGAAACTCCAAGAAGCAGCAACTGCCAAGAAATGGAATACAGGAAAAACATTCACCGTTTTTTTGTTTTATTCTTCCCCTTTATGAAGATGAAAAGTTTTAATTCAAAAAACAACAAAACAGAACTGAAGGAGCCTATGTCAATTAAAGTGACTGATAGAAGTTTGTGGTTGTTCTGAAATATTTAATATGCAGTGCTGAATATTTTATGCAAGAAATATTTGCGCTTGTGCTGGTGCTTCATCTTAACGTGCAGAAACATATACAAACACATTGGACCAGATTTTTCTACTGCCAGTAGAGGCCTCTTAGATAAGGGCTTGATCAGACACCATAGAAATGAGTGGAATTTTCACTACACTTAAATCAACCTAGCCCTAGTTAGGTCAATGTAAGTGTTGATCTTTACAGACATTCAGGAAGGTTAGTTCTGGCAAAAAATCGCCAGCCTGATCTTAACTAGTTCACCTGAGGAAGCAAACTAAGTTAGATCAAGAACAGTTTAAGCCCAGTCTGCTGAACTTCTTCACACATTCAGAGTGCAGCCCTGAGGCTGGGAAAGCATAGCTACTAGCCCCACCCCTGGGGCCGCACTCCTCTGGCCTTCACAACCCTTACTGGACTATTTTTTGCCCCCATACTCGTCCATCCCTAGATGGACAAATGCAAACCCATCAAACCCTACCCCCTACAGGCCCACCAGCAACCCCAATGATCCCACCCACCCTAAATTATTTAGACTGGGTTCCCAACATGACTCCCAGCACCGGTGAACATATGCTACACCTGAACTACAATCATGCAACTTCAATTAAGTCACACGATCCTAGAACAGGTATGGCTAAATCTGCACGTACCATATGTGATTAGCTTTTTAAACAAGATTCACTTGTTAGAAAATCTGTCCATCATTGTTGCAATGAGAGCAGTTGGGTGCTGACTGCTTGTGAAAGTACATTCCCAAATGTGGGTTTTGGAAAGATGATAAGTTTCACAGTTTCATAATTGGTAGGGTCGGAAGGGACCTGAGCAGATCATCAAGTCCGAACCCCTGCCATGGCAGGAACCAGTGCTGGGGTCAAACAACCCTGGCGAGGTGTTCATCCAGCCTCCTTTTAAAGACCCCCAGGGTAGGAGTGAGCACCACTTCCCTTGGAAGTTGGTTCCAGCTCCTAGCCGCCCTGACTGAGAAGTAGTGCCTCCTGATGTCTAGCCTGAATCTACTCTCCGTCAACCTATGACCGTTATTCCTTGTAACTCTCAGTAGTGCTCGGGGGGACAGGGACTCTCCCATTGCCTGCTGGTCCCCCTTGGCCAGTTTATAGACAGCCAACAGATCCCCTCTTAGCTTTCTCTTGAGGAGGCTGAACAGGTTCAGGTCCTGTAGCCTCTCCTCCTAGGGCCTGCCCTGCTGCCCCCTGATCATGTGAGTAGCCCTCCTCTGGACCCTCTCCATGTTGTCCACATCCCTCCTAAAGCACGGTGCCCAGAACTGGACGCAGTACTCCAACTGCGGCCTGACCAATATCGCATAGAGGGGGAGGATCACCTCCTTGGACCTGCTCGTGATGCATCTGTGAATGCATGACAAGGTGCAGTTAGCCTTCCTGATCGTGTCCCCACATTGGCGGCCCATGTTCATCCTGGAGTCTATAACAACTCCAAGATCCTTTTCTGTCTCTGCACTGACGAGAAGGGAGTTCCCCAGCCTGTAGGTATGCTGCTGGTTCTCTCTCCCTAGGTGCAGTACCCTTCACTTGTCAGTATTGAATCCCATCTTTTTCTCATCTGCCCACCCCTGTAACCTGTCTAGGTCTGATTGCAGCCTATTCCTCCCTTCTAGCGTGCCCACTTCTCCCCACATCTTAGTGCCATCTGCAAATTTGAACAGGCTGCTTTTCACCCCCTCGTCCAAGTCGCTAATGAAGATGTTGAACAGTGCGGGCTCGAGGACTGAGCCTGGGGGGACCCCACTGCCCACATCCCTCCAGGTCGAAAATGACCCGTCCAGCACCACTCTCTGGATGCGGCCCTCCAGCCAATTTGCGACCCATCTGACTGTGTAGGCATTGACACCACAATCTCCTAATTTTTGACTGTAGGATCCTTTAAAAATCTGGGCCATGAAAGGTAAGAGGTAACAGGCAAGGCATGGCATCTGGATCTAGTTCCAAAGTCCCTTTAACCTTTACAAAGCTTGGATAAAAAGGTATGGTTCAAGACACACTTCTAATAACGACTGAAATGCAGCATTATATTTCCTGTCCTATCTTTTGTTCAGGAAGGAAACGTTAAGTTATAGAAATGGGATTGATGCAGCCAATATGTTCTTCTTTAGTATATTTTTACAGCAAGTTGTAGCTTGTCTACCAACATTAAGCAAGAGTTGCATCATTTCTGGATTGGGGCTCCCATGTTACTGTGTCTGCCACAGTGGCACTGCATCCCCTTGCACATTCTGCCCCTCACGTTTCCAATCCCACCTAGCCCCAGTCCAGCTCCTACTAGAGTAAATGGGAAATAAACAAAACTCTCAGCACAAGGCATGCACAATCCTAAAACCTGACTTGGAGTAGAACTAACAGGCTTTACTACCAAAACTAAATTGTGATCTTGGGAGTGTAGACGAGGGGTGCACTGAGGAAACCTCTGGAGGCCTCTTCCAGTGACACTAATCCATGATCCTATTTGAAATTCTCAAGCAAAACTTTCCTATAAATACAGAAACATTCTTCATCAAAAGTAGAGCCCTCAGATGGATAAACAGGGATGGCCTTGTACCAGATAACTCTAATGGCAAGACAGATGTGTTATTTTGCCTTGGTAGTGTTGGGAGTGATTCTTCAGTGACCTGATGAAGAATGTTTTGCATTGAAAAACGTGTCTAACTTTAGTGCACTAACTGTGTGGTTGGGATAAAGATCACTCACAAAAATCCTTGCCTCTTGCATTATTTTGCCTTATAATTTGTATGCTGCATACTTTTGTTGTATACTTCTTGTTCAAGCAGGTAATTAAGCTTTATCTAACCTCAAAATCTCTATACAACCAAATTGTCTAGGAACCAAGATGCAACTCACACCTGAAATCTGAATCTCTAATTGTTCATATTCAAGCAGTACAAAGCCCAGTTGGATTCCATGCCACAGTTAACTTGCATTTGTAGCTAATACTGAAGGACTCTTCAACTTCTTGTTTCCCAGTTTATATAAAACATTCTTACACCACTGTTCTTTCCTTTTTTAAGGCACTTGTGCAAATGCTTCCTAAGTTCCTTGAGCTAAATTTTGATTTCCACTTAAATAATTCTCTTTTGGAGCATGTATTTCGCACAATCTCCAAGCCCAAAGTTTCCTGTCCTCTTAAACTCTTATCATGAATAAAAAGTACAGCAGCACACAAGACAGAAACAGCTGCTTTTCTACACTGCTTATGAGATTGCACTGCTTTGTTGGCACAAGGAACCCAGCACAGTCAGCTAACTGACACTAGCACCACACTACCTCAAGTTTAGTCACGGTTTCTAGACCAGGATGACAAAATAAATCTTTGTTACAGTGAAACAAGCAGACAAAGTAGTGAAAGATAGCAGTGAACGTTTGCTCTTATCAACACTAACTATAAAGATGGAAGGCCAATTCCTTCTTGCATCTGTGTAAATCCATAGTAATTCCTGGGGACTGCTCTCATGTTGGAGTTGCTCCTGATTTAACAAGAGTACAGATGAGAACAGATTCGGCCTAGCAGAAAGTATTCAGAATTCCTCCAAGGAGATCTTTTCAAAAGCACAGTGTTGCATTAACATGCAGGATTACCGTGCATACACATAAAAACAAATAACATTCACAAAACCCGATACCTTATTTCTATACAAAACATAAAGAGCTTTTGTTGTCAGGCCCAAACATTTATCTTTTGTGTTGCAAAGCACATTTATTTTAGACTACAAATTTCATTCTGCTCTAACTATTTCCCTTCTGGGAGTTTGCCATGGGATATCTATCGCAGGAAATAATCTTACCTGATAGTAGAGCACCATTTCCATTCCCTCTCTAGATCACAAGTTCTGTCCCACTCTGGCTCCCAACACTGAGCAGCAAATCCAAGTTCAAAGTCAGTCAGCTGCTTATAGACTTTCTGCTTCCAGTTGCAGTAGCTCTGGGAACACACAAATCACAACTTTCCTATAAATTTGCATCAATAGATATCCGGCACTCAGGAACTCTCTGCTCTGTGGAAATGCTTTTCCCTCTCTTGCCCAGACCTGCTTCTTCCTCTACATAGGATCAGTTAATAGATTTATCTTTTCTCCGGACATTTTCTCAGGCATGAATTAGAGGATACAATGTTTTTGCAAGCATGCATTACATCACCATTCTAATAGTTGAGTAAGAGCTTGCTACTAGAATTGGGAATTACTTCCCTGAAATGGTTTCTGCTAATAGTGTCTAACAATGCTCTCCAAAATTGGGCCTGACCCTAAAGCAAGTTTCACGTGTAGAGACGTTTGCCAATATGGACAGTTCAAATTCATGAGATTTAAAAATAAATTGGGTGCTGTTTTCATTTGCCTCCTGTTTTTTCAGCTGATAGGATACGTGTGGGTCCTATTGGCAGCTTTTCTTAACAACCACCAGGAAGGGTGTTGACTTTCTTCCATACATACATGATTCCAGGCATCTTGATTTTAAAGGAACATTCCAAATCACCAAGGATCACTATTTACTGTTTGCCACACAAAAACACACAGATTTTCTCATTTCAAGGAGGAAAAAAAAACAGATTTTCTCTTTTAAGGAGAAAAATGCAGGAAACGATGGGTTTCCCTTTGCAGGCTGGCAGAGTTCCAGCCTGCAAGGGGCCGGTGGGAACAGGAAGAGAGTGATCAGGCAGGGGGCACTGCATGCGCATGTAAGCACATGGCAGCCAGATGGCATGGAGAGCAGCTCCCGCAGGTTTGTTCTTGGTGGGGAGGAATTGATACCCCCACAGAGAGGGAGCAAATTGGACAGGGCCAGGGGCCTGCCCAGCTGGAACGGTGTGGGGTCTGGGGCTTGGGAAAGGGGAGGAAATGTGCAGCTACAGGGCCCAGGATGAAGCCATGGGCAGGGGTGGTGGGTTCTTCCAGCAGGGGCAGGGGGGAGTCTCCTCACCACTGCATGCACTCCCAGGGCAGGACCATATGCCCCCCAGATTTGTGCAAGAGGCAGGGGTGCAAAAATACGGGCTCTCCACCCTACTGCCCTTCCTCCAGTGCCTTCACCGCCCAGTGGGTAGGACCTGGCATAGCAGGGCAAGGAAGCTTAGTGTCACCACTGTTAGCCCTGCACCACCATAGCAAGGCACTCCCTGCCTGCCTGGCAGCAGCAGTGTGCCCCCCCCCCCCCCTTCTGCCCGGTGGGCCGGGGGGCACTCTATCTCGGGCAGGGAGCAACTTATCGTGGTGGTGTGGGGCTCCTGGCAGTGGCACCAAACCTCCCAGCCCACCCTGCCAGGTCCCACCCACTGGACCATGGAGGCCCCTGAGGAGAGATCAGCAAAGCAGGGAGCCCCAAGCTCACAGTTGCCAGCGTGCATCTGCATGCCATCATAGGCTCTGCTCCATCAGTGCTGCCCATGGGGGATGAGGAGGGGGAGGTGGGCTCTGCACTCCACTCAGGCCACAGCAGCCACCACCTCCCACAGGCAGCAGCCAGGGCTCAGGCACTGCTGCGGGGGGGCTGCAGACCTGGGTCCCCAGCCCCACAGCCCAGGCAGCTTGGGGCCCCCTCCAGCAGGACTGGGGGTGCAGGGAGTGGGTAGGGAGTGAGGAGCACTAGCAGGGGCAGGGGGCTGTGGGTAGGGAGTGAAGGGCACCAGCAGGACCCAGGGGGCTATGGCTTGGGAGTGAGAGTCAATGGCATGGCATATCAAAGCTGCTCAGTGCCACAAAGCAGTTAAGGAGGACAGCTGCAGCTGGACTTGCATCCTGGTGAGCGAAGAGGGCAGGGGGTGCTCTGATTTTCCATGATAACGCCAAAATCAAATGTCAAAATGTACAGGTATTTAGAATTGTTTTTTTTATAGTGATTGAGGTACTGGCAGGCTTCCAAACTGCCATAGAAAACCATGACTTTTATATTTTTAATAAGAGAAGTAGCCATTTTTAAACAGAAAAGCAGGATCCCTGGAGATCATGATACTCGCTTTAAAAATCCAGAGTTAGTGGCACTGCCTGTGTCTGCAGGAACTCATTTCAGGATCCAAGCCTTCATGAATTTTGCTGCTTGCTGTAGTAGCTAATAGAGAGAGATCACTTAACAATTTCTAGATAATCAGTAGATCCTACCTGGGCTGATGCGCTTTCTTAAATTATTTATATGCTATTCAGGGCTTGGTGGGTGGAAATCATTATTCTGATAT
Source organism: Alligator sinensis (assembly GCF_000455745.1). Classification (NCBI taxonomy): domain Eukaryota; kingdom Metazoa; phylum Chordata; order Crocodylia; family Alligatoridae; genus Alligator; species Alligator sinensis. The sequence goes on from NW_005842314.1 coordinate 1,105,686, forward strand.
ATTTCACTATGTCATTTTCCACCAAGATTTCACAAAGACTATTCTATTCCCACTTGCAGGCTTCAAATGCAGAAAAGGGCAGAATGCTGAATTAATGTAAGCTTCTACACTAACCACTTCTGGCAGTTAAAATAACCACTTGTGGCCCAGTGGCAACTAATATAAATTAGAGCAACCTTCAGGCTGCTCTGAATTTTGCTGGGGAACAGGCTTGGTACCTAGCCAGCTCAGGGAAGAAAAAATGTGAAACTGAGCTTTCTGCTGGTTTTGCATTCTCCTACTCAATTATGTCAGATGCAGGCTAGAGTAGGGGCTTTTGCCCTAACCATCTTATCAGCAACTATTGCTGCAATTTTATTCTAAATGGAAGAGACTGAATATTACTTGAATGCAGGGTTATCCCACAAGCTAGATATAAGATGCTGGCAATCACTGTGCACCATCATACATAACTAGGGACCTACGTAAGTCACGGTTTCACATATTTTGCAGAAACTGGAAAAAACGAAAGTCCACGATTGCCAGGGAGTCTGGTATTGGCTGCAAAATCAGACACCCCCCCCCCCCCCAAACAGTAATGACATAGACTGAGTGAAGGTGTGCTCTGTCAACTAGTGGTGAGGGGTGGGGTCACCAGGGCCCCTCTACCAATCAACAGTGAGGGGCGGGGCTACCGCAAAATCCCCACAAAATCAGCTCGGTGTGCTGCAAGCTGTGAAAAACCCTTTGTCTATCCACTACTTGGGTTATGTATAGGGACCTGCATATCTCAAAATACTTCATAATCAACTCTGATTTAACAGGTTTAGATCTATACAATTCTGCCGCACCAATTGTTAAGGACAGTGACTTATTAGCAGGAAGCGCTGGAGCACTTAAGACGCTCTGGGTGACACTATTGCTGTCATTAGTATGATTAGAACCATTACATAGAAAAAAGAACTAGTCATAACTACAAGGCATAAGTGTAACAGCAGCATTTACATTCATTTACTCAACTATAAGCTGGAAATTATCTTTTATTTATAAATAGACACCCCAAGGGAATGCATTTGTCCATATTTCAATAATATGATTAGGCAAGTGCACTTCTCTATGCCTGGATGGTGAAATATTCTGGATGTCATTCCACATTGGGTGTATTTGGAGGAGTGAAACACAAGCTGAATGCTTTGGATGAGGAATATGTTTCTGCTTATGGAGAGCTATATGTCATGTCATATAGCATCATGGCATTTAAAAATGGAGCTGTAATTCATCTTAAGAGCAGATACATTATAACAGTTCAGAAGCACAATCAAGAAGTTTAAACATTGACAGAAGAATAGCAAGACATAAGTTTGTTTTCCAGCATTGCCACTGATTATTGTTCTGACCTTTAGCAAACCCCTTGGCCAACCTGGACCTTAAAAAGTGAGGAAAATCATGTTGATCACATTTGTACTGTGTTTTCAGTTTCATTGATAACAGTGCAATTCACCAATGCATTTAAGCATCTCTCTAACATAAAATGCATGAATAGTCCTATTAATTTCAGTGGGATTGCTAAAAATAGGTGGAAGCCAACCTATCTTGCTGAATCAGACTTAAAAGCAATGTCTAAACCTCAGCTATAATGAATAATGCTGTCAGCCTACTCTGAAGCAAAGAATGGCTGCTACTATGACAGGTATAAACTGCAGTAGGAAGAGCAAATTTTATAGGGCATGAAAGAGGATTGCTTTGTCTTGCACTGATCTATCAGGCCCTGTCTGTACTGGTGGCTGAGGGCATGCATCCAAGACTAGCAAAGGTGTGCTAGGCACTTAAGTGGCTGACTTGCTGTTGAAATGATAGATGCTGCTGGGACTTTGTGTCATCCAGGACGTTAGGACACACTGAGCCCTGAACAGAGGTCTCATTATTTTAAATCTAATGCTTGATCTTAACTAGAAGGCCAGGTAGGGCATTATAGGATTGTCTATTGCTGCTATTCTTTTTTGCAAAACATTGCAAAGGGGGCAACAACAGTAAGCTATGAAACAGAACCAGTACCCTTATTCACACTGGATAGTACCTAAACACCAAAAAGCATCCTGAACAAACAAAAGTATTAACATATGATTGTAAGGGACAGATAGCTTATGCTGCTCCATGAGCAGGATTCCCAGCCACTATCACAATGCAAATGATCAGACATTTGGAATAAAAACCTGGTGAGCATGGGGCAAGTGGAGTTTCAACACCTTAGTTTGCCAAGGTGAAGAGGCTTCCCCACACTTCTCCTAATTGGAGAATGTATTAAATTAATTTGTTATCACTTTACTGAAAACAGTAACTTTTTTTTTAAAATCTGCTTCTGCTAGAAAATAATAGAATATTTAAAAAGACCTTTTTTCAGACTGAAAAAACGGATGAGGTGAGTAGGGTATTTTGCTTTAATAAAAAGGAGTTTCATGACAAGCTGCTGCTTATTCAAAATGTGTCAATCGTCTCAAATTACTGTGGTCACTGATGACTTTTTGTTGCAAGGAACTTAAGCTAGGAGTGGAGTCCTCCATTGTGCCCTGTACAAACATACGAAGGTGCAACCTGGCACTGAATATTTAACAATCCTACATAAATACAAATGGATTTATTGGCCTATTCCAGCTTATATTCTTTTCATTGTGAGGGGCCATGCTTTTCTCAGGGCAAAGGCAGCACAGTCTATTTGATATGGCAATAAAATGAGAGCTCATAAATGAGGGTATCATCCTGGCCCTGACATTTACCTCAGATGAGTCACTTCACCTCCCTGCCCCTCTGCCTCTTCTGTTCACTTATGTATTTACTTGGAAAACTCTTTAGGGCAGGGATCATCACCCCATATTTGCCCAGCACTTAGAACAATGGGCCCCTGTGCTCCTGTTATCCTGATAATATTCCTCCTCATCTGCAAACGTCTTTCTTAAGAGAAATGTCAGAGCTCAGATATGCTTAGGTTCTTTGATCTTTAATAAATACTGGTCACAACCCCTGCTCACTTAAACAAAATAAGGATGCCTGATTCCCAGTCATTAAGGACTTTAAGCATCATTACTGCTCTTTGGTGAAATAAACTTATTAAGCATGCCATGCTCTCACGGTACCCTTAGCAGCGCTTCTGGGTTAGCAGGGAAAAAGCACATTGCTGACCGTCTGAGACCAGAATTTCTTGTGATGAGATTGGGGAACTGGCAAGGAGTTAGCTTTATGCCTGGACTCCATTTCCTGGGTAATGTTATTAATTTATTCATTAAAACGTTATCAAATTATTGAAAAGAAATCTCCATCCTGAGATTTAGATAACAGCAGCTCTGCTTCCCATCTGAATGGTATGTTCACTTTAGCAGAACTTTTAACTACCAACATTGTTTCATGACTTTATTATTATTATTATTATTATTATTCAGTTCAGCCGAGCTTTTTTTTTTTTTTCTTCTCAGCTCTGTTTACACATTTTAATGAGGTTTTAATCTTTCTTGACATATTTATTCAGGTTATTTGTTTTACAAAAGGAAAGTGCCTTAAAGTGTAATTGAGGAAATCAATGCCTCTTTCAACCTGGGTCTGCATCTCTAATTCCCCTTTCTAAATATTTCCCAACTCTTAAAAAAAAACCCCAAACCCTACATATGGGGTCTTGTGAGAATGCATATGGGGGGAGGTTTTTTTTTTTGTAATGAATTCAGATAGAATTCACATCCTTATGGCAGTACTGTGAATTCTACAGTTCTCCTACGGAACAATTGATTGTCAAATTAACTTTGGCCTTTTGAGGCTTGTGGATAAATTAAAATAAGTATTTTTAAATAAAGGAGTAACATAGGAACCATCATGGCAAACCTGGAGCTGACACCAGCCATGGCAACTCAACATGAAATCCCCTAATGGCAAGCAGCCTGCTTTCTATTTTGTAAGGTTCCTCAAGTGCTTGATTGCACAACCGTTTACACTGCAGGTTTAAAGAGCTCAGCAGGTTGGGTACATGTTGAACTCTTTTGGGTACTGAATTTCAGTGGAAAATTTGGCCATAAACATAACAATGGGAGTTGATGGGTGCTGCAAGCTTTTATAACTCTGGCTTTTATTTGCAGGCGTAAGTAGGAACGAGAGCTTGATGACATGGCCTTTGAACAATCTTACTCATACAGACTTTTCTCAACCAAATTTTAAATAGGATTTTGCAGCAGAATACTTGTCCAAGAAGCAACATTATTGCTGTTTCTGATGAGGACTTATGAAGAATGAAAAAAATAGTGATTTTTAGAGTTCACCTGGTCAATAGTTTGTTTATAACCATTATATAGCATGGCTTGAGTGGTATACTTATAGCTGTCCAGAATACCTACCACTAGTGTCTGCACTAGGCTTTTAACCTCTATTTTTGAGCCCCCTGCCATACAGACCCCTTCCCAGCTTGCTGGCCCAGGTACTGGGAGATGAAGGGGGAAGGTGCATGTGTTGAGAGGGGGTGGCAGGCAGGGAGAGGGGAGAGACTCTGGCCCCTTACAGTGTGAAACTTTGAGTGCTTCTGCCTCGGGCTTTTTGAACATCTGTACCTAGCCAAAGAGTGCTTAAGACATCAGGCTAGAAAAGAGCTTGTTCACTGAGTCCAGTCCCCTGTAGTTCCATTGCACTGAAATGGTATTTAAATTTAGAAACATGTTTAAGATTTTACCGCCATACTAGCCCCTGAAGATTTTCTGGCCCACAACTGTTTGCTATTCACAATACATGCATTAACACCTTATATGCAAGAAAGTTAACAAGATATTTCCTGTTTAATTTTCTGAGCAGTAAAAGTATTTAAAGAACATTAATGTAGTCAAAGTTAATTTAGTCAATTTTTTTACTCCTGGCTTGCAATCATTTTTCAGCATCCTCATGCTAGTTAGCTATTATTTTGTAAATTAATGACTTTATTAAATTTGGTTTCAGATTTAATTGTTCCTTATTGGAAATGTCAGGTTTCACAGTTCATAATAAGGACACTAGTGGAAAGAGAGACAGGGGCAGTGGCCCAGGGAAAGCACACTTCATTAGGGACCCTTTGCAGAGACCACCCACCTGCAGTTAAAGTCCGATCCATGGATCTGTGACCAAACTCTGTGAAATTTGGTCTCTTGGGTATAATCAGTGAGGTGACTTCCTAGAAGGAAAAATCTTTGCACATTTTCCAAGCTGGCTAACTCCCTTGCTGGTAAATCAATCTGGCTCCTCCTCCACCCTAATCACAGCCTGTCCCCATTACGCTGGAAAAGGATAGGCTAAAGAAAAAAGCAATGAAGGAAAGGTTTTTCTTCTACTATGTGACTTAATAAGCAATGCTGTACCTCTTTGGTTGGTACAGCTAAAGGTCCCCTGGCTATTTCAGTTTCCTCAACTACTGGAAGGCAGCAACATGAAAGCACCTGAAACTCAGGTGTTGCACAGTAGCTTTCCCTGCAGCAGAGCATGGATTCCTGCTTCTTGCACACTCATGGCAGTGTTCAGTGCATTGGGAAATCACTCAAACATTTGCAGGAACTTTATGCAATCACACAGCTGAATGGTGAGGGGTGAAGGTAAATGAAGGAGAGTAAGACCCTAGAATAAACTAGCACTTGACTTATTTCTAATACAATGATGCTGTTAGGTAGCAGAAGTTCAGATATGTATGAAATGCTCCTGTGGATTCCTTCAAAGCTCACTCTTTCTATCAAGATGACTGTAGCCTCCATTGATCAAGGAATCAACAAACCCATGGATTCTCAAGATCGGTAACATTAGACAACCCCATTCCCCACAGCGAGGGTCTGTTTGGCAGTGAATTTTTGCAATGTGCTTTCCTCTGCCTCCAAGATTTTCTTCCCATTCACAGAAGATTCGCATTTGGGTGGCAAAGGGATGACAGAGGACCGTATTCTGGTTAACTTGCCATATAGGGTGCCTACAGACATGTTCATTTGCATTCTAATTAGAACATGGAACAGACTTGATTAATTGAGTCTACTCCAACATGTTCTAATTAGAACGCTCCAGTGTTGCCTCAGCATCTCGTGAATTAAGCCCCGGTGCACTTCAAAATGGCCACTGGGGCACTTCATCTAAATCTTGTTGAATGAGCTTTTGATAAAGCATCCCGCAGCCACTTTGAAACATGCGGGGGCTTAATACATGCGACAGTGAGCCATTTTAATTAGATCAGCTGTCTGGAAACTGCTTTAATTAACTCCCCTACCACACACATACACATGTATAGGCAGCCATAGATTCTGGAGACCTAAATTTGAGTCTCAACTATGCCAACAATCCCAGCATGTGATATAAACCAGACTCTCCAATACTCAGTGCCCACCACTGGGCCCAGATTTTTAAAGCAACTCAGATCCCATTTGAGTATCTAGCCCATAAGCATCACAATGGACTCTGCCCAAAGCTTATCACTTTAGAACATTTGATATTATTTTGCAAGGCAGCATCTCTGAAGGAGCCCCAATCCCATATCAGGACCCTGCTGTGTTAGACACAACATGAGTCCATACCAGAAAGATGGTCTCTAATCTCTTTATTTCCCTTATCCCTTAAATCCGGAAATTAGGGATAAACACTACTCTCTACCTTGCAAGAGTGTTGCAGGGACAAATTCATTAGCATAGGATATACATTAATATACCACGGTACTGACAGCTATATGAGAACCTTTGTAGGTAATCCAGAAAGTAATCTCTGCCTATATGATTATGCATCTATTTATTGTGCATATGACATTATAATAAATATTGAAAATATTTTGCAGAGAATGAGGGAAAGTGAAATGTAACTGAAATAATTAATCAACTTTATAGTTCTGTCTTTAATGAAAGCTTTGGAGTGTTCTCTAAGCTCTGAAGAGCCAAAGTGTTTTTTAAAAGCAATGAAACACTTGGGAGAGTGATTGACTTAGACATAATAATGTCATATCCATCCGCTAATTGGAATACATTAAAAGTTTAAGTTTGATCAAAATTTGTCACTCTCAACCATACCAGTTAATATTAATAAAGTAGATTACTGGCAGGACAAAAAAAAAGCAAGAATCATCTCTGAAATCTTTATGACATAATCAAGACTAGTAGTTTAAGCTGATCTATAAATCCAACACCAGAACGCTGCAGTAATGTATTATTAAGGGAATGTATCTTGCTACCCATCCTGTATTTGGGATAGTTTCTCCATAAAAAGTAGTCTAAGCTCATTTAGCTCAATTAGCATTTATGAAACACTTTCTATGAAATGGTTTTGACTTTGTGTTATTGGTCTGCCTTATGCTACTTGCACATGTTTAAACTAAAGGTTCCCTACAGCTTTCCAGAAGAAGGGAAAAAATGCAATTTCATTTCTTAAACAAGTAAATAGTGCATAGAGAATTGTTTAAGGAAAAAAAAGATAGAATTAGAAAATAGGCTTTCATATATTTATGCACAGCCTTCAAAAAGACAATAGCTGACAGAACAGAGCTGCTGTATGGGGAATTTATTACACATCAAAAACAGCAAAAATGGCTTTATTTGCCAGGTATGGAAAATGGTGAAAGTTATGCAGTGTTGCCTACAGCAGGAGGTATTAAAAGCCTGACTGAAATCCTATTAAAGTCAGTGGAAAAGTTCCCACTGAGTTCAAGGACACTCGGAATGAGAACCCATGCTCTCCGTTCCCAGAAACTCAGGCACCAATTAACATAACATTTCCGCACTTGTGTTAAACCCATCTCTCAACAAACAACTACAGCATACGCTTCTCTTTAGGCACAGATGTGAGAAGCAAGTGACTGGACTTCAGCTTTGGTGCTGAATTGGACACAAGAAATATGATTTGGGCTCATTTAGATAAGAACTGCTTTTTAGAACTACTGAGCACTTTCAGCTTCCATGCACTTAAAACAGGATGATGTGCATGGAGCATTTCTGAAAAACTGCCCTTCACTGCCTCAGTTTACCCATATACCAAGTGATTGACTAATGCTATTTCATGGAAATATTCTGAGGCTTAAACTAATGTTTCTAAAGCTCACTCACATCCTCAGAAGAAAAATGCTATATAAATGCAAAATATTGTTATAATAAACATTCAACAGTACAAACCATAATAATCTTTTTTTCCCTTCTCCAGCAGCAAAGGAGAAAATATAATACTTACTAAGGTAGAATTACCACGTCTTGGAGAGACTATAAATGGAAAATTCTCACACGATATTTTCTTGGATGAAAGCTCCTATGCAAGTGTAAATTATTATCATTAAAATAATGATTTCTTAGCCCTGCTTAAGTTTTGCAGCTTGCACTGGAATTGAAAACAGCTCCTTGTGCAATGAAATTCAAGGGTGTAATGTAAAATTTCCATAGCATTTGGTCTCCATCTGAATTGCATAGCCTTCATGAGCAGCACAAAGAAGAGACCTCATTAAGAACAAAGGCCCTATGGTACAGGAGCCAAATTAGTTGCCTTATTTTCTTTGGATAATTTTAAAGCCAGTAATGACTACAGAGACTGTAAACATTACCTCACCAGTTCATATCCAGTTCAGGTAGGAAGCTGAACAGAAGAGATCATCAAGTGATGGCTTTGAGGTGTCATAGATCAAATGTGTTCTTTAGTCTCAGGGCAGTTCCCAGTCAACAGATGTTATCATCCATAAAAACCCCACTCCATTTGGCCATTACAGGCACCCCTCGCTGTCACTCTCAGCAGACCACCAAATAATTAAAATGACCATGGAGGATGACTTAACCTCTCAAACCCTCAAAGTATTCTTCCCCCCCTGGCAAGGTCAAGACACATTGGCTGGGGTAGCATGCAGAAACTTGCTTGGCAGTTGACTGGGTAATAGGTCCTTGAGAATTAAGCCAGAAAAACAATGCAGATGCCTGATCAAAATGTCGCTTTGAGTTTAAAATTTGTCAAGCAACCTTTTTCAATGGAAAAGATGTCTTGAATAAAATATAAAAAAATGGGCCAGGAATGTACTGATTCTGCCAAAAAAAAAAAAAATCATCTTTCATTTCTGAGAAAGTCAAACTATTTTATTTCAATCCAGTTTTAATGTTATCAAGTCAGAGCGCATGGTGAAAAATCCTGAAGTTCCTACTTTCCAGCCTGATTTGGGATGAAGTGAAATTTCAGAATCTCAGCACATTTGTTTTCTAATCAGTTCCCCTCCTATTTTTGAGTGTCTCTGTCACCAGCTTCTAGACCTTTACAGAAGTACTCCAGATTCATTCAGTCAGTGTTTTGGGTTCCCTATTCCTCTGTAAATAAGGACTAAAATACCTCAACCTTTTATACAGAAAAATGGAGTGTCCCAAATTGGAGAAAAGGATGGAAGTAGGCGAGAATAGGCTGTGATCCAAAATCTATTGGAGTCAATGCATTTAATGTCTAAGGTTTAAAATCACTTTATAAATTGTCACTTTTCAAATTCAAGTTCAATCCAAACATGATTTATACATGATCAATAGATATTACAAGTACATTGCAGACAAGAGTAGACAGTGTGAAGTGTGTGCTAGGCCCCATCAATCTACACTGTTTTAGACTTGGGGCTATGAGCAATCTTTTGACCGAGTGAACTTTATAATCATCCACAAATATTGCTTGGGATCAACGTGGAAGTATGCAGATCATATTCTATGGCTTGTGGTCTACAAGAAGTCAGACTACATGATCATATCTCCCCTTCCGGCGCTGATAACAATTCTTTAACATATCCATCAGTCGCATATTAACTGCAGCTGGTCAGGAATTGTCTGGTGAAGTGGATGGAGAAGGGTGGGGGCCCCTGGGCCTCCAATTCCCAAGTGGGTGCTATTTGGGGAGGTGGGGGGAAGGAGGAGGGCGAGGGTGATTGATTAGTTATTCTAGTTACTCTTTTGGTCTCTCTAATGCTTTTTTCCCCTATATCCCCCAAACAGTAGAGATAATAGGTTTGTTTCTTTTTAAACAGGGAATGGGACCATTTTTGCTTTTTTTTTTCCTTTGGAGGAAGGGAAAACAAAAACTTGCCTAGTACTGTCATTAGCCTCTTACAAACTATTTATAAGGGGAACTTCAATACTGAAGCGTTACCATAAGAGAAACAAATCCTTTCTATTTCATGCATATCACATCCCACCTACCCAGCAGATCTACACCACACTGTTTAACGACTCTTCTATTTTTCTTCTTGCCAGTTGCTGATCTTTTTTGGTATCTTATTTGCCATCACTCACACCCTAAGTGCAGTGTAATGCTCTCGTGTATCACAGTGCAAGAGATGTAAACCTTGCCTAAGCAGTGTTCCCTTGTTTACTGTTTATGGAGGGTTGTATTCCTACTCACTAATGCTCAGTAACTGCTGCAGCTTGATTGCTTTGTATGCTGAAAACAGTAAAAAAGTTAATTAAAAATGGAGCAGCAACAACAACAAAAGTTGGGCCTCTGTGCCATCAACATGCAATTATAAACCAAAAGCTTCCACATAACAAAAGCGGCTACAGGCACTTAAAATGCTGTCTTGGTGCCAGACGCAGATCTCCCACAAAACAAAAAATTTAAACAAAAATAACCCATTCAACTTAATTGCAACTCAAGTGCCCACACAACTTTCTCATTAACTCAACAAGCTAGCACCACAAAGAGACAAGACACAGGACAGTAGAGGTAATGATAGCCGGTACATCTCTCACTGCTGGTACTGGCACTGTTTGTAGTGGTCTCATGGTCCAGCTCTAAGTGGGAGCCATGAGACAGTCTCAGTCTGTGCCATTGCCGTAGCTTTCACAGAATCATAGAATCATAGAAGTAGGGTGGGAAGGGACATTGTAGATCTTCAAGTCTGATCCCTGCCTGGGCAGGAGAGAAACTGGGCTCAAGTGACCGCAGCCAGGTAGGCATTGAGCCGCTTCTTAAAGACCCCCAGGGTAGGAGCCAGCACCACTTCCCTTGGAAGTTGGTTCCAGATCCTAGCCGCCCTAACTGTGAAGTAGTTCCTACGGATGTCTAATCTGAACCTACTCTCCAACAACTTGTGGCTGTTATTTCTTGTTATCCCGGGGGGCGCTGGGGGAAACAAGGTCTCCCCCAAACCCTTCTGGTCCCCCCTAGTGAGTTTATAGACGGTCACCAGGTCCCCCCTCAGCCTTCTCTTGTGAAGGCTGAACAGGGTCAGGTCCCGTAGCCTCTCATTGTAGGGTCTGCCCTGCTGTCCCCAGATCATGCAGGTGGCCCTCCTCTGGACCCTCTCAATGTTGTCCACATCCCTCTTGAAGTGGGGTGCCCAGAACTGGACACAGTACTCCAGCTGTGGCCTGACCAGTGTCATGTAGAGGGGGAGGATCACCTCTTTGGCCCTACTTGAGATGCACCTGTGGATGCACGATAGGGTCTGGTTAGCCCTGCTGACCGTGACCTCGCATTGTCAGCCCATGTTCATCCTGGAGTCAACAATGACTCCAAGATCCCCATCTCCCTCCGTGCTCTCAAGAAGGGAGTTTCCCATCTTATAAGTGTGCTGCTGGTTACTACTGCCCAAGTGCAGCACCCTGCACTTGTCCGTATTGAAACCTGATAAAGAAATTGAACAGTGCAGGCCCAAGAACCGAGCCCTGGGGGACTCCGCTGCCCACTTCCCCCCAGGTTGAATATGACCCATCCACCACCACCCTCCGAGTACGACCCTTAAGCCAATTAGCAATCCATCTGACCGTGTAGGCATCGATGCCACAGTCGCCTAGTTTTTTAATGAGGATGCGGTGAGAGACAGTGTCAAAGGCCTTGCTGAAGTCCAGAAAGACTACATCCACGGCGACACCTGCATCCAATGCTTTTGTGACCTGATCGTAAAAGGCAATCAGGTTGGTCTGACATGACCTGCCCCTGATGAAACCGTGCTGGTTGCCTTGAGCATCATCCCCGATGCCAGCCCATCACAGATGTGCTCCTTGATGATGTTCTCAAAGAGTTTCCCCAGGATCGAGGTAAGACTGACGGGCCTATAGTTGCCCGGGTCCTCCCTCCTCCCTTTCTTAAAGATGGGGACCACATTGGCTATCTTCTAATCATCTGGCACCTGGCCCGAGCACCACGACCACTCATAAAACCGTGCCAAGGGCCCTGCAATAACCCCTGCTAGCTCCCTCAACATCCTGGGGTGGAGAGCATCCGGACCTGCTGACTTGAACACATCCAGCGCCTCCATAAGCACTCTAACCCGGTCCTCCTCAACCTTAGGTCTTGGGGCGTTCCCCTCGAGTCTGTCTTTGCTTTGATGAAGCTTTGATGAAGCTATGACAGCCACAAAAGGCCTGGCCACTAGGGCTGTGCAAAACAGCACCATTTCGTTTCGACTTGTTTCACCATTTCGAAGGGACAGTGTTTCCAAAGCACTATTCCATTTTGTTTCATTAAAACTGTTTCACTGTTTTGACGTTTCACCCATAATCAAGGAATCATGAAAATGCCTATAACTTTGTCATTTCTTGCCTGATTCTGATGAAAATTGCAGGGATGGTAACCCCTTCCCCCAGGAGGGCTGCAGAGCTGTGCTGGACTCCTCCCAGGGGTGCAGGCCCCCAGATCTGTGCACAGGATGACAGGAGACTGCCGCTGCTGCCTGGGACCGGTGCTGGGCACAGCCCACACCCAGCACCAGGAAGACTACTGCTGCCACTGGCCCCAGGCAGCAGCAGCAGCCTCCTGTCATCCTGCATGCAGATCTGGGAGCCTGTGCCCCCTGGGAGGCCTGCAGTTGGTGACAGCAGTGGGAGGGCTGGTGTAGGGGTGCTAAAGCCTACCCCGAGTGCTGGGGTGAGCCCAGTGCCACCCCTGCTGCAGCCCTGGGAGCGGCAGACACCGCCTGACTGCAGCCACTAGGTTGCTCTGCACCAGGGGGTTTGGGGCACGATGCAGCCCAGCGGCTGCAGGCAGGTGGTGTCTGCCACTCCTGGGGCTGCAGCAGAGGCAGGACCAGGCTCTTCCCAGTGCTTGGTAGCAGCACTGGGAGGGCAGGTTGAGTGCCATTGGGCTGGTGGAGCCTCTCAGAGCGCATCCCTGGCGCCCTCTGACTCCCATCACCGGGCTGCACTCCAAGTTGCTCCACCAGCCCCATGGAGTTCAGCTCAGCTGCAGGAGGTGGCAGGAGAGCCAGTGGTGGATCCACTCAGAGCACAGCCCTGGAGAGCACAGCCCGGAGGTAGGAGGCTCTGTAGCCCCAAGGAGTTGCGCCTGGTGGCGGGAGATGGGAAAGAGCCATTGGAGAGGGCGGCACCCTGAGTGGCTCTGCCACTGGCTCTCCACTGCCTCAGGCTCAGCTCTTTTTAGTTTTTAATTACTTTTAGATAGGGGCTATCTTTCTGTTCTGTACAGCATTTAGCACAAAAAGACCCTGGTCCATTACTTAGATTCCTATTTATATCAAATAAATATATAAACCAACAAGCAAATAAATGATTCAGGGCACTTTTGACAACTCCACTATAACTCCATGTTTAGGATTCTAACTTTTTCTTTTTAAAATCTCGGCCCACTTGGGGACTGTTGCTGCCATCCTTACTCCAGAAGAGCCAGGTTTTTAAAGGCGTGTAGTTGCCTAAATAAGTTCAAAAGCATCTAACCTAACAGAAAGTGGACATTAGGTGCATAGGGAACTCCCGCTGAGACTATCTGCATCTTCAGGCATCAAAACAACTTTAAAAACAAAACCCAAAAGAACTGCCCTCAAGTCCCTGCATTCTGTAAAGTTAATAAAATAGACCCCAACACCATCATAAAATCAAAGTGGCCACTGAAAATATGGCGAGAGCCAAGCAGAGTGAAGGACAGGGTTAAAATAAGCCCAGAAAGTATAAAATGCATTTTCTAAAAATTAGAAAATTGATTGCTAGCCTGCAGATGTCGGTGGACTGTCCTGAAGCACTAGGAGCAAACCTTGTGTGTGTACCATTTTAGACCACGATATCTGCTGTTCAGCAAGCTAGGTGCTTGCATCTGCTGGGCTGGCTATTTCATTTTCAAATGTTAACCAGATGGTCAGTTGCTGTGTGGTAGCAATGTAGTAGGGGTGGCAGGGGGAAGAACTATAATTATGAAAATGAAACCACAGTTATAACTGCAATCAGCTGATGAGTGAAGTAACAGATTTAGATTCCGTGCACATATGATGGCGTATGCATATGAAATACAACTGCCTGCCTGGATTTTTCACTTATTTTCTTTTTCTAAACCCCTTTTTTCTTATCAATTCTGAAATGTTAAAATCATCATTTAAAAAAATCAGGAAGAATTTAAGCCCCAGAAGGCGCTTGTTACCAAAAAAATTGTTAGCTGGAGGTGATTATATAGCAGCATTCACCTAGAGACTAAAACCATCGCTAAAAAAATATTCAAGACATGTTGGCTTTAGTATTCTTGACTTGTCACCAATGGTTAATTTGCTCAGAAATTTACACTGGAGAACATCTTCCCCCCAGCCATACTAATTGTTTATTAACATACAAAAGGACCAATGACCTTTCAAATCACATACTTATCGTCCCTTGTAGGCAGGAGAAATGAGCCTTGACACAGCACAAAACACTTGGGGTTTTTTTTTATTTTTAGGAGCATAACCTTTCAAGCAAAGAACTTTTCATCAGTAGTATTCTAGACTGCGTGTTTAAACAGTAGTCAGAGGCTCCGTGGAAAACCATTGTTAATTTACTGCCACGTCCAAGCTTTGAGACTCTCAAAAAAAAAAAAAAAAAAAAAAAAAAAAAAAAAAAAAAAAAAGAATCAAACTGAACAAACATTAAAATAAGTCATTTTCAAATTATATGTCTTTGCCCTACAGCTGGACATATTTCAGGAATTTAAAAGCATACTAAAAATCTTAGAACTCTGGGATAAATGTCAGGCACCAGAAGTAATAACAGATACTTGGTCCTTATCTAAAAGTTTTTTGAAGGTAGACCACATCCTTGGTAATTAACCCCAGATGGTTGAAGGTATTTACTTACTTTTCCATTCAGCATTTCAATACTCAACTGATTTAGGAACACCAAAATGATGTAGGAGCTTAAAACAAATCAACTCTCAATAAGTCACTTAAAAAAAAACACATTTAATTCAAATAGATGCAAAGGGGGATTCTTAAAAGTATGTAAGCACCTATCTACCACTGATTTAACTGAGAATGAAGCAAACAGGTATGACATGATTTGCTTCTGAAACTCATGTTTTCATATTTTGGTATCTAAGTAACTTTAAAAAAAATGGGGGCAGCACAGATAATCCTCCCACAGGATCTGGCACAGATGATCATCATCTTAGCCCTCTGAGGTATGGAAGGGGTATCTGCATTTCATGCGGAGCACTGAAGGGGGGAAAGGACTTTTTAGAGGTCACACAGGATGCTGGGGATAGAGCTGGAAATCTAAGTTAGTTCCCTCTTTGTGTTTGAATTTTCACTCCAAACCTTATGGCACTTCATAGGAGTACGCATTATGTTCAATTTACTGATAAGGAAGCAGAAGCACAAGGAAAATTGGGTCATTTAACAACATTAAAAAAAGGCCCCTGTAAACCTGGACCCTTGTCATGCAAACTGGGAAACCTGACAATCTTAACAGAGCCCAATGTCTTAGAAAGGGTTGAACACTGACCCACCTGTAGCACTTTTAAACAGAGAAATCAACTGGTCCCAGTGACCCAAGCTGCTGGTACACCATGGAAAAGCAATATTATTGCGTAAGAGAAAAATATATCATAATGCTGACAAGATTTCCTCATGCCCCTTACCCTTAAATGCAGCATAGTCCTTTACACATAGTATACAGATTTTCCACAAGGTCATAAACAGCTTCCTCCCTGTTATTTTGATCTTAAACATGAACTTGTAGAGCAGTAAGCTCTTAAGGACACATCCTCCCTCTTCCTAGGTGCCTTGATAAGAGCCACATAGCGTGTGACTGAACTCACTGCTGCTTTATTACCTTCCTAAGGAAAGAAACATTATCTCATTCTGATAACTGGGTAGCAGAATACATAAAAAAAATATCACAGCAAATAGACATTAATACAAATACTCTGAAATGTCAAGGAGCCCTGGGACTAGCAGATGTGAAAACTGAAGTATTTCAAGTGTTAAATAACACATAGGGTTGAAATCTAGAAGAATCAACCAGTGAGACCAGAAGGACCCAAATACTAAATGGAAATGGGGCCTTTTGGCTTAAAGTCATAGTAGCAGTATCCAACATATGCAGCCAACTGACTGGCACTTAGTGCTTCATCTGAAATGAGTATAGGGTTTCAATAGCTATGAATAATGGGGAGCTAGTAATTGCCAGAAACTTTGTTGGATGTCCCAGGAGATAAACCAAAGTTAAAAGATCCTTTATGAAGTGCTTACAAAATCCCTTTAGACATCGATCTGCATGCTTAGGTGCCCAAACACCTTTGGAAATTTGGCCAGAAGTTCTTTTGCTCAGTAAGAAGTCCTCACTATTTAGCAGAAATGAGCTCTAAAAGACCTTGGCACCATTCCTCCGGCTATAAGCAATGACAAGGGTCCAGGTTTACAGGGGCAGAAACAATTAACTGCTGCTTTAGCCAAGTACACATAATGGAAATTTTGTCACTATTTTATTTCCTTTGCTCTGGAACGAGAGCAAGCCGATACCTGACTAAAGGTGCCCTCAGTGGATGTTGAGCTTTCAAAGCAATCTGTTGGATATGAAAGCATTAATCCATTAAGTTGCTGAGCCAATTCACGCTAATGTTATTTACTATAAATTTCCATTTGGGCACCTGGTAAAGGGTTTGATCTACAACACTGGTATTTGAATTAGCAGCTTCTTCATTTCCCTGTTCTCGTTATGCTGGGGTCATATATGTAAACAATCAGAGTTCCCTTAGCCTGGCAAGCTATTCATTGGGAAAAGTGGCACAGTCCCCTGGCAGCAGATATTTATTTCATTTAGCTCCCTTCCCCCCATTCTAATCCCCTCCCTTCCCATTAGAGGATAACATTTTTTGCCATTTATTGCTACTCTCCAATCTGTTAATTTTAAATCTTTCTAATTTTGTTGCTGTTGTTTTAAACTTCCCTGGCTCTTATTGATTTCAATCAAGGGAAGAGTCCAAACTGGATTTAGACACTAGGGCGGTGCGAAACGGCACTGTTCTGTTTCAACTTGCGTTGCAACAGAACAGCATTTCGCTTCGAATTTCGTTTCGATTCAAAACTGCTGTTCCATTTTGTTTCGTCAAAACAGTTTCGCTGTTTCAACGTTTCGCCTATAGGCTATAATGGGGAAGCTCGAAACTGCCTATAACTTTGTCATTTCTGGCCTGATTTGGATGAAACATGCAGGAATGGTAGCCCTTTCTGAGGGCACGAAGCCTGCCAGCTGTCAAGGAGATGGTGCAGGGGGAGTCTGGGTTCTGCGGCCCTGCACCTCTAGCTGCTGACAGGCAAAACTCATGACATTGGTGGGTGACACTGCATGTGTTTTAAGGTGCGCCCTGATACCAAGGCAGAAAGCAGGGCAGTTCAAACAATGCTGCCTTTTATGCAGTTTTTCCATCCCTCCCCCAGAGCACTGGGATTGGAAGGGACCTCAGGGAAGGATCACAGTCACTGGCCAGCTACACCGTCAATAATGAGAGCATTCCTTCCCCACCTTTCCCCCTCCCTCTCCTTACTTTAGTTTCTGTTTCCCTGCAGGCAAGCCCAGCTTGAGCTTCAAAACTCGAAACGTTTTGAAAATTCTGAAACATTTTAACTTGCCTTGTTTGGTTTTGAGGCTATTTCAAAGCTCTCTGTTTTGTTTCGATTTCCCTGTTTCAAGCTCGAAACAAGGCAAAACAGCATTGAAGTGAAACTGCCGGTGAAATTTCACACAGCCCTATTAGACACCTACTTATCTTTAAGCATTTGGGGCATCCATTCAATACATTCAATGTGTACCACTTGAAATAGGTCTGAATAGGAGACCTCAGCCCTAGATTTGGATCTATAAGGCTGGATTCTTATGCTAGGGTATCTCCTATTTAAATCAGTAAGGTACCACACAGATTGAATCATCTGCCTACCGGGATCTGTACCAATGCTGCAAACATGCCTGTAGACTGCGTTTGTTCAAGGCTTAGGGCCCTAAATACACTTTTCATATGTCACTTCAGCACTGAGAAACCTAGAGCCCACTGAAAGTCAACAGGAAGAATCTAATTGCAACAAGCAATTGTGTGGCCTCTATACCTGAATTATCCCAGCACCTCACTATACACTTAGAAGATGAGGAAGTTCTATTATCCCCATTTTACAGATCTGATGCTTAGAGACATTCACTGACCTGCTCCAGGCCAACACAGATCTCTAAAGTCCTAAGCACAGAACCTGCCTTCCTCTCCTAGCCTCTTAAACCTCTCAGTCATACATGCCACTAAGACCAAAGCTCCTAAATCACTTGTGAAACTGCCAAAGTTTTACGCACAGTCCTGTTAAACCTTAACATTCCTCTTGTCCTTCAGGAAAGGAGGTTTAACAGAAGCTCGCTCTGACTCAATGCAGTTTTAAAGATCTGGGACTGCAGAAAAACAAACCAAGTACTATATGATACATGCTACAAAAGAACAAATATTGCTCCAAAATAAATACATATTGCTTAAAAATACATTACAACTCCACATACTAGCATAAGCATAGTGAAATAGCAACCTGTCTGTAAGGTTTAAAGCCTAGTAAAATTGAGATGTCTTAGACACTGTATAGGATGAACAATAAAAGCCTGGTAGTGAACTTACCTTCTTAAAAGTACAAGGGAATTTTCTAACAATCTTAGAGTTTATCCCCTTGTGGATGTTTTAATTGAATGAAGCTCTGGATCATTTTAAGTTGACCCCTTAACTCAGAGTGTTCTTTTTCCCCCTCCTTTGAGATACGAGTCCTTGGGGTTCCTGTCAAAAAGTACTGCTGCAAGACAACCAAGAGAAATAGAGGCAACATGCACACACTACAGCTAAGAGGACAACTGTAACAACCAATTCCTTCAGGGCCCAATTATTTGCCACAAAATTGAAGGACTGGAATATTTCTGACTTCAGACACTTCTTAGCCCACTTTTTTAATATATGAAGTGCAGCAGGAAAATAGACAAAGAAACAAACATTTTACCTATAACACGATTGAAGTTCTGTTACTGAATGTGAGGCTATTTAAAGTTCCAGTACAGGCAAGTTTGGTCATTAATGTTATTTTCCAGGCTTGCCACATGGTGGAAAACCTGGGATCAAGCCTGCAGTTTACAGAATGGCTTAACAAAAATGCTACTGGTGCCAGAGTCCAGGACTGTGATTTTCAAAAGTAACTAATAATTTAGGGGGCTGGAAACTGTGCACCCAATTAAAGAAAAAAATTTAAAAGCCTGATTTTCAGAGCAGAGGGAGCTCTGCATTTTCTTAAAATCTAGAAGTTGGGTGCCCAAATGTCACTAAACTGTTTCAAAAGGGCTGATCTTCAGAGAATGTTAAACTCCCATTCTCTAAAAGCCAGTCTCTTTTAACTCAATAACTAGGAACTCAATAATTGAAGCACTCAATGTCAGTTAAAAACACTTGGCTTGTATGTTTCAAAAGGGGTTCTGCTTGAGATCAAAATGACTTTTCAGAACCCGATTCTATCATTTTGCTCAATATATTTACAATTTGATGCAAAACTTAATCTTAAAAAAATGTTTCAATGGGAAAGTAAAGAACATTTTTAGTAGACACTGGTGACTTAATCATGTCTTTGAAGATATGAAATGAATTTCCAAAGCACTGTTCATCTAGTCAAAGTTACTGTAGATTATGATTGGTAACTTTTCAAGACAGAAAAGAAACAAAGAAGTTGAATTATTTTTTCTTCTCCTTGAATAAGACAAGACCTCAAAGGAAATTGGACTCATTTGCATAATGCAGCAGAAAAAAATATAGATGTGAAGTTCTACAGGGAACCTAAGTCACTGCAATGTGGTGACTTACATGAAATGAAAGAATCTGACTGTTTATATGCACCAACAGCTCAAAAAAGAAGGTAAAACGTTAACTAGCTAATGTAAAAGAAAATATTGGGCAGAGCCAGAACTCTTCTCTTGGCTGGAAGAGTGTTAGTATTTTGGGATTGAAGCATTGTGGAAAGGGTAATTGCAGGCTTGGTGTGTGCAAGAAGAGCTGAAAGGTGGTACAGAAGTGTACTGGGATTTGATGATGCCAGAAAGAAGAGGGTATGGACCAGAACGGAAGATGGAATATGGTGAGAGAAGCTGCTTTCAAATGGTTCAGATACACAGAGATAAGTATCTAGGGCCATCTTCATCCCTGGTACAGCTCCAGTGATTTACCTGGGTTGCAGCACCTCCTAATCTCCAATTTTGGATTCTAGAGCTTTTCCCCCTGTTTACTATAGACATGCTGAGTGACCTTGGCCAGCCTCCTTAACCTCTCTACATCATATTCTGTGCTGGTAAAACAAAGGAGTAATCCCAATGCATATAAAAGGGCTGTTGTAAAGTTAAAGCAAAAAGTGTAATCTTGAAGTCATCAAATAAGAGAGGCTACATAATTGCAATTTGAGCACTAGTCATTTGTTTGACTAAATTAAAATTCAGAAGCATATTCCTTTGTGCATGCCAAAGTGGAGCAGGTAGCAAGGGTGAGAATCTCTAATATGAATTAAAACTATCAGCGCTAATCAGCACCAATTCTGAATTTCCTTATTAAATGGCTCTTTTTTCTTTTTTTGAATATTTAGGGGCTGGAAGGATGGCATTGTTTATAACAAAAGTGAGAGGAAGAGGAATTCTCTAGCAATTGTCAGTTTTGCTTGCAACTAATAAAAGAATTGTGAGATCTTAAGATTTAATGTTATCAGAGGGAATTAGAGCAAATAAAACCCTCAAAAAAACAAAACCTGGGATACTCTGTGCTGTGTACAACATTAATTAAGCAAAAGATTTTTTTTAAAATGCTGTGCACCTAAAAATGAGATCAAAGCAGTCTACAGAAATAAATAACCCACAACGGTGCATTATATTAGAGATGGAGTTCAGAAGAAATTGGAAATTATATTGAATGGAGAAGTTCATCAGCTTGCCAGTAGTGGTATCTACAGAAGGTTCAGCATTATCATAATGGCTGGTTTATTAGCTTGCCACACTTCTTTAGTGACTTTATTATTTCCACTCAGATGGTTTGTGAAATGCACCAACAGAGGGCTTGCCCCATCTCATTAAACAAACAGCCAGACTGTCAATAAGCAAATTAATTCTCTGCAGAAAACACTGGGAGGAAAGATTACAACTTTCTAGCTCTGGATTTGGGCCTTGAGAACAGTGCACAATGGGGGGGGGGGGGGCTGTGAAAGAGCAAAAGGGAGTTTAGCACAGATGTGGGCAGACCTACTCCAAGCTCCAGGGCAGCTGCTGGCACAAGAACATAGCTAAGAAGGAAAGAATTGCAAGGAGGAGATGGAGTGACCAGTGTACTTTGCAGTCTGGGTGTTTTGGGGGGACTCAGGAGCAGCCCTGAGCAAAACAAATTGGAGCAACCTTAGGGGAGCTAGGATCAAAGAATGTGAAGGCAACGTAACACCTGTTCTCTTCCCCTTCATTGCCACCCTCCTTATAGCTAAGCCTGTTCAGCTGCATCTGCTAAGATCCAGGGCCAGCTTCTGTGCTGTAGTTCCACTGTCAGTACCAGCCATAGGCAACACGTAGGGGAGGCAAGGGAGGTGGGGCACATGCCCCCCCTGAGATTGGCTGCCGCTGGCTTCTGCAGGTGGTTGTCGCCCCCCCACCCCTTGTCACCCACGCAGCTGCTGGCATCTGTGGGCAGTCCCTGCTTGCCACCCTCCGCCCCTCTCCACCCCGCTGCTGATGCACCTGTGGGCATCTGTGGGCAGTATCCGTTTGCTGCTCACTCCTCACCCCCTCCACCCTGCTGCTGACACTGCCACCTGCAGGTGGTCCCTGCTGCCGCCTACAAGTGGTGCCTCCCCCAGTCTCGGGAGACACCAGTTGTTCATGGTGCCAGCTGAACTGAAGGAGAAAGTTCCACTTGCTCCAGTCTCTTCTGCATATTACCCACTGGGCCCAGCTCACTGTGCTAAGCTTTCAGTACATTTCATAAAGTCAGCCAAATATTTATGTTGCAGCCCAGAACACAAGAGAGTGCACATGGAGATTCGTCTTAATCATATGCAGGTGGGCAAAGACATTAAATATTTGCTTTCCTGAATAGGTGTAAAAACACATATTAAAAAAAATCATGAGGGTGGGATCACCCCTCAGGCCTCAAAAGGAAAACAGGCAGGATGCCTGTATATTCATGGGTTTTGGACAGCACAGGGTTGAGAAGGCAAAAGTCACCAGGGTTTAAACCAAGTTTTGTGTTGAATATTGATTTTCTATTCAGTTATGTCATCTGCAAGTGTTAGCAAAATTACATGCCATAAACCCAGGTTGAGGTCCCAACCAGGTGCTCAACACTTGCAGCCCTGGAAGTCACTGGGCACAAGGAAACAGGAACTGCCAGAAGAGATCATGGGCATAGTTTGTATGGTGCAGTATCCAATGCATGCTGCAAGGTGTCAAGACCTTGGAGAAGCATCCAGAGATTTATCTGATTCCTCCCAAATCAGATCTCACCATGGTCTGTAATATCCAGGGGTTGATTGACCGACATCCTGAATCACACAGTCCAATGATCCCTTTCCTTTGCCACTGCTTACAAATCCTAATACCCACACAACATGTTAATGATCTTCAGAAACTTAATGAGACATGTTGGGTCCAATCCTCAGTTATGCTAGAGCCCTTTTATCATGACATTTTGCAGCCACAAGGAACCAATAAGGATAAGCAGAGGAGCACATTCTCCCCTTAGCAATACTTGCTGCAGTGAAGGTATGTGGGGACCTCTAACTGGGGTACTGCAGGCAAACAGGCTCTGCCACAGCTCTGCTCTTGTTGTAAAGGTTGGTTTACAAGGCAAGAAGAGATGTGCAATTAGCAGCCAAGATGTAACATGGACTAGAACAGGGGCGGGCAATTATTTCGGGCAGAGTGTTGCTTACCAAGTTTTGGCAAGCCATCTAAGGCCACATGGGTAGCCCTGCCCCCTGGTCACCATCTTGGGACAGGAGGTCTCGCCCCAACAGCCGACCTTTTACACCAGAAGTCCTTCCCTTTGCCCCCATGAGTACTCCTTTCAGCAAGGGGTTTTGCCATCTCAGAACCACAAAAATACAAAATTATTCTAAAAATTGAACAATTACAACATTCATTAATTTGATTTTTAAAAGTATTTTTGTTCTGATTTACCTGTGTTTGTGTAGTGTACACAGAGGTGAATGCACAATAGCTTAGAATGGAGTCTTACTCTTGTAAATTGTCTGGGGGGGATGGAGGGCATGGGGGTACAGTTTTGTGGGGGGCTGTGGGTATGTGGGGTATGGGTGTGTGAGAGGGTTTGGGGGTGCATAGGTATGGGGACATGGGTTTTGGGTGAGGGAGCATGTGGGTGTGTGTGTGGATCTGTGGGGTGTGGGTGGGTATGGCATTTGTGTGGCGGGGGAGAGTGGCTGGTGTATGTGAGGAGGTGTAGTTGTGGAGGTCTGCGCATATGGTGGGGTGTGCTTGTGGGATTTGCCCTATGGATATTCTCTTTCTCTCTCTCTCATTGTTCTCTCTGTCTCTCTCCTTGCCTCAGTGCACACATACATGCCCTCCCGCTCCTGATCCCAGGGTACCGGCACAGCCCCATGCTCCTGCAGTCCCACGATGCAGCCCGGAGCCACGTGGTACTGAAGCAGGCATGCAGGGAAGCAGTGAAAACCGGGGCAGGCAGAGGCTTCTGTTTGGGGGGGAGAGGGCAGGGCCAGGCCAGCCTTGTTGCTGGCTCCTGCAAGCTCCCTCTGGCTCCTGTCATCTTTGATAGGAGTGGATAAATAAATAAATATTAATTTTCTAAAATTTTTAGGGGCCCCGCAGGCTGGACAGAATGGCTTGGCAGGCTGGATCTGGCCCCTGGTCTAGAATATCAGGCACCAGAATACAAGATAGGAATGCTATTTTCAGCGTTCACATTGATTTAATGAGTGACCTTGGGCAAGTTATTCAACCTCTGTGCCTCTGTTTCCCCCTGCCATCATTTTTCTTGTTTCCCTAGATTCTTATCTCAGTGGAACAAAGATTCTCTCTCATTACATTTATGTACATCATGTGCAACAGCGGGACACCAATCTCTGGTGGGGTCTATGGATACTGGAGTAAGGGAGCAGAAACTTAGCATCCTACTGCTTGGGTAGGTCCTTGAAAAGTTGTGAAACCTTCACTGGGGGGGGCAGGATGCACTAGCTTACACTGAGCTTGAATTTTACCCAGAGAAATGGGGGTGGGGGAAGAGGGGCAGGCAGGAATCTCAGCTGGGACAGGTAGGTTAATGATGCAGGTGATTTTCATCTAAGACACTGATGTTATGTGGACATGGGAGACAGTTTAATTTACAATGGAAATGACTGAGGAGAATTTCAGCGGATTCATCTCTCACATCTGTCATACCACCAGCTGTATATGTTGCCCAAGGCAATGATGGCATAGCTGGCTTGATTTGTTGTTGTTGATTGCTTGCTTCACGTTAATTCATTCTACTGTACTAGATTGTTTCAGGGGCTCATCTGTTATTATTAATATTAATAATCCTTTGAGCTTCCATCCAAGGAGCTCAAGGCACTTTACAAACATTAATTAAGCTTCACAACACCCTTGGGGGGCAACTAAACTTTTAAGATCTTCTGAAAAGGTCAGGTGGGGTTTGGCTGGAGGAGGAGGATAATCTCATGGATAAGCCACTGGACTAAGTAATAGGACACCTGGTTTGTTTCCCAGCTTTTGCTCCAGTCATATTGTGCACCTTTGGACAGGCCACTGAAGTCTCTCTACCCCTCAATTTCCCCACTGCAAAGAGAGGATAACAATGCTCTTCTACCACACACAAGTGGAGCTAGCAATTATTCAGGTAGGTCTGGCTATAAAGGTCACTGGGTGCATAAATCAGAGGAAAGAAGTTAGAGACCTTGTCAAATACCTCTACCTCAGGGAAGAAATGCCCACTATGCAAAGACTCCCTTCTGGCCAAACCAGGGTAGGAGCTACTGTCTGAACTACACATACTAATTAATATTTTGCACTTCTAATGCATTGCGTCTTATTTCAGATTCTCAGAGCACTTTGCAAAAAAGTAACTACATCTCACAGCATCCACCCTAAGGTAAGTAAGGAGAATTGTCCCCTCCTCTACTCATGGGTTAACTGAGGGACATAGATCACGGCTTTTCGGAGACATACCATGATGTTAGGGTGCTCGACCCAAGATGTATTAAAGGTCCCTGCTTTTCGCATTCTGCTGAGCACCTACATTACAAAAATCAGACTTCCTTAAGGTTCTAAGTGACGTATCATTTTTAGATGATTATTGTGTCACTATTATTGTGTCACTACTGGGAAGAGCCAGGAACAGGAGCCATGTGTCCAAATGATGCTCCTCATTGCTTTAAACACTTGGGAGAATACTTCATCTGTTATTTAAAGAAAACAGTACTGTATTTATTTGCTACATTGTGACATGTGTCCCTTTTTGCAAGCCATCAGGCAACAGATTACCCACACAGGTCAATGGTACTTTCATACATTTAAGAGGCATGGGAATGGATCCAGAAGTGTTTGCATTGACTTCCACAGACATTGGTTTAGTGCTTTGATGACTAATGAAACTTAAGACAGGTAGACACTGCAAAGAGAAATGCTGACGGGTAGAAGTCTAAAACAGTTATGAAAAATAAACTGGCCAACCAGACAGTAACTGTGGTACATAGAAGTATTAGTAGTTATCAAGAGAAATAAGTGGAACTACAGCTCATCAGTAATTCCCACTCCCAGTGAAAAAAGTCAACAAGATTGAAAAAGAAAAGAACAGAACAGAAGAAAGAATAGAACAGAAAAGCCCAACTTTTTCCAGATTTGTATTTTCATCAAAAGTGAAAAAAAAATTATGTTCAGGAAGCAAATGTGGTTTCCAATATTCTGCTCCCCATCTCTCTCTCTCTTTTTTTTTAATTTGGGGTTTCCAAATTTTTCAATGAAAAATCAGAATATTTCATTCAAAAATGAATATTTCAGAAAGGCTGGGACTCT
The DNA here is from genome assembly GCF_000455745.1 of Alligator sinensis. Lineage (NCBI taxonomy): Eukaryota > Metazoa > Chordata > Crocodylia > Alligatoridae > Alligator > Alligator sinensis. Next base: position 1,131,893 of record NW_005842314.1, read on the forward strand.
GGGTCACTGAATCAGTGGCTTACAGAGGCATAAGATATGACATAAGGAGCATGCAGCATATGAAAAATCTAGTCCCCTAGCAAAAGATTGATTTTGTCCAGGTCTCCATTACTTATGGAGAACAGCAGTGAACAAGGCAAAGTCCACCCAAGCATCTCCAATAGTGCAGGGATGAACACAACACAAACATTCCCACTCACTCGTGGAAGAGTTTTGCAGTGTTGTGACAGCTATGCGAGAAACCGTAAGAGACAGCTGAAGTTTTCTCATTGGAATTCCTCCTGCAAGGGCACATGGAATATCTGTTGCGTTCCACGGCTCTGGGCTCTGTTATTTGTGCTGTTTGCTGCTCGTTACTTTTGTGCTAAAAAAAAAAAAAAATAGAGACAAGCTGTTCTTTTCCTTTCAAAGTAACTTTCATAAGAGGAGGCTATGGAGGAGATAATGGCTTTCTGAATATGTATGACCTTATGGCCTTAACAAATCCTACGCTTTGGGCCATGCGGGATACGTTAGCTGCTAACCAGCTTCTCTTCCTTTAGACTGTGCTCCAACTAAGACTAATGCATAAGTCTGCTGGAAAATAAAGAATCATATCTATTCACAGCTAATGTGCTGCATTCCTTTGTCTACATGTACATGAGTCATGCTTGCTATTGCACCTAATTCATTTATTTAAGGAAAAAAAGACAAAGAAAAAGAAAAAAAGTCGGCATTATTTTGCCAAACTGACATTTGTCCCATATTCAAGTTCCATACTAGCTCCCACTAAGCAGGAAACCCGAAGTGAAATGTCACTGCCAGCTAGTGACAAAGACTGACAGTACTAGGAGGAGGACTTTGTTTTTAAATCTGCTTCTCATTACAATTAAACTGCCTTTACCCGAGAAAGACAAATACCCAAACAGCAAACATCTTCAAAGGAAATAAAACCACTCAGTTTGAAGTTTAGAAATATTGTAAAGTTCTCACACAGATAATTAACTTAATAATAAAAGTAGAACCTATGTTTGATTTTTTTTAAGAAAAGTAATGCAAAATTTAAACCTGGATTTTAAATGCGATGTCTATTATATACATATGCACAAGTGCGTGCGTGCGTGCATGCGTCCACATGCATGGACGCCTTGCAAAATACACAGCAAGGTGTGCATGCATGTGGACACTATTTATGAACAGTATCTATTCCTAGTTTTCTGGCCCCAGAACATAGGCACATCCGTATGAGAGAAGAAGAATACAGTCCAGATTATCCTACATGGTTAGGTGCTCATTTTTAGGTATTTTAAAGGAGGCCAAACACCTGCCCTCTGAAACCATCAGATTGTTTTTAAATGCCTTGGGCCAGGTGCCTAAAAAAATGGAAGGAGCCAAATTCAGAAATTATTGGAAAATATTGGGAGAAGTTTCAAAATTGCCTGTGGAATTAGGAAGCATATGGTCATTTAGCACACTAGTGGCAAAGCTGGGTATAAAACCCAGGTCAGCTGCATCCTAGTTAAGTGTTTTATTTACCATCTAACACTAGACAACTTATTCTTTCTGCCTGTAGAGCAGGAAGTCTAAAGGTACAAGCCCGTGCAGGCTTCAGGTTCAACACCCTTGTTTTCTCTCTATTCCTTCATTGGCTTCTGTGACCTTGGCCTTCCAATTTTTCTGTTCTTTATATTGTGAAACAATGAGATACTGTATCAAGGTTCCAGTCTGTGCTTTTAGGACATCCATTCATTCTTGTTGATCTTCTCACCTTATGGAAAATGGAGACAGAATTTTTAAGTCATTTTCCCACCCTTCTGACTCTCAGGAGGCACCAATCAAAATCCCATATTTATGTCATCAAGATGATAGCAGCAATCTTCAGAGCTGTAGGAATTTCACAAACATTTACCTGACAGAATCCTAGTAATCATAAGTAAAAATAAAATCCCAGAGCCTCTGTAGCAGTGCATTTGTGCATACTGCCTCGCAGGGGCCCGTATCCAAGACGTTGCTGAGAGGATCCCAAAACTTATCCAGCCCTCCGACCACTACCCCATGCTCCTTTATCCATGTGGGCACAAATGACAGAGCTTGTAGAAATCCCAGCCGGGTCATGAATGACTACAGGGCTCTGGGAGGAGGGCTCAGGGGGTTGGGAGCGCAGGTTTTTTTTTCTTCGATCCTTCCGGTTACAGGTCACAGGCTGAGAAGGCAGAGATGAATTGAGGGAGTAAACAGAAGACTGGTGCCATCATGAAGGCTTTGGCTTCTACATCCATAGCCCGCACTTCAGAGACAGAGGCAGCAGTCTGTTGGGAAGAGATGGTCTCCACCTCACTCTATCAGGGAAAAAGCTCTTCTCAGCCAGAATGGCTGACCTGCTTGACTGGACTTTAAACTAAGCTTGCCAGGGGATGGACGGACAGCCATCAAGCAAGGACACCAAGCACTAACTGCCAAACCAGCAGGTTAGGATGCTCAAGGGAACCCACTCCTACCCCAGCCCAGGAACAGAGTTTCTCCACGAGTGCAAGAAAGCCTAGGAACTCCAACAGCACGCTTACTTGCCTGTACGCTAATGCTAGGAGTTTGGGGAATAAACAGGAGGTACTGGTCCTTCTGCTAAACAGATATATTACAATCTCATAGGGATAATGGAGACCTGGTGGGACTCTTCCTATGACTGGACCATGGGTATAAATAGCTATAACCCTGTACAGGAGAGATCATGCCAAAAAAAGGGGCAGGGGTGTAGCTCTCTATGTGAAGGAGAGCTACACATCCCTACAAGCTGAGCTTGGCACCCAAGGAGGACGACTGGAGACCCTCTGGGTTAGACTACAAGGGGAACTTGGTGAAGGGATACAATGGTATGAGTCTACTACAGACCTCCAAATCAGGGACAAGAGCTGGACCATGAATTTGCCAGGGAACTGACTGAGGCTACATGCCCTCAGTGCATGGTTGTCATGGGAGACTTCAACTACCCAGACATCTCATGGGAAGAGAACTCAGCCAAATCCAATCAGCCACAAAGCTTCCTTCCATGCATGAATGAGCTTTACCTGCCTCAAGAAGTTCATGAGCCACCAAGAGGTAAGGGGCTGCTGGACCTGGTACGAGCCAAAGGGGATGATCTAGTTAGCAACCTAAGAATTGAAGGGAAGCTGGGAGACAGTGACCACGAGCTGACCACTTTCACTATCCATCGCAAAGCTGGCAAGTCAGTCATCAATGCAGAAGTCCTCGACTTTAGGAAAGCTGACTTTCATAAACTCAGGAGGCTTGTTGTCCAGGCCCTAAGATGCCATGATCTGACAGGGAGGGGAATTCCTTAAGGAAGCGATCCTAGAAACACAAGGGAAGTCCATCCCAACCCATAAGAAAGGGAGTAAAAGGGCTCGGCAACCCCCTTGGCTCGACAGGGAACTCACGGACCTCCTTTGTCTAAAAAGAGAGGTGTATAAAGAACGGAAGACAGAAAATACCACTAAGGAGGAGTATTCTGCACTGGTCCACACCTGTAGGGAGCAAACAAAGAAAGCCAAGGCTGTAACCGAACTCCAACTGGCTACATGAATCAAGGACAATAAAAAGTCCTTCTTCAGATACGTGGGAAGTTGGAAGAAAACCAAGGGCAACAATGGACCCCTGCTAAACCAAATGGGGCGGCTGACAAGCAACACCCAGGAAAAAGCTAATCGGCTTAATGATTGCTTTGTGTCAATTTTTCACCAACCCAGAGGGACCACCCCGTTTAATATGATGTGGGATGGCCAGGGTGAGGGTGAATACATGCCCACCATTAACACAGATCTTGTGAAGGAACACCTTGAGAAGACACCCACAAATCAGCTGGTCCGGACAGATTGCACCCAAGAGTGCTAAAAGAACTGGCAGACATTATAGCATGGCCACTGGCAAGGATATTCAGGAACTCATGGCACTTGGGTGAAGTACCTGAAGATTGCAAGAGGGCCAATGCAGGGCCTATCTTCAAGAAAGGAAGGACAGAAGATCTGGGAAACTACCGGCCAATCAGTTTGTCCTCAACCCCTGGAAAGATCTTGAAAAAATTGTCAAAGAAACCATTCTTGACAGGCTAACAGAATCAACATTCTGAGGGATAGCCAGCGTGAGTAGATCCTGCCTGACCAATCTCATTTCCTTCTATGACCGGGTATCACATCACCTGGACAAAGGGGAAGAGGTTGATATCATATATTTGGAATTTACAAAAACCTTTGAGCTGATGTCCCATGAAGTCCTCAAGGAGAAATTGGGCAATTGTGGTCTCGACTACCCTACAGTCGATGGCTGGGGACCTGGCTCCAAGGTCAGATCCAGGGAGTGGTAGTCAATGGAACTGAATCAACACGGCACTCAGTGATCAGTGGTGTCCCCTACGGCTCCGTTCTTGCTCCTGTACTCTTTGATGATCTGGACTCTGGTGTCAGATGCATACTGGCTACGTTTGCGGACGACATCAAACTTGGGGGAAGTGTCTCCACACTTGAGGATAGGCTGGTGATCTAGGCCAACCCTGATAGACTTGCAAGGTAGGCGGATGTAAACCTGATGACATTCCATATGGAGAAATGCAAGGTGCTCCACCTCACAGAAAAATAACCTACATAACACTTATAAGCTTGGCAGTGCTACACTTGCTAGCACTACAGCTAAGAGAGACTTGGGGGTCATGACTGACCACAAGATGAACATGAGCCACCAATGCGATATCAGAGCTGGCAAAGCGAACAAAACTCTGGCTTGCATCTACCAATGCCTCTCAAGCAAAGCCCAGGATGTCATCCTCCTGCTGTACTGGGCCTTGGTGAGTCTGCAGCTGGAGTACTGCTTCCAAATTGGACTCCACAATTCAGGAAGGACATGGAAAAGTTTGAGAGAGTCCAGAAGAGAGGCACACACATGATCAGAGAGCAAGAGAACAAGCCTTATGAAGAGAAGCTGAGAGCTATGGGACTTTTCCGCCTAGAGAAGCGCAGGCTCAGGGGCAACTTGGTGGCAGCCTATAAGTACATAGGGTGTGTGCATCAGGATCTGGGATAACGCCTGTTCACCAAGAGCACCCCAAGGAATAACAAGGTCCAATGGTTACAAACTACTGCAAGACCCTTTCAGGCTGGACATAAGGAAAAGCTTCTTTACTGTCCGAGCCCCCAAGGCCTGGAATAGATTCCACCCAGAGGTGGTGCAAGCACCTGCTCTGGACACTTTGAAGGAACAGCTGGATGCTTATCTTGCTGGGATCCTTTAACCCTAGCTGACTTCCTGCCGCTTGGGCAGGGGGCTGGACCTTATGATCTTATGAGGTACCTTCTGGCCCTAATGTCTATGAAATCTATGAAATCTTTTCTAAACTATTACAGATAGGATGAAAACAACAACTAATTATGAAATCCCACTGTACATAGGTCAAATTGTAGCTCCTCTTCTTTATGGAAGCAATGCAGGAGGGGAAAATAGAGCTACATTTATTGCACTTAATCTAAGTCCTCATATCTCCATTGAGTTTCCATCTTTGTCCGAGATTTCCACAGAACTTGGGCAAGTCACTTCATCTCTGTGTCTCAACTCCCAATTGTACAAAATGGGGATTAAAATACTGCCTTATCTTACTGGGGCTTCAACAGCCAAATCCAGAGGAAGAGCTCTCTCACTGAGGTGAAGAAAGGCCAATGTAGCACTTAAAAAAATATTTCTCGCTGGCACCTCAAACACCCTTTTGAACTGTGCAGAATTGAGTCCTAAGCTTAAGTTACAGAAAAGCTGTCCTTGTCTTTTGCCTTTGTTTTGTTTCTGATCCGCAAGGGCGGTATCTTTCTGCTTCTCAGACAGCTTCTGTTTGCCTAGTGTAGAAAATCCATTAAAAGGTCTTTGTAGTGACATGGAAGCACTTAGTGAGCATGTAAAGCAACATATTCCATGACAGATGGAGGGTTCGGTAAAGGGTTAATAGGGAAATAAAGCAAAAGGCATTAATCCATTCTGAGAACTAAATACAAATGACAGAAACTATTGCCATTTATGTCTGACACAGCTGCCGGCGGATCTGCATCTTGTAAAGCTATGTAATTTCATTTACTTTTCTATTTGCCTCCCTCAGCAGCTTTCCTCTTTTTTCCCCCCACTGTTCTACATCATTTACTGATCGTACAATGTTTTGTTTGTTCCATTATTCCTTGTTCAAAAGTAAGGAATAAAAGTTTCTCAGTAAAGAAAAAAAAAAAGGGTGTGGGGGGGGGGGGGGGGGGGGGTGTCAGATAAGAGTTAAGAGCCTGGTGGGGGGGAATGGTTTACTTTGTAAAATTGCTAAGAGCCTGCAAAAAATAAAATAAAATAAAATAAAATAAAATAAAATCGCTTACCTGCTGAGTCAAAAAAATTAATCTGAAAATACAGCAGGCTTAACCCTGACAGACAAGGCTGGGGAAAAGCATCAGAGCTTCCTCCTAAATTGGAGTATGCAGCAAAGAGGAAGTAGGCAGAATGCATAATTACACAGTGCTCCCTATATCTATGACACAATATATCACGCTGGGCCTAGAGATCCCATATTATATATACAATAATAAGACACTAGCGTACAACTGCAACAGTTGAGTGATGGACCAGACCTCACGTATTTACTTCACCGAAAAAACAGGCTGGAGTCAAATGCTGCCAACTTTACTAAATGGGGGCTTTTAATGGGATACAGGAACTTTTACTGGCTCAGTGATGTCAGATGCTTAGCATAGATGGAGTAGTTTTGACCAGCTGATGGATATACTACTGTTGTTATGGAGCTAGTTAGTGGTGAGACTCAGGTTCCTCACAAGAAGAGGAAAAAGGAAGCATGCATCTCTGCAAGAGCCACCTTTTGCTCCTGTAGTCAACTGATAGGCGAAGAATTTAATAGGTATGTGAAGGAAGTGCCCATCCCAGGGGTGTTCGTGATGTGCCCTGGTGGCCTCTCACCCCTGCCAGCCTGGCTCCCCTGGGGGCCCTCTCCCTGTTTGTCACCCACCACATCTTAACATTCATAATTTCTGATAAAAGGGAGGCCACCCCAAGGCTTCCCAAACCTGGTCTTAGGACCACAGGTGCTTGTGGTCATTGTCTTTAAACTAATTTAGTGGGCTCCATCCTCCCCAGTACCCACTCCCATGCTTTACAGATGATCTGCTAACACAACTCTCTGCCCTCTGGCAGCCCCAGACACTGGAGCTTCCCTTGACACACTCCAGGGTACCAGACCCTCCTGTTCCCCTCTCCCGCAGGCACTGGACCTTCTCCAAAAGTACCTAGTCCTCCATGGGCTCAAGTTCTCTTCCCCTAGGCCCAAGGCTCTCTATTTTTCTGGCCCGTCTCACTCACCAGTCCAGTTGGGACCTCCATACCTCCCCTTCAGTCCCTTCCATAACCACCAGATGTTGTTCAGCACCCCCCTCCTGGGCCATTGCCTCTGTCCCCAGGCCTGCCTTGTCCCTCTCAGGCACTACTGTATTCACTAACTGGGCTTCAGGCAACTTGGTCCTCCGCTCTATGCCACCACTCTCCAGGCTATGGGCTCACCCACTCCTCTTCCCAGATCCATCTGTTGCAAGGCCTGGCCTGTTCCTGGGCTCAGTGCTGCATAACCAAGCTCAGATGTTAAGGCAGAAGCCCTGCTGCCAGGAGCTCGTCTCCCAGTGGCTCCCAGGGCTAGACTGCCTGACCAGCTCAGGCACTGGGCTCGTCTAGTTAAAGCCCAGTTCCCCTCCTGGTCAGGCGAGTCCCTCATTAGCCCCCACCATACATGCAGGCTGCTCCTCAAGCAGTCTCTGTTCTTAATGTGACAGGTACTCCCTGTCACAGTATGGGAGGATACAATGGTCAAAAGCTTCTGAACTAGCTTGTTTTGGGGATGTTGGTTGTAAATGTGTTGGTCTAAAGACATAGACAGACAAGGTTCTTTGGGTGTTTGTGCCCAAAATCTTGCAAAGAACAATTTTTATTTAGTTGTAATAAAAGATATCACATTTACCCAAAGAACTGTGTTTGTCTAAATTACTAGATATTTTTTGTTTCTTCCTTAGCATACTCTGTTCTTTTATCTTTCCTCCTTCTTTTCCCAGTTCATCACTCCAGCTCTTTACTTTCCAATTCTATTTGGCTCAAGGATAGCATGAACGGTACAAGCTTTTGTTTAAATCCCATAGACATGCACAAAAACTTTCCCTATTCCATCTTTGTATTGCACCTAGCATAATATGACCAAATTCTGACTGCCATCTCTGGGCAGTACAATAATATGCATATTGACTACACATGCACACAATACATGTATGTGTCATATTTTAAGTGCAACAGATATCTAACGGGTATAAGCATGCATACATATGTACAAGCTCAATCAAAATCTTCAAATAAAACAGACTATTTAGATTTAATCTACCACTGAGCTTAGAACCTCAGAGTCACCTACTGAAGTGTAAAAGGAGCAGAACTGCCCTTACCATCAAACAACAGCATTTCAGGTCAGTCAAGTATTAACATACATTTAAAATTAATGGGCACCTAAACAGAATAAGGCACCACTGCAAAGTGTTATAGGAAAGCAATATAAATCATGTAAGAAATTATATTACCTGCAGCAGTATGTTATATACAAAGTCTAGACAGCATGGTCATTAATCAGCATTTGTCAATACCATACAAAAATAGTCACTTTTTAAAGGCATTTCCACTATGACTTTTATTCAGTCTCCTACATAATGAGCTTTCACGTGTCCTTTGAGTTCCCTGTGTTTGTCTTAAGACACAGGAAACTCTTTATCCCTTTATAAACATAAAGCACTACTTCATTTTATTAAGTCAGAAGCCGATTCTTGAATGATCTAAAATGGAATTGCTACATGAAAGCTGGATCATCAGCCAAAATGTGTGCCTACATGTTCGCTCTGTACAAGAGCCCAGCTCTCTCTCTAATGGGAGTCTGGCAACACACCATTACCTTGATTTGGATACCTAGCAAGATGACATTTAGATGGGAATTGGAGCATATTGAAGCATCCTAAATCAAGACTTCCAAAAAGGAGATCAATTAGAGGTAATGCTAACATGAAAGGAGCATACAGTGGAACAGACTTCCAAATCCAAAAGGTATGTGTGTCAGAAACGTCACAAAGAAATGAAGACAAATTGATGGCTGCTGCAAGACAGAAGTATTCCTAGTGGTGAACTATTGGGGAAATATGCTGAGAACCGCCCCCCACCCAATACATCCTCTTTAATCTTTCAGAGCTCTCCTGCCCATCCAAAATTCACTGCTGTCAATGCCAAACTCTTCCTTGATATCATTGCCCACCAATGCCACTCATATTCAAGCCATGTGCACTCAAGCTAACTTCCTGGTGCCTCCTCTAAACCCTTCCTTCCTGCAGTTTTTGCTCCATTCTCCAACTCCCACATAGCAAATTGCTAATGCCAAGGAGAGTAGTCTCCTTACTTCCTATGAATAAGGCTTTCTTATGGACCAGAGGCACAAACCATCTGGCTGGAAACTCAGAATGCCTCTGGATTAGGCCAGCAAGACTCAAGTCAAACATTCATGCTCTGTCCTTTTGTGGGAAGCAGAGGAAAGGAAGAAGACAATGCTGAAAGGGACAGCAGCAGCTTTTTCTGTCGAAATGCCTTGCATTCCTCAGGTTTAGTGACAGAGCCATTAAAATGCCGCTTGCAACAGGATTTATTCTTTGTGATAATCCTAAATAGGTTTTCTTCCATCTTCTCTTCTTTGAAAGAAATATAAAATTAGTCTGATGATCAATTTTGTAATTTGCAATTGCCAAGTAGCTTTGAAGCAATTTAGTGATCTGTATACTCATTTCCCCTCTGCACTGATGGCAGGAGATGATATGAGGATATTGAGTCTTAATAAACTCTTCATTCCCCTGATCAAACTGAAGGAATTAGAATCAGAAATGTCTTTTCAATGTTAATTATATATTTTTTTTTAAAACATTGTTTCTTTTGGATACCTTCATGGTCTACTCTTTTACTCGTACTGAAAAAGCTGACAAAACAGAGGCCTAATTCCAAGAAGTACTGAGAGTCTTTGCTCACAACCCAAGGCTAGTCTGGAAGGCTAGGGACAGAAGTTTCATAGTTTTAGGGTCGGAAGGGACCTAATAGATCTTCTAGCCCGACCCCCCGCCAGGGCGGGAGAACAACCCAAAAACAAAACAAAAAACCCACAAACCCTAAAAACAAAAACGGGACTCAAATGAGTCCAGCCAGGTAAGTATCCAGCCTCTTCTTAAAGATCCCCAGGGTAGGGGCCAGCACCACCTCCCTTGGAAGTTGGTTCCAGCTCCTAGCCGCCCTAACTGTAAAGTAGTTTTTTCGGATGTCCAATCTGTACCTCCTCTCCATCAACTTGTGCCCATTACTCCTTGTTATGCCAGCGGGGGCTAGGGGAAACAGCGTCTCCCCCAAACCCTTCTGGTTCCCCCTAGTGAGTTTATAGACGGTCACCAGGTCCCCCCTCAGCCTTCTCTTGTGGAGGCTGAATAGGTTCAGGTCCCGCAGTCTCTCACTGTAGGGTCTGCCCTGTTGTCCCCGGATCATGCGGGTGGCCCTCCTCTGGACCCTCTCCATGTTGTCCACATCCCTCCTGAAATGGGGCGCACAGAACTGGACACAATACTCCAGCTGCGGCCTGACCAGCGTCGCATAGAGGGGGAGGATCACCTCCCTGGCTCTACTCCAGATGCACCTGTGGATGCACGACAAGGTCCGGTTAGCCCTGCCAACCATGACCTCGCATTGTCGGCCCATGTTCATCTTGGAGTCAATAATGACACCAAGATCCCTTTCCGCCTCCGTGCTCTCAAGTAGGGAGCTCCCCATCGTATAAGTGTGCTGCTGGTTCCTACTACCCAAGTGCAGCACCCTGCACTTGTCCGTATTGAAACACATCCTGTTCCTGTTTGCCCACCCCTGTAACCTATCCAGATCCTTCTGCAATCTCTCTCTCCCTGCTAGCGTGCTCACCTCCCCCCAAATTTTGGTGTCATCAGCGAATTTAAACAGGTTGCTTTCCACCCCAACATCAAGATCGCTGATGAAGAAATTGAACAGCGCAGGCCCCAGGACCGAGCCCTGGGGGACTCCACTACCCACCTCCCCCCAAGTCGAGTATGATCCATCCACCACCACCCTCTGAGTGCGACCCTTCAGCCAATCTGCAATCCATCTGACTGTGTAGGCATCTATGCCACAGTCGCCTAGTTTATTAATTAGGATGGGGTGAGAGACGGTGTCAAAGGCCTTGCTGAAGTCCAGAAAGACTACATCCACCGCGACACCTGCGTCCATGGCCTTTGTGACCTGATCATAAAAGGCAATCAGGTTGGTCTGACATGATCTCCCCCTAATAAATCCATGCTGATTGCCCCTGAGCATCATCTCGGATGCCGGCCCATCACAAATGTGCTCCTTGATGATCTTCTCAAAGAGCTTCCCCAGGATTGAGGTAAGACTGACGGGCCTATAATTGCCCGGGTCCTCCCTTTTCCCTTTTTTGAAGATGGGGACCACATTAGCTACCTTCCAATCATCTGGCACCTGGCCCAAGCACCACGATCACTCGTAGAGCCATGCCAGGGGCCCTGCAAACTAAAAGTCTTAAAAGCCTTGAGGAGAACTGCAGACAGGTGGGTCCAGAAGGAAGAGATCTGCTTTATCCTCTGACGCAACCACCAGATTGCCCAGCATATCCTGCAGGAGCCCCACATTACCCGGCGCCTTCTTCATCCTCCCAATATATTTGAAAAAGGACTTTTTGTTATCCTTAATCCTGGACGCTAATCCGAGCTCTATATCCGCCTTGGCCTTCCTAACAGCCCGCCTGCAGGCCCGAGCAGAGGAGGTATACTCCTCTTTGGAGATTACACCCCCCTTCCACCGGGCGTACGCCACCCTTTTGGCAAGCAGGCATTCGGGGGCTTTCGGACACTCCTGCCCCCCTTGCTTCTTGTCGGGATGGACACCCCTTGGGCCCCGAGTATCGTTTCCTTAAGGAACGACCACTCCTCTTGGACGCTGAGTTCCTCTGCCCTCAAGGACCCCAGTTCCTCTCCCACTAATCTCCTCATCTCACTGAAGTTGGCCCTCCTGAAGTCTAGGGCTACCACCTTGCTGCGGGCCCTTGACACTCTACGCTGGATGGTGAATTCCAGCACGCGATGATCACTATTGCCCAAGTTGAACATATCCTGGTTTAAACCTGTAACAGAACAGAAGTCCAGTGCACTTAAACCACTTACAGAATGGCTGAAACCAGTTTAAGAAAAATCTGATTGGATGTAGTATTAGACTTAACTGATTTAGGTCAAACTGGTTTATGGAACTTCTGTCCCAGACCCCATCCCGGTTCCAGTTAACTCACCGTCCCCAAGTATCACAGGATGCTTTGCAACCATGGGCTGTGCTTTCTGCTCTAGCAGAGCAGGGTTGGTCCCACCCCTTTGTTCCCTAGCCCGACCACTGTCACTGCTCTGGCTGGATGAGAAGGGGGTTGGGTTGAGAAAACTGACTCTAAACCCCATCTGGTGTCTGCCTGGTGTCCGACTATGCCCCCCCCCCATTCCTCTGCTCAAGCAAGGAGCAGAGAAAAAGCCAGGCAGGGGCTGCTTCACCCCTGCCAGGCAGACCTCGGCTGCAGTCTTTTGAAGAGGGGAGGGGGAAATTTAACCTCCCCTCTCTGGTTCTGAAGCTGAGGTTTGTCCTGGGGAGGCATCCCCTGGCATGTTCATGGGTGGGGAACAGGAGAAGAGTGCACCCTTGCCGGGGTTTTCTCCCTCACTAGAGCAAAGAGTAGGGGTCATGGCCATGTCCCAGCCCAGGGTTGGCACACTGACATGGGGAAGCAGGGGGTTTAAACCCTTCTTACTCCCTTCCCACCTAAGCATGCCATCCCCATGCTGGGGTTTGGTCACACTCTGCTCCCCTTTACTCAAGTACACACACTCAAGTACCCTCTACTCAAGTACACACACTCTCCTCCCTCTGCCTCATCCTATGAGCCCCTGGTTTGGGCACGGCCATTAGGACTGTGCAAAATTGCACTGGCTGTTTCATTCTGATGCCGTTTCAACTCATTTTGAGCTTGAAGCAGCGAAATCAAAATGAAACGAAGGGCTTTGAAACAAAGTGAAACAAGGTCAGTCGAAACGTTTTGAAAGTTTCAAAACGTTTCGTGTTTCGAAGCTGAAGCTGGGCTTACCTGCAGGGAAACAGACAGTAAGGAGAAGGAGGGGGAGGGGGGAAAGGACACAGTGAGGGCACACCTTAACACACACATGGGAGAAGCATCTCCCGCAGGAGAGAAAAGAAAGGCTCTGTCACAGTTTGGCTGCCTGAGATGCTGCTGATGCTACTGTGCTGCTTCTCGCTAAGTTATTATTTTACCTGTTGTCATTTAAAGTGGTGGACCGGAATGAGGCTGTAGGGGAGGAGGAGACCTCATTGGGACACACTACTGTGTTGTGTAGAGGCCCCAGCACCAGTGAGAGTGCATCTTACACACACACACACACGTACGTCACACGTCATGAGTTTTGCTCGTCAGCAGCTTGAGGTACAGTTTCCCAGAAACCCCTACACCTATCTCCTTGAAAGCTGGCAGGCTTCATGGCCTCAGCAGGGGCTACCATGCCTGCAGTTTTTAACCTGCTGTGCCTTAACACGCACGTGACACAAGTTTTGCTTGTCAGCAGCTTGAGGTATAGTTTTCCAGAAACCCCTGCACCTATCTCCTTGACACTTGGCAAGAAGTCCTCAGAAGAAGCTACCAACTCTGCTGTTTTCATCCAAATCTGCCAAAAAATGACAAAGTTATAGGCAGTTTTGTGCTTCCCCATTATAGCCTATGGGCAAAACGTCGAAACAGTGTTGAAGCAGAAGAGTGCTTTCAAAACAAAACAAACTCAGAACAAAACACTGGCCATCAAAATGGCAAAACAGAAGTAAAAATGAAACAGTGCTGTTTTGCACAGCCCTAATGACCATGCCTCCTGCTCTCTGCTTGAGCAGGGGGTAGGGGCCTGGCAGGGGCTGCCCCCCTCCCTCTGAGGCAGACCCAGGCTGTGGTCCCATGCAGCCAGGGAAGACCTCCCCACTCAGTCTTCAAGCTCCTGGCTGGGACATGGCCACATCCCCCCACCTTCTGCTCAGGGGGGGCAAAACCCTAGCAAGGATTGCTCCCACTTCAAGTGGAGAATTCAGGGTAGACCAAGGCTGGAGTCCCATGTGGGCCAGGGAGGGGGGTTTAAAACCCCCCTTCCCCAGGCTTCATCATGCTGGCCCCAGGCTGGGGCCTAGCCTTTCCCCCTCCACTCAAGCAAGAAGTGGGGGAGCCTTGGACAACTTCTCTCCTCCCTTCCCTTTGGCAGTGGCTGGAAGACATGGTCTAGTGCCCTGCAACTTCTGGCCCAGGCCACTGCAGGCATGTGACTGCATTTCCAGAATAAAAAGTAAATATCTGTTCACTTGCTTCTCAGTTCAGTCTACTCAGTTTCAACTAACCTGCAAAGATTGAAACTATTCAGCTTCCATCTTTTTGACGGTCTGTACTTAGCCCTAAGGAGTGCTCAGGAACCAAGTGAAGATACAAAGTCAATGCCCATGAATTCAAGCACATCAAACCCCAGGTTGACCCTGTCATTCAGAAGTTAAGTGGCCACAGTCTACTTCAGCTTAATCCTCCCCCAAAGATTAATTGCAACAAGAGTACATTCCACTTTTTGGCTTTCAGGATTTTTCTAACATTTCTAACAACCCAGCCATGCTCTTCCATAGTTCTGTTGCTCCAACAGATTGTACGATTCTCTCCAGAGGGGCTCAATAGCTGCCCTCTTGCACAGATCCAGGACAGAAGCAAAGAGATAAAAATAACCTGTTTAAAGTTACTAAGCATACAGGTGGCAGGAATAGTTCCTACATCTCTTATGTCCCACTCTAATGATCAATTTATCAAGCAAAACTGCAGTGGAAATTTCAATGTATATGAACTTAAGCACGTGCTGAAGAATTTGAAGGAAGAGCCTCTTGCTTTGTAGCCAAGCAGGTTAAGGGAGCTGTGGTAGGTGCATGAAGCAAATGATAGCCCTTGCTTGAAAACATTGCAACATTATGGTTTTTCAGCAGCAGCACGTGCACTCAATGTCTAATTCGCTCTGTTTTTATTGTAGGCTGAAAAGGCCAGGGCAGGGGAGAGTTTCCACAGAAAACGACTAATATCTTCAGATACAAATAACATTTTAGAGCAAGGCAAAAAGCGGGCAAATATGGAAATAATTTAAACATCAATGGATGCATGGCCAACCTCCTGTACATAGAAATAAGCAGGTGCTGTATTAAACCCGTTACAGGAGCAGCAGCCACCTCATCAGGGCAGGAAGATAATTAGATGGTGTTTGCACAGCTGTTCTGAAATTAGAAAGCTGCAAGGATTTTTATTTTTTGTTTTAGTTTTAAAAATACTTGCTCAAAACCTCCATGCAACAAATTTCAGTCTGTTAGAAATCATTATTGCAGAGGGCAACCCTAAGAGAGAGAGAGAGAGAGAGACTGTATGTCTAACAAAGCTCCAAACACTGCAGACCCTCTGGACCCTGCTGTATTCTCCCAAGTACTACGTAGCTTGGGCTCTTTTCACTGGTAAGCAAAAGGATGGCATCCATTTTTAAACAGAAAGCAATGAGTATGCAAGCCATGTTTGAAACGAGCAGCAACCAGACTAGAAATTGAAAGTAGCTAAGTGTTTATGCATAAGCATCTTTCATGCAATTTTGGAACACTGGAATAATTTTCTCTTACTCCAAATAGCTGATTATATATTTATTTCAATTATTTGGCTACTTTTGGCTGTCATGCTATAAAAGCTGTGAGAGAGAGCAAACTCTTACAAGGCTAGCTAATTCTTGCCTAGCTGGGGATTCAATGTCTCTTGGTAAAGGTTTACACTCATAAAAAAAGAAAAAACATCAGTTGCTAACTTGCTACTTCATGCCATATATTGTTTTCTTGCAGCACACTTCTGTTACTATATAATTAAACAACAATGCAATCTTTTTGCCAGTGAAGGATTGTTCCTACAGTATATTGTATAGCACTTCTAAACTAGTTTTAAAGATTTCAAGGAGCAGGACTTCCATCCCTTCTCTTGGGAGTCTATTATGCAGCTTAACAGATCTTTAAAGACAGTTTCATTCTGACGATGGTCCAGTCTGCCAAATTTCAGCCAACAGTGATTTTTTTACAACTAATTTATAAGTCCCAGAAAATAGGAATTTCCAAGGGAAGCATTGACAGGATATTAACTGCAGTGACACAAATGTATGGCTATAATATTGACAAACTAGGTAAAATCTGATATAATCAAGGATTTACAGAAGCATCCAAGTATACTGTGTGAAACGGCCTGTCAAAAGGGCACCAAGTTGTTCTTTGTGGAGGTAAGTTATTTTGTTTTGTAGAGAAACAGGAACTCAGTAAAGTATCATTACTATTTTAAACCATCATACTATTAATATTGATTTATTCCTGGAAAAGAGGAGTTACTTGGGGGAAAAGACATGAAGAAGCATTAGGTTTATTTTACTGCCTGTATCGCTTGTTGAGGAATACAGTTATATAACAGGGAAGAAAACAATCTGCATGCAGTTTTGCTAATATATTTATCAGGTTGTCATTCCAAGAAGAACTGTGCTTATGGCTTGTTCCTCCTGCCACTGTTTTCAGCTATTAATGGTATTATGACAGGAGCATTGTAAGGCCTGAGTACTAGTCAACTCAACTCTTGGGCTTTCTCAGGACATGAAAATGTACTTTGAGATCTGAACCTTTGAGTACTGGCTTTGGGGCAACCATGAATGGGCATTAATCCCCACATAGACTAGAAGGGCCTGGGAAGACTGGACTTCGAAACTGGAATCTCGACCTCCTGCCCTTCTGCTGCATGCCTTAACAGAAGGATTTTGGCATTTCACTCTTCTGGGAAGCGCTGTCTTCCTCCCCACTTCCCCAGCCTCTATATTCCATCCCAGTACCAGGAAACATTTCTCAACTCCATTTGAAGTTATTATGCAACAAATTGGCATTTTCCAATTAAGATGCGTTTTGACAGAAAACTCCAAACCAGTTAATTAACAATTCTCTCAGCTACTATTTGTCTTGCATATCTAGACTTTTTATGCTTTTTTGGGGCAGTGCTTGTTTCTTACTTAGTATGTTAACAGTCTGTGATGCCCTAGTTTGCGATCTCCAGGCGTTTCTGCTAATCAAATAATAAACAATTCCAAGACTGACTAGAAAACCTGCATTCCTATAATACATTAAATACTTGCTTTGAGTTGTGTACCATCATTTCCATTTAAAAGTCCAAGGCTAAAGGCTACTCAAAAATCTGCAAAAAGAAAGCTTTTCTTTCAAACGCTCATTCTCTACTGTAAAATAAATTACCCTTTATTGATGAGTGAAGTGAGGTTGGTCTATTTCCTATAATCCTTGTTTGCAGTGTTTTCCAAAGCTATGGGATATCTGAATAATAATATTTTTAAGAGAAAGGGTTGAAATCCATCATATTAGGATTCTTCTCAGAGTCCATGGGTTTTCCTTTAAAAAAAAAAAAAATCATTGTTTGAGGGGAAAATCATTTTTA
Source organism: Alligator sinensis (assembly GCF_000455745.1). Taxonomy (NCBI): domain Eukaryota; kingdom Metazoa; phylum Chordata; order Crocodylia; family Alligatoridae; genus Alligator; species Alligator sinensis. Next base: position 1,149,582 of record NW_005842314.1, read on the forward strand.
ATTTCTAAATGACAGGTTTAAGTGTGTGACTTTATATTATAATACATATATTCAACCCCTCCCCAAAAAACCTCCTGTATATAGCCATAACCAAAGCCAACCATGTTTTATATATCCATATCTATTTTGTGTATGTGAGTGTGTGTGTACACACACATACACACACACACACGCACACACACACACACACTTCACATGGCTTTGTTTTGGGGTTTTTTGCTACTGTTCAGCTTTGTGTTTCCTTCCGTTTGGCTTCTCTCAACTATAATTTTACAGGCGATTTAGTCCCTAATGTGGATTTTTCCTGTGATATTGTAGAGAAAGAAAAGTGAAAACACAAGTTATTTCTTTTAATTGTTTCTGTACACCAACTTGCCTTATTAAACATTTTGCACAACTTCTGAAACTGGCACTACATGCCATTGCATTGTATTTATTTCCTTATGAATGTGTACATGTGATCAATTCTATATGTTATAGGTATTAAATACTGTGTGGTAAATAATATATGTCCCTGAAAATTAAATGGTTGTAACATTTTTTTTCACAGGACCTCTTGCTTAATTTTTGCCTAGGACAGAATTCAGGCTAAAGTAGCTGCCATTCAACAGTTTTTGTTGTCGCTGACTAGGATTTTCCATGTTGCTGTTGTCATAGTGTCCAAATGTTTTACAAAAACTGATGAATTTCTCTTCCCAACATCCCAATTTTATCCCTATGGTAGACAAGGCGTTCCTAGACATGCAGAGACCCACAGATACAATTATCCAAAAACAGCCACTCATCCCTGTTGAATAGTCTAGGGCTTGGTTTTTTAGAGCTCCCGATTCATTACAGCACATGCTATGTTCAGAATGGAGCTCCCATTCTCCATTGCAAGGGCTCTGGCAAATCTGATCTGGGACATTTAAGAAGTGAGTGGCCTGAAAACAAAGAACACACAAAGATCAACAGGTTGGATATTAGGGGGAACTTTCCCACTATTTAAGTGGTTAAGCATCAGAACAGACTAACCAGAGAAGTTGTGGAATCTCTATCCTTGGAAGCTCTTAAGATTAGGTTAGACAAACACTTATCCAGGTTGGTTTACTCATGGCAGACTCTGCTTTGGGCAGGGGGTTGGGACTGGTTGATGTGATGAGGTCTCTCCCAGATCTATGGTTCTATGACCATTTATGAGAGGTTTTTCTTACATGACTTACCAAGCCTTGCCTATAAGCTCACTGGCAGAGGAAGGTGTTGGCACTGGATTTATGAGCCACATATTTTGTTCTGGGCAGAACCTTGTGCTGCTTCAAAATCCCTCTTTTTGTATTCTTTGCCTACTCTGATGACTCTTCATTTTTGGGCATCGCTGACTGGTCTCTGTGGTCATCATACTGTCCACAGTCTTTCCTGTCAGCATATTCCTTTGTTTCACAAATTCATCACATGCACACACCTTAATTTGGTTCTTTCCAGTTTCTCCTAATTTGGTCCATTTACCAAAACCAGAAATCCCAAGGGCTCTGTAGCTGGGCACTGTGACCTGGTGCCACCTTATCTCAATGTTATGGAACACTGTGGTACATGTCTTCAGTTTACCAGCCTGTGTGTCTGCTTGCCTATGTCAGACAGCGGAGCCTGAAAAACCTGTCACAAACAGGCTTTTAGAAATCAGTTAAACCTTGCCATTGCCCTGGACCATTGTTTTAATGCACATCTACTTTACTTATATGCTAATTCCCAAAAGCAAACCTCTAAATACCATTTTCTAGCCATCAGAAGGGATAGAATCTGATTTTCTGCAGTAACATCAACTGCTTTACAAAGAAAGCAGCCCTTTTCTCTTCTTCCCACTGTCTGCCTCATTTACTACGTACTTTACAACTTCTGCCACAAATAATGGATGAGTTGCACAAGACTCCTTCATTTCACAGCCCTGATTTGTTCCTACAGCAGTGCCATCCTCTACACCAAATGAAGCAAGTTTCCTGGAGAAAAAGTAGTCCAGATTGTATATTTAAAGGCCGAATCAAACTGCAGGAGCACCAGGCTCCCAAAGTTTGCCTAGGCAATCCAAGTGCTCACATTGCCTCACCTCTGATCACTTGACTTTGCAACTTTCATATTCTTTTAAGATTTTTTCTTTTCTTTTTCTTTTTTATTTAATGTGGTTATGATAGACATTGACAAATATTTGAAGGGTGTTTCAGAAGGTTGAAGTTCAATTATTTAGCATGGTACACGGTGGGGTAGCTTGATTCTATGTTTCAAAAGGATACCAAGAGCTTTTTCATGATTTAAAAATAAAATTCTCCCCTTCACTTTTCTTTACAGGGATAATCTCCTCAAAGTGTAAATCAATTTCTTCACTAAAGTTTCTTCTTCTGCTCTTTCTTTGTGCTCGCGCTGCTTTGCTATTGTCTGCAGGCCCATGAGTGCTGGGCTTTGAACAATGGCCGGTTATCATAGTGTGTCTTTGAATGCCGGGCAGGTAGCAGCAGCATATATTTAGAAGTTAAGAGCACCAGAACTTTTTTTAAAAGGGGGGAAAAACGTGTTAAGCACTGCAGAACTCTCCGAACAGGTACAAAAGAGGACCACTATTCTTGTATGTAACAGAGAATATGATCTTGGACAAACTTGCCACATAAGAATTTCCAAGTATTTTACAAAGACTGGCAAGGTTAGCTTGACATGAGTCTTTAAAGTTATTAGCCCCATTTTGAAGAAGCAACAAGTAGTTAAACAACATATGCATCAAATAGTTAAGCAACATATGCATAGGCACATAATTAGATTGCATAGCTAGGAACAGAATTCTGGGGCCATATTATCTTAAGTGCTTAATACCCAGCAACTCTCAGTCTGCTCTTGTAAAATTTGACTCTTTCCTTTTTTTCCTAACAAGGCTTCAATATTCTCAGCAGGGGCTTCTGGTTATGAAACACACTTGAAATGCTCAGGTCAAATATGCCCCCCCCCCCATGGGCCTGATCCACTTCCAGCTGAGGTCATGGAGTTTCCCGCTGATTTGAATGAGAAAAGGATCAGGTCCTACAATCCTAATGCAGTGCATCTTTTGCTTGCATTTCTACTAAAGCAGAATCGAACATCATACACATCACATTTTGCAAAAAGAGGAATATCAAACAGATACAGGGAAGATCACTGTCAACAAGGATTTGTTCTGAGAAGAAGTCCTCCTTTTAGGCTCTGCAACCTGCTGACATGATGCACAGTAAGTGTACTCCAGCACACCGCTGATACCACACATGCTCTCACCTGCTGCCTCTCCAGCTTTCTAAAGCCCTTCTGTTGATAAAAGCCATCACAGAGGTACAATATCGGTAGAAGTAATAGCCAGCTGAACAGATGGTGCAGAAAAGTTAATTGATCCACTGGGGCAGGGAGTGAGCTGGCCGCAGCATGGGGAAATTGTAAGGAATTGCAGATCTATACTGAAATTGCATTAGTTGTGGGGGAGGTTTTTTTCTCCTAGTTGTATATTTCTTATCATGCTGATGTATTGCACAATCCACATCCAGATTATAGTTTGAATAGTTCATACAGACTTTTGATGTCAGTTCCATTTCTGCTGCTGTCAACCTACATATTTTTTTTTAATCTGAGAGCAAAAAGTGTATTTGCTCCCTCTCTTTTTAAAAAAAAGTCAAGGTGGTATCTTAGAATAGGGTCTGTTCAAGGCAGGAGATAAAGTCAAGTCATGCTCAGGGAAAGCATTGTGATCAGCACGGGGAAGAACAGCAGGCAAGCTCTGCAGCACACAGAGCAAGATCTGGATTAATCTGAAGACACATCAGATATGCATTCATCTGAGGTCTCATTTCAGTGTTCAGTGATCCTCAATGCAAATGTAACCATGTAAGAGGGCACAGTATTAAGCAGACATGAAAGTTTCCAAGTGAATTCAAATCTTAGCAATCATGAAGACAGAGAAAGGAAGGAATAGGCAGGTATTTCACATGCTTCACCCAGTTCTGGGACAGCATATTAAAGTTGCATATTGTAGGTGCCAGGGAAAAAAAAGAAAAACAAAAAAAACATCCAGCAGACCTTCAAGAAAACCCTCATGTGTTAATGTTGCCATTCTCCCAGCCGTTACAAACATAAGCATAAATATTGATACAAAGAGCTAAGTTCCTACTCTTCCTCCAAGTCACACTGTATTGGGAGCAGAGTTTTAGCCGGCAACTAAGAGGTTCTCAGAAGCATTCCAGCGGCCCAAGGCAGATGCTAGGAGAAATGACTCCGCTGAAGGGGTCGGGAGGCTGCCAAGTCAGCAGAAGTCCTTGAAGCTGTTCCAAAGACAAGTTGTAGGTGCCATCTATGAGCAAGCACAGTAGCCAAGCAAGCATCTGTCTAAAACTCCAAGTCACCAGTCCCTTATGAGGAAGATGAAAAGCATCACCACAGGCAGGGGCCTCTGTTACAGCCTGATGCCTCTCCTGGTGAGGTCAATGGAAGTTTTAATTTCAGTAGGACTTGGACTGACCCAAGACCTTATCCAAAGCCCACTGTGGTCAATAAAGAAGGAACTACAACCAGAAGAAGAACTGAAAGGGCAACCAGGGCAACAGCCCCCAGCACCGCCTTCCTGGTGGGGTGCAAAAGCAAACATTGCCACAGTGGTGGCTGATCATATTGCCACAATCAGCACAGAAGGAGCAGGGGCTGCCCCGGGCAGCATGCAGTTGCCATGCCTCTGACTACAAGCTCTGGACCAGACCCCTCACTATTCACCAAAGCCCTAAATTACCATCTGAGTTCACTCCAACAGCAAGCAGAGACCTTAAAGGAGGCAGCCCAAGAACTCCCTAAAAATAAGGAAAGTTTAGCTTTGTTATTTCAGTTCTCTTGGAACCAAGATGCTGATTGCTGTAATTATACTGGCAGGCAGTAGAGTGGATGTATTATCAGAGATGCTAAAAATATTGGAAGGAGGATATACTTGTTGCAAGAGAATTGTGCAATGCAGTATACTGCAGCAGGTGTTGCTGAGAATCTTAGCTTTAAAATATGTGTGTGTGTGTGTGTATGTGTGTGTGTGTGTGTGTGTGTGCATGCGTGCGTGCGTGCGCGTGCACGTGCATATATAAAAATTATAATCCTGTTCTGTTTCAGGATGTACAAAGCCTTCCCTGACTAGGAGCATTGATGGTTTAGCTCCAACAATTGACTTATTAAAATTAAGGCTGCAAAAAAAAAGTGCATGTGGGGAGGGGTGGGGGTGGAAAATGGGATGGGACACCATTGTAGGTTCTCTCACAATATTCCTATAGTCTGCAAAGAAGGGAATACCAACAGTTTCCCACAAAAATCTTATCCAAAAGGAATCCAAGTCTGTTGGAGGCTAGTAGGCTCATCAGGCTGGCGTTCTTGCCTTACAACACACAACTTTCTGTAGCCAACAGCACAGGACAGTGATGTGGCTAAGATTACATTTGGCTACGTTTCAGTCTCCAGCCTATATGACCAGTTATTTATTTACAGCTGAATTGACTGGAGGCAGCCTTCAAGCGATGAGCAAGGCTAACCACCCTTCCCTGAGTCCATTCATAGCATCTGACAAAACAGATTGTTGCCTTGCCTAAAAAAGCACATGCCACTGAACCAGTTAGTATCTAAGGATGCTACAATGCTGTCTGCTGCCTGACTTCAGACTAATGTAGCTAACCACCTCTGAACCCATCCCCTGGGACTGTAATAGGATTCTTTAAATGCTCTGCCAACACTGCATTCCTACACTATAGAAATAGTTACAGCCTGTACTAGAAACATAAAAGTGTTTGCTAGACAATTTCATCAGCCACGAGGCTCTTGTTACAGACCTTCAGAGGTGGGTGGAAAGATTTCATAGTGGCAATATAGGTACAGATTTGCAAATGAACCTAAGGGGGTTAGGTACCTGCTCTAGTTTTGTGGTGGTATAAAAAAATCTTTAGAAAGCCTCTCGTGGGCTGCAGAATTCAAGTACTTCATGTTAAAAGTGTTTGTACATCACCCCCATAAGCAGGCTGTGAAGTATGGTGTTAGGGGTATAGGCAAAAGGAGGATGACCCTACAGACTGTGCTAATAAATAACTGTTTGTGGAGGGTATTCTTCAGACAATGAAATTAAAGAAAGACCAAGGGAATAGGCCTCAGATGATTTAGGAGATGCTATTCACTGAGACAAAGATGGCCTAACTGTGATAGCAAAAAATTCCTCCCATCTATGAATTTCTTGTCAGTGAAATAATGAATAGGAAGGACACTTTTTTTTTCTATGGTGTAACCTTTAAGCTTAACCCTATTCATCCTCGCAGAAGATAGAGAAAAATGGAAAGAGTATTGCAGCAAATTACATTGCTGTATTACATCACTGGAAACTGTGGGTATGGGGAGGGAGGACTATTATGTCCACAATGCTGAGGTGTTTCTCCCCCAGGATACATCTTAAGTTCTAGTTCTTTGCTCCCTCCATCTGAGGAAATGTTCTAACAGGCATTTCACCACCCTCAGCTCCCATGCATACATATCTAACGTGTATTCAGGAGATTCCGACTGTTGTCCTGTAAGCCTCACAGCTGAATCTCTTCTGTTCCCAGTGCTGTCCCACTTCAGCTCAGCACTTAAATTAAAAAAAAACTGAGATTGAGACCATTAGAGACCTCTACTTCTATCTATAAAGTAAAGATGATGTTACCCATTTCTTCTGTAACGTGTTGTAAGATCAACTGATGAAAAGCTAAAATAAGAGGCATCATTCTTCCATTGCGAGTTAAGCCTACTGAATGATCACTGAAATCAAGGGATGCAAATAAATAGTTGGAATTTCAGGCCACATGCTCACCTGGAGTAAATCATCACTCCAGTGAATAGCACTACACCAAGACTGCAGATTTTTTAAGTCCAGAGGATACGATTATAATGATATACCCTGGTGCATGCATAAAGCAGGGAAGAAAATTTCACCTACTAATTTCTGCATCAAGCTTAACAATTTTTATTTCAATTAGAGAATATAGAGTTTTAGCAAAGCATCCATTTAGGTACTTGAATCTGGAAGGAGCAGAAGGAAAAGATTTTGATTTGCTTACTCTGAGGAGTACTACTTTTCTTTGGCAGACTTGCTGTTGGAGAAAGTTTTTCTTTACTTCTGTTATAAATCTTCCATGTAAATTTTTAATTAGAGTAGCATGTTTGTTGGCAGAGACAAAGGCAATTCATTGTCCTCTTGCAGTCTGGGTTACACTCATTTGGATGCACTTAAATTAAGAGTGGTATTCTTATCTGAGCATTAAGTCTATGTATAAATACAGAGGGAAACACTTCATTGCACTAAAAGTTTAATTGTGCTCAACATAAGTGAAGCGGAGCTTTGGGGCAATGACAAGATGTACAGTAATTAGTCTGTTGCTTCCTACAAATATCAATGGATGAATTAGGCACAATTTACTATTGTCTGGTTGTAAAGTCCTTTCTGTGTTATATTGACAAGAGGAAAATTCATCTAGGGTGGGCATCTATAATAGCTTAACCTTTAAATTCACAGCACCAGGATTTATCAGAGGACAAGTAAGGACTGATATTTAACACATGAGTGGGAGCCTTTAGATATTTCTACCATCCAGAGGCAATGCATACCAACTGCAAGTTGGTGGCATCAGACTGAACTTAATTTAGCAAAAGAGAACACCACTCTTAATTTAACTGCATCAAAACGAGTGTAACCCAAACTGCGAGAGGACAATGAATTGCCTTTGTCTCTGCCAAAAAACATGCTGCTCTAATGCATGATGCAACTCATATGCATGGTGTGCCATTGTTAAGTGGGAAATAATTATCTGCCTGCTCTAAAACTAATTTAATTATTGATTGCAAAGTGTTTTGAGATTTCCAGATGGAAATGGTAGGTCTTGTTTCATATCTGTGGCTAACTTCATCACAGTTGCTGGGCTGCCCACCCCAGAACTTCACAATGGCACTGAAGACACGTTCCACACCCTCCTTGAAAAAAATATCCTAAGCTCCTACAACCGTTCATAGCATCTGATGATGCAAGCTGCTGCTTATGGAAGCCGATGCGTTTGTGAGTTAGTTAGTCTATAAAGTGCATATGCACCCTGACTTCAGACTAATGTGGCTAACTACTTCTCTTCCTACAACTCTGACAACTCTAGCTGAGAATGTCAATCAGGTTGAGCAACTTAAGTTCTAAGCAGTAGAGGGCAATGTTGCATGCATACAGTAGCTAGTTCCTTGCTGTATTACCTTAACTAGAGCTGCTCAAACTTTTCACAAGTTAAGTACAGCCACACATGGTTCTGATAGTTCAGGATTCAAAAATGTAACCAGGTTCAGCACTGTTAAGAGGCAAAAGCAAAAGAAACCAGAAACAGCCACTCCTTTTCTGCAGTATGAGGAGAGTGCAAAGGCTATTGATCTTTACTTCTATCTTCAATAGAAATTATAGACTAGTCTCTTAAAGTTGCTTTTCAATGTTGCTGTGAACACATATTGCAATTGTCCAATATAGTTTTCCAAGTGTTAAAATCTCAGCACATTTACATATATTTCCACATTAGATGATTAAAGCAAAAATGGGAGGTGGGTGTTAGGAAGTTAAAACAAATATATTATCAATAGTTAGACTATGACTGTGGAATTTATTGCAGTGAAATATTACTAAAACAAAAAAGGCAGAGTTTTTAATGGCATCTGCAAAACAAAAGTTAAAGGGATGATCCATCTTCACATTCCAGGTTCTGAATTTCTGTTGGGGTCAGACAGAAATTTCCTTCTTTTACCACGTAGTCAAGTATATTAGAATTCACTAGATGCCACTTGGAGGTTTTACCTCCAATGTAATCTGCGGGGAACACATTACAAATTAACCTCGATCCTACAACCTGCAATTTCAGAAGCATGCCACATGGGTTCACAAATCAGTCCACACACTGGAATGTGCAAAATGAGCCATCATAGCATGAACATTTCTACTGGTATTTTTCTATTGAAACTTTGTTTTCCCTTTTGCTTAATTCAGTTCAGTCTGATACAACATATATTTTCTTATAGCTCAGGAACAGAATAGGCCAGATGTTCAAAAGCTGTTAGCACCCCTCAGCTTTCACTGCAAATACTGATGGCCAGATTTTCAAACATGCTCACCACTCAAGGCACACCCAAGGAGATGAGTACATGGAATAAGTATATACCCACTTATTTTGGAGGGAAAATTTCAAAGGCGCACACGTGAGTAAGAAGCACAAGTCCAACTCATTCTTCCAGCTCTTAGGATGTTCCAGTATAGACATCTAATGTAAGTGGAGCCCTTTTGATGGCTGAAAATCTGCCTCATTTTCTTGGAACTCACTCAATGTACATTACTTATACCCTGTTTCAATTCTTAGGAGCCCCCTACAGACCCTCTTAAGCTGAGACTTCCATTGACTGAGTGGACATTTCAATATTCATTTCCTGAAATCTGAGGATTAGCAAAAAGTGAGACACTAGCTAGGGGGCAGAATGGCCCTTGGTTGCCAATTCAGGAGTAAACTTCTTATCTTTTGATTCAGTTAAAGTGGTTTACAAATTACATAATTCAGAAGAATGCATTGATTATATCAAGCTAAAATTAACCCCCTGACCCACTCAGAAGCCTTTGGGTATTTGGATCATAGCCAGTAAGAGGAGTGATAATGAAATAAGTTTCAATCGTATCGCATAAAATAGAGATGATGTACTACATTCTTGGAAAATGTACACCTCATGTCTTTGGTGTGAACCCTATTTTTGGCTACTCAGCTTAGGACATCTAGGATCTAAATTTCAGAGATGTGTGCAGACCTGGATTTCCCCGAAGATGGCTGCATACCATTTTTGATTCAGTAGTTTAAGTCATTACAAAATCAAGGGGCTGCACATGAGGTCCTAATCTGCAGTTGAAATTCCAAGTTGGGACTCATGTTTAGGTCTTAGAAATTCCCTTCCTTGGTATGTCCCTGTGCTGAATTATTTATTCAAAATCTCAAAGTAGTTCTTGCCATACGTAAAGTGATGCAAAGTTCTTTTCCTCTGCAGTTCCTCACCATCCTTGTATCTTTTTGTCTCACTTACTCCCAAATCACCATATGAGCCCCTGCTCTCTTTTGCCTGCGTCTAGCAACAACTCACTGTCACTCTAGTATGTACCATGAACTATGCATAGGTGTGCCGCTTAAAATACTCATCCCACAAAAACTTATGCACAAGCTTTATATGTTTGGAGATAGTCCCATTATTTATGGTAGGACTATTCACAGCTTATAAAATTAAGCACGTAATTAAGTCTTGGCAATTAACAAAGCATGTCAGTAAGCAAGAACACTAATTAAGCTTCACTTGGCAGCTGAAAGACCACCAATGTTAAGCTGTAAGATTTGGAGTGCAGGCCTAATGGCATGAAAGTCATAGGACTACACAATGTCTGGGTGGTCAGTGCCAGTAACACCAGGATTCCTCAAAAAGTTCGCAGAATTTGACTTGCTAGGAGGATCATTCGTTTCCCTGGTATGGACCAGATACTAACAGTTGGCATGACATAAACACTGATCCATTGCCGACCTGATCCATAGCCAATCCATTCTACAGCAGGTAGAAGAATATACGGAGTATTGGTCAAGCAGGTTTCCGACAAGGTCAAAGTATGTGTGACCAAGTATTTGCACTAATAACGTTAATTCAAAATGATTTTGAAAGGAACCTCAAGACAAGCACTATTTCCCTTGACCTCACAATAGCTTATGATACTGTTTGGCACACCAGTCAGCTCATAAAAATAGCTACAGTGCTACCTGCATGGGTGACTGATATTGTCAAACTGCTCCTTCACAATAGATGGTTCAGGATGCACATGGGTGAAAAGATAAGTACTTGGAGAAGACATACCAGCAGGCTGCGTCAGGGATCTGTGCTTGTTCTGACCTTATACATCCTCTACACCAATGACCTACCACAAATCCAGTCACGGAAATTCATCTATGTGAATGACATCTGCTGTGGATTCTGGGCCCGGACTTCCTCTGAGTTAGAACATACTCTGAACAATGATGTCACAAAGCTGGCTGACTACTGCAAGACCTGTTGCCTCCAGCCAAGTATCAGTAAGAAAATTTCCAGTGTTTTCCACCTACACAATGTCAATGCTGCCCGGGAACTGAACATCTATCTGAATGGTCAGAGGCTAAGGCATGAAGTACAACCTGTCTACCTGGGCATGATGCTAGACTGGACATTGAGCTACCATGAACACTTGCAAAAGACAGGAATAAAATTTAAGACGCACAACAATCTCTTTAACAAGCTGGTTGGGTCATCGTGGGGCAGAAGAGCCTCAACCCGAAGGATGTCAGCTCTCACCATCTTGTACTCTGTTGCAGAGTACTGCACACCAGTCTGGAACTGGTCATCACGCACCAAACTCACTGATGTGCAGCTACATTCGATGATGCACAGCATCTATGGAAGTCATCAACTGACCCCTCTACTCTGGCTCCCAGTCCTGAGCCACATTGTTCCCCCTCATATCCGATGGGAAGTTGCAAGTAGCAAGCTACTGAAAAAGATCTACGTCAATCCAACTTGCCATTGTATGACGATCTCTTAAATGACGCTGCACGTCTACCATCACAACACCCACTGTGGTCCAAATGGCCATACCAGGACCACTCGGTGGAGACCCTCTGGTGTGAGGAATGGAGGTTGACATTACCACCAAATAAGTTCTTTATCACAGATCCTACAGTCTGCTCACCTAGCTTCAACCTGCTTGGGCCTTGCTGAATAGGACAAGGCAAGGTCTGTGTGCAGCCAGCCACCACTGCTGGGGTCTTAGCAATAATCCAGACTGTAGCTGTGGCAAAACACACACCATGCTGCATATGCTCAATGACTTCCCACTGACTAAGTTCAGCAGTGGTCTACAGGAACACCACATGGCCATTGAGGACGCTTTCACATGGCTTGGTGATTATGCACACTCTGACTGACTCTAAACACTAACTGGCCATTGCAATGCACTAATTTATTGCTTTACCCTCCTTTTTTCATGTAAAATGACTCCAATTCCCTCTCCTTGTTCTCTTTAAAACATGATGCTGTTTAGATCTCAACCCTTTCCATTGGGAAAGGAAATTTATAAAATGCTCAGTGGATGGTTCCAAAGTGCAGGGGTGTGCCAAATGCTTAAATTCATAACTGGTCTGAATCAGAGAACACTTATTTCTATAGGCCACCACCTGATGTGCATTTAAATAAATTACTTTGCTCAGACAGATTTAAAAGCATTGCCCAGCAGTTCATTACTCTCCTGTGTATTGGTCCAGGATACAGAAATGTGTTTTGGAGTTGGTATTTCATATGTAAATTTTTGGTGACTTTCTGCATCACTGGCAGAGTGAGGTAAAGAAAAGCAGCTGTTGAGGAGACAGGACATGTCATATTATTTATTCATGTGCAACTGGATAGGGGAAAAAAAGGAGAGCGAGAGCGAGAACAACCTTCCATTGCAAGGAAGAAGATGGATATCAAGATAAAAGCATGTTCTAGCACTTCGGTTTAACTTTATTACAACATATACCATCATCTTGTATGAAACACATGTGGATCCAAGGGGCAAAGTTTGGAGCAGAATTGAGCAAAGGTTTTCTTTTTTTTTTTTTTTTTTTTTGGTCTGGTTTATCTTTATAACACACCCACCACACAAAGTAGTTATCCAACAGCAGGTTGGGGTTTGAAACAAAACCAGAGTTTCTGTAAGTAGCATCTGTTTTCCATAGACATTTTCCATTTTTCACCAAAAACTACCACCCCCCCCCATTTGGATTTCTGCCAAGAAGCCAATAGTTTCCATAAAAAGTTGAGACTAAAATGAATTTTACACACAACTTCCCAGCAGAATTAATGCACACTTTTTTTTCACCAATTTTTGGTTAGATCTAAACTTTGGCATTGCATGGGTGCAGCATTTTGTTTTGTCCCAGATGGGAACCGCGGATTAAATTTTGCTTTCACTGATCTTAATGATAACACTCCTATTCACTTAGTAGGGTCAGGATTTCATCTAATACAGTCATTTCCAACAAGGGGGACTCAATTTTCAGTCACCAGATGCCCATTTGCCCCAACTTGTCAGAACTTTAAAGTGGACAGAAACTAGAGCTGGACAAAACTAAAAATCCAACCTACTAATTGCTACTGCTTTAAGTTTGAAACATCTATAACAAACCCATTTTTCCTCCTTATTTAAAAAGCTTAACATTTTTACCCCTGTTTTTTTCCACCAACATTTTAAAACAATCAACAATTTTTTAATTGAAATGGTGGGGAGGGGGCTTGTTTGTTTTGTTGTTATTGTTTTGGTTGGGGTTTTTTTTGTTTGTTTTTTTTAATTACTACAAACCCTGCTCCTAAGATTTTGGACTAGACACAAAGTAGAATTCTAGTTATGTTAAGTTTTTAAGATAAAATTGGATACTGTGATTATTTTCCCAGCTTTCTGCACTTTTGGGCAATGATAAATACTCAAGGGCTTACACAGTATTTGGTAATCTTTTGTAAATATGGGCCATTTGTAACCACAGCTCTGCCAAATCACATGCCTGCCAAAGCAAACCTGCAACTTGCAGTGTCACACTTTCTTTATGTGTTTTCCAGTGTTTAAAGATGATTTGACTAGAGTAGGTCAACTCCGTTAATTAAGGACACAAATGAACCAAGAAGTTTAGAAACCATTTCAAAGTGAATCATCTAAATGAATAACCTCCATTCTAGAATTACTTAATGCTGTCAAACTTTCTGAAAGTGAAAGCACAAGAGATAAATAGACCAGATTCTCAATTATACTAAGGCTCCTTCCAACTTCTTCAGCAGAATAAATAGGATTTGAAGCCAGCATGAAGGATACCATTTCAATATCCCTTTACAAAGCTTTAGGGGGTGCAATAGGTATTCCCTTTACAAAGTATGCAAAGAGGTGTTGGCATAGAAGTAAATTTGGCCCACAAGTGTTTGTATCATCATAAAAACATATTTGAGACTTGATTTTCATATGCATTGAATATCTTAAGTTTGTACACAATTAAGAAGGATCTCTATTTTTTCAGCACCTGACATTATACTAGGCATGTCTACAAATATTTAGTCATGTTGAAATGTAGAAAATGGACTGGAATCCTGTGCTTGTTCAAATGGCAGAACTGTGAGCTGAGCTAAAACCAAACCACTCATTTCATACAGGAAACTAAAAAAGCCAGATTCTGATCACTACCAATGAATGCTGGTTTTGAATCACTTCTACATCTGTTTTTCCCTGTGCCTGGCAGGGTCCATGAGGATGTGGTTCAAGTGGTGACCGTGCTCATTTTGTGTTATATGGAAGTGCTCACCAAGGCCAGAGCCCCATCATACTGGGCCCTGGACAAACATGATCCAGTCCCTGTCTAATGAATGTACAGACTCAATGAGCAAGGCAGAACAGTATAGTGACAATGACTTTGAACAAGCTACTTTGGGGCTTGGCTCATCTGAATACAGAGGTGGGCAGACAGACTCTGAAAACACCCACCCCTTAGCTGATTCCTACCCTGAGCTTACTTTCAGCAATTTCTGCAAGACCTTCTTTAGCAGAAACCAATTTACAGCAAGAATCTCACTGGAAACTTCATCCCTGTTTCCATGAGTTTTCTCTCTCTGTTCCACCTTAAGCAAAATAAATCACTTGGTTTGACAACAAACTCTTTTGAAAGCCAAGTATTATTAAGAGCTACTCAGTACTGTTTATCCTAGGAATCTAACATGATGTTTTTCTGAGCACTCACACAAATGCTTGTTTATTAAAAGGTACAAGTATTACCGGTGCCTTACAAGCATCATAGTGACAAGCTCCCTGTATGTATGCAAGGAATAAATGGCTGCAAGGACAAACAAGACCAATAAGACTTTATCTTTGTTGATGGGAAGCCATAGTATGTATTGTTCGAAATTAATGATGTGGTCTTAATGTCATAAAGGAAGAAGGAGCCCAACAGCCCTGCCAGTCTGCAACAGGAGGATTTTTGCATTTGTGAGCAACTTGCAAAAGGACCGAGGGGTGGAATTTTCTTAGACATATTTTCTTAGTTCCTCACATGGTTATGGAGGCAGACAACTGGCCCTGTAGCTCAGCAACAGAGAAAGGATAGACCACGGTAATTCACCGTGGCTTTTTTATAAATCAAATACTACTGCAGAATCAACCTGATTTCCAGTAGAGTCTGGCTTCCAGCCGCTCCTACTGGCAACAAAAAACTCAACAACCAACATGACGACTCTTTCAAAGGACCCATCTGCCCGTAGCGTGCTTTTTAGGCAGACTGTCCCCAGATTTGGGCCCCAGCACTAAATAATACATTGAAATCCTTATTCACTACATATATTGGCACTGAATGGCTCAGCAGGAGAATGCAGAGGGATGTACCCTCATTCCTGAAAAAGTGAGATCTTATGATATAAATACAGCAAGTGTACTAATTGTGACACAGTATTGCTAAAGAGCAGATCCCAGCACTTTTTACAACAAAGGTCCATTTCATTATCTCCATTTTACAGATAGGGAAACTCAGGTACAGGCAGGTAAAGTGACCTGCCCAAGGTCATTCAGCAAAACAAGGGTAGAGCCAGGAATAGGAGATCCAGTTTCCAAGTCCAAGTCAGTGAGGCCACAAACAAGAGCACTTCAGCAACAGCTACAGTTATCACAGAAATTTAGACTGGCACTTCTCTATAGTTGCCACAATAACATTTCACTGTGTTTACCGTCCAATGCATTATGCTCACTTGCCCTTACTCCCCTACAAGAATATGTTCTCACATTGGAATTTCCTAAAGTGCATGAAAGTTGGCTGTAGCGCTACATTGGTGTGGTGTCAATTACTTTTGCTTGCAGGATTCATTCTGTGTGATTCTTTCCTGATGAGCTTGTAAGGTATTAATGAAATGATTTCAACTCACCATAAAAGAGAGCAAGTTACTCATAAAGCAAGAGCACATTATTTCACCAGGAAAAGAACATCCATTCTTAGATACACTTTCATTTCTAAAAATTAGCATAACTCTACTATTATTCCAGAGACCGCTTGATTGAATTAGCCTATGTACTTTTAAACAGAATGCAACATGAATCCTAAAAGAAAAGAGCTGAAAATGGCAATAAAAAGTATTTAACACACGAAAGGGTGATGAGGGTGGGGAAAAAAATGCAGTGCCCTTAAAAACAACACACCCTGCAATCCCATACCGCAAGAATACTTGTCAATCAACACACAACAGAAGGGGCCAAGTTATCAGTCTGTTGTCTGACCTATTGAAATTGCCTTCAGCTGGTATTGCCAGCAAGTCTTATTTCTTAATGAAACACCCCAGTGTCCTGACAATTTGTAGGTAGACTGAAATATGCTGGTTTCTTTTCTCCCACTGTGTCGCCTTGTTTCTTGTGCCAGCTGATTTAGAAGGTCAGTCGCTCAAGTCCCCCATCTAATGGATGGATGAAATGCAGGGGAAGCAGAACTGACTTTTTTAAATGGCAATACTTGCAAGGAGGAAAAGAAAGCAGGGTGGGCAGAGGTAGTAATTTCAGCACACAAGACCTTTCCCCTTCAAAAGCTTTAAAAAACAAACAAACCCCAAAACAAAAAAACAAAAAGGATATAAAGGACCCCATTCCTGATGCTTTAATTCAGCATTTCTCACTTTCTCTGGTTGGCAACCTGTTACTGGACCATTTGTCCAAAATTGTCACAACTTCCTAACCGTGATGGTCATGATGCACCTATATTAACTGACATGAATGCATTTCTCTGTGAGATCAAGGGGCTGACAAAGAATTTCAGACCTTTTAGGATTAGGGGTGCAGAAGAGCAGTGGGTGTGGTAAGTAAGTAAGTAAGTAATGCAGTTTAGACTGTAATGCATTTTTCAATGCTGTTCAATAACCCTGACTGCCTTTTGTGATGCCCACTGAGAGCTTAACCCACTGACTGAGAAGCAACATTTCCCAAAGATCAGCATTGGTAGTGAAAGAAGCATTTCATTGACCAAATCCTGCAGCTTCAAACTGTGATTTGCTGAAAGGAGATGCAATAAATTTGGCTGATGGGATCATCACTATAAAGCCTTAATTGGCCAGATCTGTCGATGTCAATTAAAAGCTTATACTGGGGTCTCTTTTGGAGCCATAGTGACTTTCTGCGCCTTGTTTAAAATATCCCATTTGTTCAGTCACACTAAGTGTCTGTGACAGTGCTTGGAAACCTGAATTGTATTTTGTGGTACATTCAAAATACTCAACAAGCAAATCTTCTATAATTGGTAGCTTTATAGGCCACAATCAATTGTCTTATCTTTGTACAGCAAAATTACTTTTTTATTTCAGTTCAACATGTTCTCTATAGGAGGTTATTTTGATGGGAGACTGTAATTAGAACTGCAGTGAACCATTTGAGATTTGAAAGGTTGAAAACATTATCCTCCTGGGATGCTTTGCTTTGAGAGCTTTTTGGCTGGGAGCCAGGTCTAAGCTTCCTTGATCTCAATTGGGTGATTTCACCTCAAAAACTTTACAGAAAGCAACTACTAACTTGGGCCTTGGTTCTGATTACAGATGCACGTTTAATTTTCCTGCCTCTAATGAGAGTCTCAAGAGTGCTTTCCAAGGCATGTGTTACCTTGGCATATACAAAATGAAGACGAAAACTAAGTTCTATGGGAATGTTTACCAAAGGTAAAGGAAAAGTCAAAGGGATATGATAAAAGGAAAGATGTCTTACCAAGTAGGAATGCTGGAAGGATTGTCATTCACTCAGGAATCTTGCAACTCTCCCCCTACCCTCACACCAGGAGCACTGCTATTTGGAGATGGTGGTGTAACTGTGACTATTAGGGCTGTGCGAAGCTTTGGACCCTGATTTGTTTTGGCGGAGATTTGTCCCAATTTGGTGGCTGAAATCTCCGAATCTGAATTGAATCAGAGGAACCTTTAATCGCTTCGAATTGAATCGGAACCCTCTGAAACAATTCAGAGAAATTCGAAAGGATTCGGCGATTCAAACATAGAGACAGCTTTAAATGTTTTTTCTACATACCTCTAGGTACCATGTGGCTCATGAACACTGCGATGCAGGGGCACATGGTGTGTCCCACAGAAGTGCAGGGGGCTCCCCAGCGCATTCGGCAGCAAACCCAGAAGTGGACCAGAAACACTTCCAGTCCACTTCCGGGTCCGCCATGGAGCATGCTGTGGGGCTCCCCCACATGCCCTCCTGGTTCGGTGACTGGTGCCTCCTGGGGTAGGGGGGACACTCGGGGTCCCTCCATGGCTGATCACTGAGCCGGAGGGATGCAGGGAGACCCCCTGCACACTCCCTGGTGGAACTGGAAGTAGACCGGAAGAACTTCCAGTCTACTTCCAGGTTTGCTGCCAAACACATGGAGGGCCCACCCCCCACACTCCTGTGAGACACTCCATCTGCCTCAGCATCACGGCATTCACAAGCCACACTGGTACCTTGAGGTATGTAGAAAAAAACATTAAAAGCTGTGTCTGTGTTCGAATCTCTGATTCTCCAAATCAGCATTGAATCTTCAGATTCGGTTGAATCAAATCAGGGACAGCAATCCAAATCAACTAATCAAATCCCTGTCCCTGATTTGAGCCAAATCCAAATCAAATAAGGCCCTGCTTCTCACACCCCTGGTGACTATGCACTCCCACATTAAAAGGAACTATAGCAGAGACCCAAGCCAGGATCTAGCATTAGACATTATCCTTGTTTAAGAAAGCTCACAAATGAGGGTCCTGGATGAAAAGGGAGATGCTTAGTAGTGGCTTATAAAGCTTATTTACAGATCTTGGCTACGGACAGGAATTACACATAAACTAGTATAAGTGATCAGAAACTGGTTCAAATCTGTAATGCAACAGAAGTTCATTACACATAAACTGCTTTCAAAATAGCTGAAACTGGTTTAACATAAACCTGGATGAATGTAGTATCAGAAATAACTAATTTAGGTTAAATTGGTTTATTGAACTTTTGTCCCAGATCCTATCCAGATTCAAGCCACTCACGGTCCCCCAGGATCCCAGGATGCTTTCTACCTCCCCTGCAAACCCCTCCCCCTCACAAGGTGGACAGCCTAGCCTTGGTCCAAGCTGTCTGCTCCAGCTGAGCAGGGAGGCATGCTCTAGTGCACCCCAGCTTCTGACCTGAGCTACTGTAGGCATGTGCTGCATTTCTGCAATCAAAAGGGAATGTCTGTTCACTTGCTTATCAATTCAATCTATGCAGTTTAGACTAATCTGCAAAGCTTGAATAGATTCAGCCTTGGGCTTTTTGACTGTCTGTATTTAGCTATAAAATACAAGTGTTATCCTCATGTTTTTAGAATCAGTTAGCTCCAGGGAATACTCTGCTCAGGGACCCAAATTCTAGCCCCAGCTTCACCCCTGATATATTATAGGCACTTTGACACATGCTTCTGGGTTTTGTGGGGGGAGGGGGCACTTTAATTAGAGCAGCTCCAAGAGCTGCTCTAATTAAAGCAACACTGTGTCTCCTGTATCAGTGTCTCCATGCTTAAAAATAGCGGTGGGGGCACTTGAACTAAAGCGTGTTCAATGAGCTTTACATGCTGATACATGAGACGCAGGAGGCTGCTGGAGTGCAGCAATTGCTATGCTCCAGTGGACTCCATTAATCGAGTCTGTTCCTACATGCTGGAACTCCAATGCATCAGAGTAGCCTCCTCACTTGTGTATAGGTGTTCTGTGTGACCTCAGCTAAGTGACTTTACTGCCCACTCTCAGACTGAGTGCCACTCAGGCCAGGAGCCCCCTCTATTTGAGATGCTAACATGCAAAACAGCTTTCATAGAGTTAGTTCTAATTTACACTTTGATAACTCAAAAAACAATCTGGACCTCACTCTTTACCCACAATACATAACTCCATTACACTTGAGAAGGTATTCTAACAAGGGCTGCATGACTTTCTACTAAATGTTATTTCTACTAAATGACTGTTTCACTGATTTAGCCTTCTCTTTGCCTTCTGACAGACAAAAGTTGTCTAACAGAACATTTTTGATTGCATATGTACTTAGGTAGGTTTAAAAGGTAGATGAGGAGTGAAGTCAGGAACATATTTGTTCACACACAAATGTGAACTCTTCTTTTTTCCAGGCATTTGTTTTAAAATATTCAGTTTTGCTCATTTGTACTCTCATCCCTTTCCTGCAGCAGCACACAAAGGAAGACAGTCTTCTGGAAGAAGCGGAAGAGAACTGAACTCCACACAGTTAGGGATCTGTTAATCTCCCAAATCAAGAATTGTCCAAAAGGAGGCCAAAGGAAGGAAAAGTAAAAAAAACAACATCAATAGTCCTTCTCTCTCTCTCACCCACATCCAGTATACATTAAGTATTACATGGCAATAAAATTCTTCTGTTGCGTATGTGCACTCAAGAGTAAGAGACAACTGAGGCTCATATCAGCAAACTACATTCTCAGTTTAAAATATACCAAACCTAGCACCATTTAGGCAGGTCAAATATTTGTATTTGTCAACGTGTTATTTTCTTAAAAACAGACATATGAGAAAATGTGTTTTAGGGAGAGAATTTGCAAAAAGTGAAGAAGGTCCAAAAAAAATAAAAATAAAAATAAAAAAAAACCAACAGAAAATAATAAAGTAGCCTGATATCTATTGTTAAGTGAAAAGAAAAATACACTTTATTCAGTGAGCCACTGTTAAACTGAAATGTAGACAGAGGACAGCAAAAGGAGCAAGAATGACAAAATTTGACTTTCATTAGATGCAAAATTTAGCTTTATTAGTGTAAACCTGGAGTACTGACTTGATTCATTTACACAGCAGGTAGTCACATATTGTGTATGATTAAATACCAAAGTCGGTGTGGTTGTTTAGTCTCAAAACATGCAATCTTGTGAGAACAGGCTTTCAAAACTGCCCATAATTAGAAAGGTAACTGAAAAAGGCTGCACAATTAGCATCTTCAGTGGTATTTCTGCTTCCAATCAATGGGGGGAGAATAAAGGGAAAAATTAAGACGTCACTCTTTGGTAGTAAACATGAAAACCAGGGAAAATATTTTCAGTGAATAATTTAATTTGCCAAAATCATGCAGTTTAGGGATGGAGCAAAACTTTTTGTGAATTTGGGTCATTTCAAGTTACTCATTTTGGACCAAAAAAAAGTGTGTGGGTGGGGGAGGATTTTCAAAATGTCAAAATCATTTGTTTCACCGTTGTTCGAACACAACGTTTCAACTTTCCTTTTGAAATGTATTTTCATTGCAAAGTAAAAAAAAAAACCAAACCCTGAGTCAACTAGAAGCAAAAATCTATTATTTAGGCATCTCTGTTGAATATCGGCAGCTCCATTGACTTCAAAGGAAGTAGATGAATTAGGCCATAAGTCCAACAAAATTGAGGAATAGTTATTAGCTAAACCTCATGTCTGATTAGGGATTCCTCATTTATTGAAAGCTACCCTTTCTGTATGTGGTTTGGGGTCACTGAGAGGCTAGCAAGAAACAGTTTACAACCATATTCTTTTATGCAGCCAGAAGCATTTATATAGTAGGAATAAAATGTAGGTCTTTAAAATGATGAAACATCTTCAGAAAGAAGTGTAATTGACAGCAAGCCTCCAGAGAGAACTTTAATCCTCAAGCTTAGAAATCTCCCGTATACTTTTTTCCCCCCCTGTATCCCATTAATTTTTAAACTAGAGTAAAGATGAACTTACTCTGTTTTGGCAAGGCTGGCTTACAAACTCTTCTGAGAGAACTGTCTAGGGAGACGAGTAGGAAAGAAAAGATGCCCTGCCATGCTGGGACCTGGGGCAATGCGAATCTATCTGATGTTTAATATAAATCCAAAACAAATGCAACTCCATTTGCTCATCAGTTGTGATGGTTTAAATACTGTCAATGGTATTTTCAAGATCTCTTGACACATGGGCTATCCATTCTGAACTGTCACACAATGATATTAAAATGTTCTGAATACTATCAGTAGAAGAGTTCCCTTTAATATTATTAAATCCACCAGATGGAATAATTAATACTTTTTACAGCCCCCAAGGTCTCGTCTCCACATAGAAATTGAATTGGTTTAATTTTAATAATTTTAGGACATGAACACATGAACATATAATAGGCAGGACAGGGTTTTACAATGTACCTACCAGCTTTGTGTGAGACCTGTCTCTGTACATACTCTTACTCTGTGGTAAATGCAAGCTAGTATGTAGCAGCATATGCTGCTTTCAATACAGGCTAAGCCACCATGGGTTAATTTTTATTTACCATGGGGCAGGAGGATGCACACAGACGGTAACTGGAGAGAAGATGGTATGCTGTTAAGTCCCACAAACTCACCAAAGAGTAGCATCTGGATCAGATCAAAAGCTTGAATAATGGGAAAGAACAATTGGGGGAAAATAACAAAATTCAAACTTTCCGTTTTGTTTTGTTTTTTTTACCAAAGGTCTAAAAGCTCTAATTTTTACCATCTTCCCTTTCTGAATCACTTTATTACTGTAAGACCTTCTTATTTAAACACAATATTAATGCAGAAGCAGGTTTCATAAGCCAGGCTGCATTTGCCTTGCCACCTTCATTCAAGTCCTTCATAAAATTCAGGAATGCACTGAAGAAATATTAGGTCACAAATGGATTTTCCATTTAGAAATGTAGAATCTGGAAAAAATTATAGTATCTAATACTGGGACTCCTACCCATATGGAGTTTCCCTCCCTGCAACACTCCCATCCTTGCAGAATTCTAATGCAAGTGAAGGTGAGAACCAGACTTCACTATGCCATGAAAAAGGTCTCTCTTGTAGAAAAATGTAGAGATTCAGCCCTGTTTGGCTACTTGTGCTCAGCACACTGGAAAAAATGCTTCTCTAGACAATACAACTTCTTTAAAGCTGTCTTTCATTGCCAAAGACCACAGATGCTGCCAAACTAGATTGAAATGTTGCCTATTGACAATGCTTACTGAAATGCTGAAAGGGAAGTTAACTTTCTGTCCACATTTTAATGAAGATAAAAAATACAAGTGCAGATCTGATTTTCTATTACTATCAATCAAGTTGGTAAACTCAACAACTGAGATGCTCAGAAAACAGATCTTCTATCCAAGTCAGGGTAAAAAAAAAAGTTTTAATGATTTTTTTCTCATGACAAAATTCCAAAAAAAGAGGGGTCAATTAAAATGCATCATTTTACTACATTAGATGCATTTCATTTCAGTTTCAACATTTTTAATACAAACATTTCAAAGAGTTGTCATATGAACAAATATTTTGTCTACAATATTTCAATGAAATGTTATCAAACACACCTTCAATATTTTTTCAGAGAAGAGTTTTGTCAATTTTGATAAGATTTCATGAAACTAATCTGTTTTCTCAAAATCACAGTGCATTTTCTACCAAAAAATGGTTTTAAGGACATTTTTCTGCCCGGTTCAGCTCAGAACTGTGCAGACTGACATTTCCAGAGCAGCTAGTCTCTGTTATTTTAACCATTCAAGTACCTATTCAGTCTGAACATTCAGAGCAAGATTTTGAATTTTTAACTTCAAAAATCTTTTAACTTGCACATGATTGCAGATCTGCCTGGTATAGAAACAGTCAAGACAGGTCTTCCCAGGGTAGACTACATCATATGACTGACATGTACCAGCATGTGTGGTCAAGTGTTGCATTCTAAAATAACCTAAGTTTGACATTTTCAAAGCTAAGCACAGTATTAAATGTAAAAGGGGCTAGGTAGTTAAGTCTCAAAACTACTGACCAAGTAACCCAACTGGTTAGGAAATACTAATTATTTCATCTCCCTGGCAGATAGGGTAGTAACTCCTTCCATGACAGCATAGTCCAGGCCAGACCTTCAAAATATACTAAATATTACAGCAGATGTTTGAAGTCACAGTTCAAGAAAGCACCAGGATCCCTCAGTGTTGAGGCAGGAAAAAAAAAACCCAAACCCCTTTGTGATCATTACAAGCGAAGTTCCATCTCTTTACCACAGTGGGAAAGAAAGATTTAAAGCAACCCACTTCTGTCCATAATATGGTTTATAGCAAGCAAAGCATAAATAGCCAAACAGAGGAATATAGAGCAAGACTAGGTTGTTTCAGGTTACTGCCTTGGAGAAAGGTTTGCCACACCTCACAGTGCTGCTGGCATACATCTTTGTAGTACTTTCTCATGAGGAGTTGTGTGTGATGTACAATTTTGTAGAAGATGAAAAGGAAGAAACCTGATGAGAGGTCTGCTGCGTGGGAGGAAGGAACAGCCTAGAAGTGGTCCTAATGTATAATTAAACCACTAGTATTCCCACACGATTAAGTATTATGGACAAGCATACAGATGTACTGCTTTATAATTTAGTGTGTTTCTGAACACTAAGAGTAAAAAAGGAACATGAAAGCCTGAGATCAGACCTGGTACCCAACATGGATCAACACCAAACATTAAGCAGGAAATGAAGTTACACCCAAAATTTTACAAAGAGGCAATCCATTTTAGGTACCATGAATGAGTGATACTGTGCATGAGTGATTTAAAAAGGACATGATTTTCAGTGCACAGGCACTCAACACTTTTTGGTACTTCCAAAATCTAATATAAGGTTCTTTTAAGTCAAGTAACCAATAAATGGAGGCAACCTAAGGAACTGATACATTTCTAGAAATATTGGGTTTTTTATCCAACTTTATTTATATGGATTACCTCAAGGACAGCATGCTCATGTTCTTCCATAATTGTCTAGTAATTTGGATTTGCAAATCCAAATTATCACTACAGCTCATTCTGTACTTTAACTTGTAAATGCAAATTCAACCAAGGCCACAAAAATGGAAAACTGCAGTAACAGGTATCCCAGCAGATTGAATCAGAGCAGCCATACCATCAAAAGTGACAGAACTGAACTACACAGATCTTGGAAGGCAACTTGGTTTCAGCTACCTTCTTACCACATGAGGCATAAGGAGATTGCCAACATTTAAATTTGAAACCCAGGCAGGAGTACGATGTTGAAGTGCTACAGTCAAGCAATCAAAGTGCTAGAGTTGGACTCAAGGGAGCAGTGACAAAAGTAATTGACCCCTTCTTAAAAAGGCATCATTTGACTTTGTAATAAAACAGTGTATTTGCATTGGGTGACTAAGTTTACATTATTATTGGGGAAATTTTCCACAAGCACTGAGGATGCTCATTCACATTTCTGCCTTTCAAAAATCTACATAGTGCCCTGGGGCCCCAACTGAGATCAGAATATCTTTGTGGTAGGTATTATATTACCCACAGTACAAAGCCAACACTCTGCTGAAGAGCTTTCTATCTTTGTGGACAATAAACAAGTTCACGGAGAAACAGCAGCACAAATGGGCAGAAGCAATTGGTGACGGACAGGGGGGACAAGGCTGAACTCCTCAACGAGTTCTTTGCCTCAGTGTTCCTAAGTGAGGGGCAGAACAAGGCTTTCACTGGGATTGTAGAGAGGCAGCAGCAAGGCACCAGACTGCCATGCGTAGACCCTGAGATGGTGCAGAGTCACTTGGAGGAACTGGATGCCTTTAAGTCGGCAGGCCCGGATGAGCTCCATCCGAGGGTACTGAAGGCACTGGCCGATGTCATTGCACAGCCACTGGCGGTAATATTTGAACACTC
>NW_005842314.1:1176615-1183256 GCF_000455745.1 Alligator sinensis
CTTTCCTGCCTATGCAGGGGGTCGGACTCAATGATCTATTGAGGTCCCTTCTGACCCTAGCATCTATGAATCTATGAAATGGAAGAAAAAAATCTGCCCAAAGTACGTGACCTATAGCAGAAACGAACCCAGGTATCCTAAATCTCAAGACCAAGGACTTGTGTATTGGATGACATAGCCCCATATGTTGCACCTCATGTATCGTTATCTCAGAAGAGGCCCCATTTCAAACCCCGTGACTTGGGTCTGAAGAGAACCCTCCACGAATAGAGGTTGCATAAAAATCACCTGTTAAAAACAAGGCAAAACTCCCATTATGTTGCCAAACAAAATATTCTCTTCTGGATGTTTAACTTTTCTTCTATGATGACTGATAATAGAGGTGAAATGCTCGCTGAATTTGTAAACCAGGTGCCTATAATGTAGCATAAAATGTTCATTATGCAAATCTGATTGCTTAAATCTTCAGATGTAGCTCATTTATTTATACTGGGGCTGAAGATACACAATTCTTAGCCTTCCCTAAGAGAACTCACCGACACATCTTTCCAGATAATTGTTTACAGTCTACTGAAAAGCTATTCAAAATGCAGTGAAAATGAAAACAGAAAGCCTCACAAAAGAGCTCAGGAAAAATAGAAATGTTGAGAATGGACTTGAACTGTTGGTTCCCTGATCCAAGTACCAGTGGATTAAGCAGATAAGACAGATATCAAAGTTTGATCTTTGAAACATTCAGAGAACATTTTTTTCTCTTTTTAAGCAGCATTGATACTATACACCAAAGAATCCTGTTGTTCTTTCTAACAGAAGATTCAGAATACTTGCAGGTTACAAGAACAGAAGAGGAACAGGGCAGAAGAGGAAAACTATCTGCCAAGGGGAAAAGGGAAAACACAGAAATCATGTGGTACAGGTGCATCAAATTCAGCTCCTTGGAGCTGAAGCAGTGAAAGGCACTCTGGATGCAACAATTTTAGGAATGAGCCCAAAGGACTGAGTAGTATAAGTTTTAAAGCTTGGCAATGCTGGACTCTACCTCATGTGTTCAAAAATCCCAGAGGCTGATATAAAAAGATAAAAAAGTTTAAGTTGCCATGTTTGTCAGTCTTTGTATTTGCCATCTCCTCTTTGAACATTTAGAGTTCCTACGTGAGAGTGTGCATGTAGGCACTATTGTATATAAAACCATGCAGTTATTGGAAAGGGCTGCAGCATATTTGTGGTGTATATATTTTCATCTAGACCTTTTGCACTATCAGTTGGCAAGACACTAGAGACGAGATTAATAGTGACTACAAACAAACCATCATTAAACCCCCAAAACCTACCTGCCTTAACTAGTGGCTTGCAAAGACATTTGCATAAGAAGGTGCCGCTATCAAGTACTGATACAGATTGATGCTACTGGAAGCCCTCTGCAGTGTAGAATAGGTTTTACTGGGCCTACCAAACCCAGGAATTATACTAGATATTCTTGAGTGCCATCTACTGGCACTCTGCCTGTTAATTAATTTACATACATAAAGATAACAAAAAACTCCCATAGCAGTCATCTCCTCAGCGGTAAGGAAATGAGCTTGCCAGCCAGAATAAAAAAAGAAAGCTTCTCACTGCAAAATGGTTACTTTAGGACAGCAGCTGCTTGGTTTTACCAAATTTCAAGAGGGAGAAAGGCTTATCTGGCGGGGCTGGGGGGGCACAAGGGGCAGAGAAAGGATGTATAAGAAAGCAAACCCCAGAGTGGAAAAGTTAATAAGAACTAAGCAGTCTGTACTATGAAATAGTGTAATAGCCAGGAGCCCAATGTAATTGGAAAAACCTCACCTCTAATGTCTGGGCTATATACATTAGCCATTCTAGTCAGATGCTATGAGATGGTTGGTTTCACTATTTGCTTTTAGTAAAAAGATGTTTTTCTCATTTTGCAAAGAACCCATTTTAATTAAACAAAATATCAGGAGTAATAGAAGTGGACAATGGTCCTTTAATGAGACTGGTACTTTCATAATGTTTTATTAATCCATTTGAGGATCTCCACATTTGTTTGTGTGTTTTGATAAATCCTTTCAAATATGCCCCATGCTTACAATCTCCTCGTCCCACTGGGTTACTTGAAAGATCCTGGGTGCTTTGAACTCTTGATCTACTGTGCATACTCCTTGCACCTTTGAGCTAACAGAGTTTGCTCAGGAGATTTAATATCGACTATCTTTTCTAGTTCAAAAGCATAATAAATTGTAAGATAGTAGGCGGTTTGCATGCACGTGCCAGAATTAGAGATAATATGTCTAAGGAGTTAGATAATTCTTGGTAAAGGAGAAGCTCCTTAATCACTAATGCTTGCTCCTGCAAAAACTTAGGCACATGATTAAGCAATGCAAGTAGTGCCGTTAAATCACAGCAGATAAAGGGAAGTACGTGTGAAAGCCTTTGAACACTCAGGACTTCATCTCTGACCCTCCACAAATGTCACCCTCCTTGCCTTTAAACCAATATCTGGGCATTATTATAAAGCAAACTTGAATCTTCCTCCAAGTCTTACAATTCAGGCCTACTATAAATACAGTAAAAAAGTAGAAGCCACCACCACTGATTTCACATGGGCCTGCAGTGGGGACATTTACTGCCTTGAAAATAACATGAATGCCTAGACAAAATCGTTCGAAACAAATGACAACATACGCAAGGCATTTCTTCTTCCTTCTCCCCATCCATTTCCTTGAAGGGAATGTGACATTGTTCTTGGTGTTCTGATGTTGTAGTGGAAATGGAATTTGTGACAAATCTGCTTAACAGCAATAAATATATTGTTGTTCTTCCCTTTGTGCTAAGCATAGGTGCTGGCTCTGTGAAATCACTGTAGCAGGCTGTGAATGAAGCATGAAATGAAAAATCCTTGCCCATTGCACAGAGAGAATACAGACAGTGCCCTATCATTTATTATGTTGCAACATGTGCTGTATGCTATATAAAGACAAAGCAGCCATTAGGACTTTAAAACCTTCCATATCACACACACCTTTCCCTTTGCATTATTTTCGTCACTACATCTTCTCCCTTTTCCATCACTAGTTTGAAGCATTAGAAGAGAAACTTGAGCCATTTTCCAGTAACCAACTCCCTCCCTTTAAACACAAGGGGGACCCTATTCAGGGTTTACACAGATGTAAATCTTTTATTTCAGTTGAATTATTCTCTTCCGCCCCCCCCAGTATAAACAAAGGAAGAATCAAGTCCAAGCCCAAAGATGTATATGAAACCTGATATTTGAGTGTATGAAGGGAAGCAGGTGTGTAAAATATAACGCACGCACAAAAGGGGCAAGTGTTTAACCTTTGCAGATTTTTTTTTGTTCCTTTTTCCACTTCACTTGCTCAGACTTGATACTGTTCCCTTGACACTGCTATATCTCAACTCAAGCTAAAAAAAAAATCCTACCTCTAACCATGAGTAAAAAAAAAAAAAATCTTATCTCTAACCACTCTCCAAGTGTTCCAAGCATGGAAAAAAGTTCTAGTCACAACATATTTAAGCCACATAAAATATATGGTTGTGTATTTTAACAAAAGGAACTTAATAAATATGAAGTCTGTTTTCTGTTGTGGAAGAGCTTTTCCTAACCATCTACATAAAGTAGGAATAATACAACACAATGGTGTTCATTTGCTCAAACTTCAACCAAGGTTCATAATAAAAAAAAGGGTTCACTTAACAAGAGCCCAGATAATGGAGAGGACTGCTACTCCACAGTATTTATGCTGTGCTCTCCCTGCTGTTGGAGACCAGGTTCTAGTTGTCAATCACAATTAATTACTTGACTGCTAAGCTCCCAAGTCACAGGTGGCTGCTCTCCTCTCTAGTCCCAGCAGCAGCAAAGGTCATTTCCAGCTGCCTAAAACTGTTTCAACAGAAGCCTCACACCCTCATTGCACCAGGCAAAGAGCACGATTCTGCCAGCACGATACCTGCAAGGAAATGTGCAATGGAAGAGTACAATTAACCCAGTATTACTCATGCAATAGTCTGCTACTGTTATGACAGTAGAACACTAGCAGCTGTGACACTGAGAGCTGGGTGGCAGGAAATTACCTAGCCAACCACTTCGCGAGGTGCCAACAGCTTTGGGAGGAGAAACAACCTAGTGGGGGGATACTAGTCCTTACCCCTGGTGGAGGAAATGCTACCAAATGGCAGATGCCATGGCAGGGTGGACTGGGCTCTCCAGCCTTGGTTGGCACCCAGTCTAGGAGCGGAGCCCCAAAAAGCAGATGGAGTTAAGATCTTCTTCAAACCAGCAGCTCCTGCAGTCAAGCTGGCTCCAGATATACTGGTTTCTGTCTTTCCCTTGGGATCAGCCAGCTAGCCTGAGAGGGGGTCATTGATATATGGGCAATTTAAGCGTCTCCATATCAACTCCTCAGGCCATTGCAAACAAAACTGAATGGAGAGGATACTCCATCTTTACTCATGCAATGTGTCCTCAGATTTACTGACCACAGCTAAGAAGCAGAACATTTTTAAAAGTGTAAAAAAATTAAATACACAAGTCCCCTTGAAAATCTAAGGGCATCTGGGGTCCAACTGCCAACATTTTGTCTTTGAAAAACCTTTCCCAGTGCTGACATTTTCATAAATTCTTAAGAGACCTTCTAATCCCAACACAACTTCTGTAGGGATTTGCAAAAGAGTCCAAACAAGTGACAGCCAAATCTCAAAGTTAACTAGGCACCCACCTATCTCAGACTTCTTTCAGAGCAGCAAGAAAGAAAATGTGTAACACCAAGGAAAACCAAATAGTCCATCCTAGTCCATAAGAGCTTACTGATTAATTTTAGCTGTTGTATGGAGTGAAGATAGCATGGTAAGGAAAGGAGAGAAGGATAAGGGTAATAATGGTACTCATGGGCAGAGCCAGTTGGAACATTTTTCAGCTAAATATATTTGCATTAAATATGCTGTTTGCTTTTTTTCTTATTTGAGATGCATCTATTTCACTGAATTTTCAACTCTCATTGCAAATTTCTGAGGTCCAAGAGGGGTTCCTTTTCACTTCTCATCAGAGACAAACAAAAAGTCTGACCTTTTTATCCAAAATTGGATGTTTCAAAATAATCCTGTTTTGCAAAAGCACTTCACTGTTTGGCTTGGGTCCCAGGTTAGAATGAATGTAAACACAAAAAGAACATCCCCAGAAGTCATCAAGAAATGGAATCCTCCTCTTCCTACCAGTTCTGTGCATAGGTACTGAATCAGTTCACTTCTCTTAGACAGACGCACCGTTGTTACTGTAGTCAACTTGGAGTTGGTTGTATTCATCTTCAATACTGCTGTAAGACAGCAATGCTATTACCTCTCTTGGAAGCAGAGAGAGGCAAAGTGACTGGTCCAGGGTCACACACACCATTTATGGTGGAGCAAAGATCTTAATTAATATCTAACCCATCCCTGATACAAGAGGCATGAACATGAGAGTGACTCCTTGCTTCCTACCCCACTCACACAGAGGATCTTACCAAAAATATGGCCCATACTTGAGTTTGTTCGCAGCCCTGGAAAGGAGCCAGGAGAAGAGCTGACCTTGCCGTTAGTGATCACCTTTCAGAACTACTGCCAGAAAGGTCAGCAAGAATGAAAGAAAGGGCACAAATCATCATGAAGCAAATTCCACCGATGGTGTCAATGGTCAAGGATGGGATTGTACTATTCTGCCAACTAAAAGGGAGGTCTGTTTGGATAGGTATCTCTTCCACTATGCACAGGCTTGTTGGAAGATAAGCTGCTGCAAATCTTGAAACAAAGAGAGACACTGAGCTGGTACATAGATTTCTTTTTCCATCCTTAAAAGGATCAAAACAGTTCACATTTTTTAAAAATGGTTTTCCAAATAAAGAGGCTTTGGTTCTCTCTCTCTCTCTTTTTGCTCTGCATTACCTTTTTTTTTTTTTTTACTCCTCCAGCCACCTACCGCTTTTCAGAATGGGAAAAAGTGGAACTGGAGTTCTCAGAAAAGGAAAGGCAAGGTTCCTTGGGTGAATTTGATATCTTATATTAGACCAACCCAAATAGTTGGAGAAAAGTTATTAAGCAAGCTTTCGGGTTCGAAAACCCTTCGTCAGGCTCAGGAAGCTTCAGCAGTTGGTGTGCGCTCTTCCTGGATGGAATGAAAATCCAGGAATCCAGGAAGAGCACACACCAACTGCTGAAACTTCCTGAGCCTGATGAAGGGTTTTTGAACCCGAAAGCTTGCTTAATAACTTTTCTCCAACTATTTGGGTTGGTCTAATAAAAGATATCAAATTCACCCAAGGAACCTTGTCTACCTATGTCCTTAGACCAACACAGCTACAACCTAAACCCCTGCAGAAAAGGAAACACATGCTCAAGGAAAGAACAGAACATGCACACACCCCCCTTTCCAAACCTTTAGAATAAAAGGTGTTTTTTTTTAATGTTATGGTGCACATTGGTAATGGTGGCAGAAAAATGGTAAACCTCTGGAATAAATAGAGAAATGGCTAGAACACATGATATGCTATCATAATCCAAACATACCCACTTTTAATAATAAATCCCACCTCCCACACCAGTATCTCGAGGAACAGAACCTTTCCGGTCATACTGTTCCATCAGGGACAAAA
>NW_005842314.1:1183280-1230549 GCF_000455745.1 Alligator sinensis
AAGCACAAAATGCCAGAATGTATTAAAATCCAGGTTGTGAAACAGGGCAACATTAATTCTCTGTAATGAAACAATTATGCCTGCAGCTTTGTTTTGTGGGAGGAGGCACAGGTTAAGTTATGTCTTGCTGACATTTGCTGCTTGAGAGCAAGAAGACTGGCAAAGAAAATTTCTGTTACGTGACCCTGCTTATGGTCTAAGGATGGAAAATAATTCTTTTCCACAAAAAATAAAATAAAATATATCTCTCCAAAAATGATACTTCCTTTCTCTTCCCTTTTGCCTTATCTATTTTCATTGTTATCTCTGTGGAGCTGAGATGGCTTCCTGGAGTATATCTGCACTGCAGTAGACAAATAACCCAATGTTGCCCAAGAGCCAGTGGAAGAACAGGGAATAGCAGCCACATCCGCTTAGTTCCTGTCTAGTGCTCAATTCCCTAGATGACACGGCTCTTACCACTTCCTCTCTCTCTCATCTGTTTATGCTATAAGCTCTTCAAGGCAGGACCTCTCTCTTACTGTGCCCTGAGAACAGGGCTCAGATCTCCATTGGGTTATATCGTATTAAGTACATATTTAAAAGAAAAATCCTAGTTCTTCCTCAGTAGATAGAAGAGCCCAGGAGGAGGAGATCCATGCACTGTTGTTCCAAAGGGATTGCAACTGTTTAAACACAGCTACCACACACTGAGCATGTCTATACATTCATTAATGCACTGTAGTTACTATGAATTAAGTTTAGTACTTGGTTAACCAAGTACTAATTCAATGCGCAGTAACTCACACTACTGTGCAGTAACGCCGGAGCATGGTTTCTTAGAGATGCTTACTGCAAGGTAGCCTAGTAACACGGCGCAGCAGCATATGAACATGAGTTTTGCCCGGCACGCTACTTTGCAGCGTTATTAAGCTACTGCACAGTAAGCATCTCATGTAGACGCACCCACTGAACCCAGTTTTTCACCCCGCCCTTCAATCCACTCCTAATTTAACTTGTTCAAAAACAGATCCTGATATCTTCACGCTTGCAGCACTCCCCTGGGAATAGTTGCAGGATCAGGTATAATGTGGTACGTGTATTACCTGCCTGTTAGCCTTTGTTTGTTCATATTTTCTCAAGACGGTAGCTGGAATGGAAGCTGACAAAGACAAGTCAAACCTTGGGGTATATAGGAATTTACTATCTTATGTCTCAACCTGCTTATGAGCTACTAGGATATCCATTTCCTCCAAGCAGGATAAGCATATCTCATTTCATCTGGTTAGGAGTCCTCACATTCTGCATCCATCAGTGATAAAAATTAAGTTAACTCATAAATATGTACCAGCAAATACAAAACTCCATCTATTTAATTCTCAGTACCTTGGCTCTCTGGAGCTGGAGATATTATTCTTCATCCAAGTAACCACTATATCTCAGTGATAAACCAAAGATTGCATGTCACTTGCTAATAGAATTAGAATATATGTAGCTGGTGAGGGGTCAATAGGAGTGCCTACACGTTGTGGTTAAGGGAAATTCATTGCCTAGGTACAAATGGATGAAATAAGAAACGAGGAGTTAACAGCCAGATTTGGAATGGTATGGCTGCTGTCAGTTCAATTAAGCACCTGTTTCCAGCAGCATTATTTTTAAAGCATTTGTGTAAATAAAGTGGCAGTCTTAAAAATCTAGTGGAAATGTTAATGCCTGCTTTTATTTTTACCCCATTTCTCCAATTGTTATTTGCATGCCTACCACTCACAGAAAGCCCCTAGAGATTCCAGTATAATATATGGAAATCATTTGATAACCTAGCTGCATGGTATTCAATTCCCAGAGGAGCAAATGTTTCTCCAGCAACAATAGTGTTACAGGGAACTTTTAATGTTTTTTCATCAGTGCAATTCATCAGCTGTTTTTTTGTTCATTATACTAGGATGGCAATGGGCCTATTTTCAGGATGCATTGCAAACAAACAGTCTGGTATGAATCAGTGCAGGAATCTGCTTATTGTTTCCTGCCTTCATTTTTTCTTAAAGTGAATGTAATGCAGATAAAGGGCAGATGGAGCACCCTGTAAGATGAAGGAATAGCACCTCTTTTCAGAGGGAGGACCTAAGGACCCAAGGAAGCACTTCAGGGGGACTAAGTTCTTTTTTCCTTTGTTTTGGTACTCTGTACAAGGTGATGAAGAATAGACCACCGATTGGAGTGCCAGCTCAAAACACAGGACAGTTTTGCTACTGAGTGACAGACAGAACTAAAGGAACAGAGAAACTACCTATAAAATACAGATTCTGGAATTTTATCAGCTCCCAGTTGTGGGGAGAGTATAGATTAAAGGTGGTGAGATACTACGGTAGAGGAGACCACACCATAGTACATGGAAGTAAAGAACCCCTGAAGTAAAGAACTAGCCAAGGACATGCCAGCACCATACATTTATCAAGCCAAATTTGCCCCACCGATCTGCACATGCTGCCTTCCCAACCAGAAGCAGTGTAGCGACATTTCTCCGCAAGGCTAATCAACCTGCAGCACCCCGTGAACCCTGCTTCTCATTCAGGATGTAGCACAGACAACATGGTGCAGCATATTTGAGTGCACTGCTACCTGGCCTTGTAAAAGATCATAGGGTAGATCTACTTTTAAAGGAGAAGAGACCCATTTGTAAATTAAACCAACACCTAGAGCAAACAGGAAGCAGATCTTCCCACTGATGTAAATGATGTGAATACAACTACACGTAATGGATGATGACAGACCCACGCTCCACCATCACCAACTAACCCTCATCTTATTTCTCTACTTCAGCAGCACTTAAGGGACCTCTGGGTCCCACTGGGCCTTGTTGGTCCAGCATAAAGCTGACATGCCTACCATCTTCACTTTTCCTTATTGCTGCTTATTTCACAAGTCGGGGTCTGCAGAAAGATGCAACTGAAATCCAGTTGGAAGCAAATTTAGGTGGTTCTTGTTAGCAGAAGTTTCAGAGGCTAAAGCTCCAAGGTAGATGCAACTCAGGGAAAGCTTCTCTAAAGGAAATTAGATTGAAGTTAGTGTTCACAGTTAAGAAAGCCTCCAAAAGAAGAGCAAGAAGGGCAACTTGGAACATATCCACGGTTTGTGCAGTGTGGTAGGAGCAGCTTCAAGATGCCTCTGGATTATTATACAGAGAACCATAGAAGCGTCAGAGCTTATCCAATAGGCACATTCAAACACACAAATACATGACCTCCTGCCTGCATCAATTAAGGGCATCTAATTCCTGTATAATTTCTTAGATTCAATGAAAGAGATACCCATATGGCAGTAGCATTGATGCAAAACACAGGGTTGTTTCCATAAGCCACCTCCAACTTTCAGTTGGAATTCAAAGTACTTTCAAGATGTGGGCAGCACTATTTATGGACTTGGAAATATTTTCCTTGCAAATTCATAAAGGTACTGAACATTTCATTTGAAGCACAAATTCAGTGAAAATTGTAGTAATTATGATTTCTGGAACACAATTGTAAAAAAATAAAATAAAATGCCACACAGAAAATCAGTGTTTGCTTTTGCCAAACCCCAGAATTATCTGGAGAACACTGTGAGTGCGTGTCTTTGAATACGTTAAATTTACTGTGTATCTGTCAGCATATGAAAGAACCAGGATGCAGCACTTCCTCTTTGCATTTTCAGTGGGTGGAAATTTTAAACATGTTTTCCTTTCTGCTCACAGCACTTGGGGGATCCTCAGAGCTGTGCACTAACTAAACAAACTTCCACTCACTGCACCAAATTAGACAACAACAAAAAATGTCTAGGATGATATGCCAGGTAAAGCATAGGAGCCCCATATGCTGGGTCTTTATCCTCCAGTATAAATCTTAGTAAGACAGTACTTCAACAGGAGATGATAAACTGAAGCACATGCCATCTGGCAGTAAAGAAGTTAAGGAGCTATGATTAAGATCAATACCAACCTCATGTGTCAATAGAAGCACCAGTGGCTAAGTACATGCTAAAAGCAAGGAGTCTGCAACAGTCTTTCATTAACTGTGATGAAAGAATGGTTTGGTGGCTCGGGCACTTGACTTACATGGAGAGGCTGAGGGAGCTGGGTTTACTTAGTCTGGGGAAGAAAAGACTGAGAGGGAATTAAATAGCAGCCTTCAACTACCTGAAGGTGGGGGGGGGGGTCTAAAGAGGATGGAGCTGGACTGTTCTCAGTAGTGGCAGATGACAGAACAAGGAGCAACGGTCTCAAGTAGCAGCAAGGGAAGTTTAGATTAGATATTTGTAAAAACTGTCTCACTAGGCAGGTAGTAAAGCACTGGAACAGGTTACCCAGAGAGGTGGTGGAATCTGCATCTTTGGAGATTTTTAAGGCCTGGCTCGACAAAGCCCTGCCTGGGATGGTCTAGTTGGGGATGGTCCTGCTTTGAGCAGGGGGTTGGACTAGATAACCTCCTGAGGCCCCTTCCAACCTGAATTTTCTATGAGTCTATATTTGTTCCCCACTAATACAAGTAGAACGATGGAACAGGGGGCTGGATCTGATGATTGCACGAGGTCCCTTCAAGCCCGAATGTCGAAATCTATGAAATGCCTAGTTCAGTTTGAACCCTTTCATTGTTTTCCACAGTCTTGTGCATCCTTAGCCACCCCCGGTCTTTAGCACGTAGAAAATTATGTTAAGTGGTAGCATAATACTTGATCCATTGCATTGGCATGGCAATGGACACTAATGCACTTCAGTTTGCAATCACCTGCATTTCTGATACTTATTTTCAACTTGCAACACAAATCCCTGAAGTCAGTCCAAGGGGTCCAAAATCATCAACAAATGGCCTTTTCAGTTTGTACACCTAAAAGTGTTAATTCCTGAAAATATCAGCTGTTTGGATCTGCTGCTTGCTGACCCAGTTTGAGAGCACAGTTATGCACTTAGCTTAGCTGGAGAGTTTTAGAAGTTCATCCCTTAGCATTCTTGTCAGGTCTGAGGCCTTTTTTATACAATTAATTTCTTTGTGTTATATACGTGCATGCAGGCACCTGATGGTGTTTTACTCTTACACCTCTTAAAAGCCTATCTGGGTTACTAGTGTAAGCCATCAATAACTTTCCTTGCCAAGAACTGATGGAATGAACTTGGTCCCTGTATGCTTGTAATTCTTCCTGGAAAAATCTTTGGGAAAGAGAAACAGTCCTCCCCTTTTAAAATTCTTCCTGGAGGGTGAATTACATTAAACACCTCCGAGTTCTTGTAAGAGACAAACCCTTCTTGCCAGAGGAAGAATTAAGAGGTTGTATTTTGATTGCTCCATATGCAATCTGTGCCTTCTCTGAATAAGATTTTGCTCCAGTTTCCCACAGTGGTAATTATTATATGTAAATACCCAGAGCAGGCTTGGCGGGAGAAAGCTGCATGTTTGTATTTGACATCTGCATATTTCTTCCATGCACCATAACTCTGCACATAGACAGCCGCCTGCTTGTGTAAATCTGCCATTCGACTTTATGAATCTCATGAGTTGTAGTGTAAGCAGCTCAGCTTTTGTATAAAAACTGTGGAATTAATGAGACCCAACAGTGCAGGGCATATTTGGATGAACAGGTATCTAAATGTAAGCAGATTGAAAGAGACGTGGATACGCTATTTGACTGCAAAGATGATTAGTAGTAACCCCAAATGATTAATACAGAACAAGATGCATGCTTGACACTATTGCACCTGAACCTAAATGCGTCTGAAGCAAACTCCTCAATCTTTAAAAGGCACTTATCCTTAGAAAAAAATAATAATAAAAGAATATTCCTTCTGGGATACCACTGACTTGTTAGAGCTTTTGGTGAGCCTGAGAGGTCCAAGTTCTTTGGCAATTCATTACGAAATGAAACCCCCAGTTATGGAGAAAGCTTTAAAAATAAATGATTTTTTACTTCACTGGCAAAATAATGCAATAATATTTTTCTTTTAAAAAATAATTTTAAGGCCACTCAAAATGATATGTGAAACTTTCAGCAAACTGGACAGCCAAAAAGGGGGGTTTGATTGGATAGAGGACACATTGGGATTTTAAGCATTTACCTTAAAATAATCAAGTGAAAAAATTTGTGTTTTAGAAATCATTTAAAACAGAAATACATAAAAAGAAGTATGTTAGCCTTTTCAGATTCCCACTCTCTATTCACTTAAAAAAAAAAAAAATTGGCCAGGCTCAGAAATTGTTGCAGTGTTGCATCATCTGCACTCAATCTTTTTCAACAACAAAAAAAAAATTACCAAAAGTTTGCACAGCTCCACATATGGATCTGAAATTCATTTGGGTTCCCTGGGAAAGAAAATGGATTTCTGTTTTTAGATTGAAAATACATCTAGACCAAGAATATATTGGGAGTCCCAGCTTGAAGGGTGGATCTGCCTGTGTCAAAGCAGATAGTCTAACGACTGGAATTATTCAGCAGTGTGGAGCAGGGTGACAGAATATTAATAGAATCAAGGACATAGCTGGTGAAGGCTATATGCATTTAACTATACAGTGTTACTAGAAATTAATTTGGAAATTTTAATTTCCAGCCTATGACCAAGTATCCTAGACTGTGTTATCATTAGCTAAGTATGGATTTGCCACCATGTTATGGGAAAATATCTGGCAGAGACCCAAATGGATACCCCTACCCCACTAGGTTATATTTTACTATGGTACTCTCCAAGGGAAAATGGTGGGGCCAGCAGTGGCTAAATCTTTTTATCCCAGAATTCTGTGCGATTATGAGTTTCCATTATAAATTCAGATTGCCATGCTGATGCAATGAGCTATAAAGGAGCAAGCCTGGGTTTAAATATCAATTGCTTTAATAAACACAGAGAAAGCTGAACATATGATGAAGGATTAATATTCAACAAAACAAACCAAGGCCTAACAGAACAAGGAATCAAAAGCATATGGGTTCATATAATAACATAACATAATTTAATTTATTAGTGCCCCAAAGCATATCCATCTGAAGAACAAGCTTTATACCAGTTATTGGAGATGTGCAGTAACTGGGATATTTCTGCTCATGGGATATTTTTCATTTAAAAAATAGATTTCTATTCCAAACTGGAATGAAAATAAAGAACCTTTTGAAAAGAATACTTCCATTCTGAGTCAACTGAAATGTTCCTTCACAATTTACATTTATTTTCTATTACAGCTTATATTATAAAAAAAATTCTGCAGGAAAAACTGAAAAGGTTGGATCCAAATGTTTCAATATTAAATGCTTTGTTTTGGGTTGTTTTAGATGAAGTTTCACTAAGAGTGAAAATTTGTATTTTTACAAAACATTTTTCAAAGGAAAAACATTGCATCAGATCATTTTAAACTACTCTTCTTTCTAACACACTTCCTACATGCTGTTCTAATGCTTAATTAATTTAGAGTTTTAAGGCCTTTTAAGACTTTTTTTTCATTTTCATTCAAAACTATCAAAGTATTATCTGATATAACGTTTGAACATTTCCTCAGTGAAATAATTCTTTTTCCAGTTAGTGCTCTTGACTTATGCTTTCATTCACCAAAGAAATGTGCAACTCAGAGCTGTCTTAATAAGCTTTCCTATGTATAAAAGCTTCAACTTTTTGCAACCTAAAGAATAAGAGAAAAAGGCGAGGAAAAGAGAGAAGGAGAGAAAAGGGGTGAAATAGTGTACCCTGGTCCTGGAAGAAATGTCATCCCACAGGATATTCTTCCTGCCATGAATAAAGGAGGAGATGAGGTCTAAGACAAGGTTTTACAAGCAGGAAGGAGTGTGTGTGTTTGTAGTTGGGAGCAGGGAGGGAGATTTACAAGTTTCATCCCAACATAAGTACGATTCTGTTTGCCAAGGTTAGCTGACACAAGCACAAAAATGTAATAGCTATAAATTTGTCTCCAAGAAGATCTATTGTCACTTTCAGGTGATGGAACCTGTTTTATCATCCGACTTTTAAAATATATACACAGAGCAAGACATGCTGTTAACCTATAAAATAATACCGAGTTTGAAATTTTAAGAGGATACACACACACACACACACACAATATATTATTTGAAGTGAAAATAAAACAAGTAGTTACCTAACCATTTTTCCAAAGAGGCCATGCTACCTACAAGAAGTTAGATTGAAATATTCCAAACCTTTTTACTTTTGCAAATAATCATATAAAATCTGAGACCACTGCTTGGAAGACTAGTCTAACCAATGTGCTAACCAATAACTGAAATCAATGGAATAATGCCCAGACATGTTTACTATCAGGCCACTGACTGGTACTTTCAGTGTATGGGGTTGGGGGTGGTCTGTGTGTGTGTAAAATTGAAATCAGTACCAATTGGCAGCCTGATAAAACAAGCCTGGAAATTTTCCCAATGATTTCAATTATTTCTGCCTGAAATCTTGGCCTCATAGAAGACAAAAAGTCACAACTAGCATGGGTTTGAATGCAACCAGGATTACATTCTTTGGATAAGCTTCCTAGAAGTTACTTTGGCTGGGGTGTTACGACCCCAGCACTCGTTCCTGCCTGGGGCAGAGGGTCGGACCTGATGATCTATTTAGGTCCCTTCCGACCCTAAGCACTATGAAACCATGAAGTAAAATGACAGTCTTAAAATATTTTCAAAGCTTTCAGCAGAGGTTTTTCTTCAAACTTTACCAGCTGACAACTTTTTGGTGGCCACTGGTATGGTTTCATGGCATCATTTAATCCCGTTAGCCATAAGAAAAAAATACAACAAATTCAACTATACCAAAGAGTAAGTTAAGAGTTTAACAAGACAGTTGATTCGATCCTGTGAAGTGCCTTGAGATCCTCAGCAGAAGAAAAAAGGATAACAAAATGCATAGTATTTTTAATGCCTTATTTCTCTATTATTGTTGAAGACATTCACTAGCACAAGAAATGTACCCTGTGGGCAGACAAGAGTTCAAGAAGGCACCACTTAAGTGAAGTAACAGAGTCTTAGGGAAAAAGTACAGGACTCCAGAGGCCTCATTTATATTCACAGCTCTGCTACTGGCCCCCCGGGTCAACTAAGCCAAGTCATTTCACTTCCCTGTGCTTCAGTTTCCCCAGCTAAAACACGGAAAAAAGATTGCGACTCCCTTTGTAAAATGGAAAAGTGCTATATAAAAGATAGGGATCATGATAAAGCGCTATTTATTCCGAGGAAAATCATCATGGCCTTCTGCACGTAAGTGAATAAAGACCTAGTGAGTTCACCACCTACGTTCCCTCAAGTTTGGTCTTCATTCTGCACATTTCCCAGAGAACAACAGTCCGATGAAGATAATGGATGGGAGGAAAGTGTCACACCCCTTAGCAATCCTAGATTCTATGTTCTCCTC
This sequence comes from Alligator sinensis, assembly GCF_000455745.1. Taxonomy (NCBI): domain Eukaryota; kingdom Metazoa; phylum Chordata; order Crocodylia; family Alligatoridae; genus Alligator; species Alligator sinensis. Next base: position 1,192,630 of record NW_005842314.1, read on the forward strand.
ACAGGATTTTAGTTGCTCATTTTTTATTAACACTGTCCAAATATAGCTTTTCTTTGTTCCTCTAACCACAGCTTTGGAATATGTGAACTATTTTGTCAAGGCTAAGTATACAGTACAAGCACCTACCTACCCCCTGTGGTTTCTCACGTTCACTGGTTTAAAAGCAATGAAAAACTGTTTCTGATTATTTTAAGTGTAGCAACATAGCTAAAAATGGATTATACTGACACCCAAAAAGCTGATACGTGGTATCGGCCTCCAGTGAAGCTATTCACATGCTTATGTACTTTCAGGAATGGGACTTATAACCAAATATATGCATATATAATTTAGGTAGACTGCAATCATAATTTCATGTACAAATGGTATGTTAGGAGCAACTGACAGGTGACACCAAGCTTGGGGAAGTAGTAGATACACTGGATTAAGAGAGACCTTGACAAAGCAGAAGACTGGACCAAGAGAAATCCCATGGGGTTCACTAAGGACAAGTGCAAAGTCCTGCACTTAGGACAGAACAACGCCATGCACCAGTACAGGCTGGGGATTGCCTGGGTAAGCACCAGCTCTGCAGAAAAAGACCTGGGAGTGACAGTGGACAAGAAGCTGAATGAGCCAACAGTGTGCCCTTGTTGTGAAGAAGGCTAATGGCATACTAGGCTACATTGTTAGGAGCACTGCTGGCCAATTGAAGGAAGTGATTCTTCCCTCTGTTCAGCACTGGTGAGGTCACATCTGGGTCCTGTGTCCAGTTTTGGGCCCCCTGCTACAGAAAGGATGTGAGAGAGCCTAGCAGAGGGCAACAAAAATAGTTAGGGGCCTGGGGCATATGACTTATAAGGAGAGGCTGAGGAAATTCATCTTACTTGGTTTGGAGAAGGGAAGAATGAGAAGGGATTTAATAGCAGCCTTCAACTCCCTGAAGGGGGGTTCAAAGGAGAATGAAGCTGGACTGTTTTCAGCGGTGGCAGATGACAGAATAAAGGGCAATGGTCTCAAGCTGCAGCAAGGGAAGTTTAGGTTAGATATTAGGAAAAACTCTTTCACTAGGAGGGTAGTAAAGCACTGGAACTGGCTACCCAGAGAGGCTGTGGACTCTCCATCCTTGGAGGCTTTTAAGGCCAGCTATACAAAGCCTTGAGTGGGATGATCTAGTTGGCACTGGTCCTATTTGAGCAGGGGGTTGGTCTAAATGACTTTCTGAAGTCCCTTCCAACCCTAATTTTCTATGATTCTAAGAAATGGCTGGGAAAGAAGCTAAGGTCATGCATTCAACACAAACAGGCAACAGGTGTGCACAATACATCTACTTCCATGTGTATGCCCTGCCATTCAGACCAGTGTTTCAAAATTAGACACCTCTTGGTCTCCGTAAGTTGGTACAGTTCTTCAAAAGCTCACAACATTTTCATTTAAGCAAAGAGCAGCTCTATTTTGGGCAACTAAATGATAGCATTTGCTGTGCAAAAACAAAACAAAACAAAAAAAACCTCAGCATATAAGCTTCCTTAAAGAACAAAAGGGTCTTTTGGAAGGGGAGTAGATTTGAAGGTCTGTTTTTTTCCCCCATTACTTCATGGTAAACTCACGGATTTTGTAGTTATATGCTTTGTACATAACTGGCCTTTCATCCCTCGCCAGGCAGAAAGAATTAAACAAACATTGTATTTACCAACCAAATCATTCTGTACCCATTTACATTCTTATTCAAGCTGTATGTTGAATAAGCAGCATCTCCCATACAGAAAAGCCTTACTGAATTGTATAAGCTCATAATGTACATGTCCTGTGAAGTGAGATATTCATTCCCCAACTTTTCCTCACTCCGTAAAAAGGATGGCATGGGCGCAGCATAAGACAAGTGTGTGGATGTCCTCTGCGGCTCTCCCTCAAACACTCACTCCAGCATAAGGAAACATCAGGGGAGAGTCTGCAGCACCCCGTACAGCGGAGGATCCAAACAGCCCCGAGGACCAAAGGGCAGCTCAAGGAGGCAACTCTTAGATGACGCCAACTGCGCTGGTGTCTCTTGACCCATAAGGAACCCCGAGATCAAAAAAGCACAGTGATAGCTCTAAATCACCACATACCCTGGCTCACCCTTGGTTACGTGCTTTATGCTGTCTTTCTAAGTGTTGCAGCACTGAATCGAACTCCTGGGCTCCGAGAGAAAACACAGTCTTTTCTCGAAGTTGGCAAATGGCTTTGTAGGTTTCAATAACAGAATACACCATATGCTATTACAATCTACAGGGTGGCTCCAAAACCCATTTTAAAAGGTGGCAGTAAGAAAAAGATTGTATTCTACAGGATATTTCCAATTAGAGCAGAATCTGAAAGTCAAACACATGAGAGCCATGTGGTTTGAATAACCATGATCAGGCTGTAATTTTGTTTGACCTTTTAAAACCGTCTCTAAAAGGAAAGCAATTTTGGCTAGTTCCACCAGTGGTCAATAAAGATTTTACTGTGCTATAAACAATGCTGAAAAATGTTTCTACTTAATAAATAGCCACTGCCCACACTGCAATTCCTGGAATATTTGCTGGGACAAAGGCCATCGTAAGCAACAAAGAACAATAAGGAATTGAATTTGATTGATTATTTGAATTATAAGAAAGGGACAATGATTTGGTAGCTGAAGCTATGCATTTTGGCCCACAATAGCTGGGCTCATTTCCTAGTTCAGCCAGTGACTTCCTGTTTTACTAAACCAATTTATTTAGCCCCTAATCCAAATTATCTTACCAACACACCTCACCTTTGGTGCACTATTAGCCTCAAATAAGACTACTAATATGCTTACTGTTAAACACATGCTTAAATACCTTTCTAAATTGAGGTCCTTAACTGCTCTGTGCCTCAGTTTCCCATGCTGGATAGGACAAGCCACCCTGCTCTGTGTGTACTCTGTACAAACTAACTGCTTTCCTGCAGTGCTAAGTGAGCACCCTGAGCTGCTGTTCCTAATGAGCATGCTCATTACCCCATGCTCAGGGCCACTCAGAAGAGGCTAAGCTGCCTCATTTCCAGCATTTGGCATGTGTGGGGTGGCTTCAAGCTTTCCAAGGCATGCTTCTCAAAAGCTATAAGCATGGAATAGATCAGGTGTAGCAGAAAGCCCCCTTTTCCTCTTGCCTGCATTTGCTCTCCCCTCTTTGAATATGTTTTTCCTCTCCTACCTTTTCTTCCTTCCTCTTTCTTCCACTTTAAGATAAGGAATTGTGTTGTAAAATTTGTGTGTGCATTTTGTATCTCCCCGTGTATTTTGGTATTTTTATCTATTTGTGTGCCATGGCATTACATTTGTAGCTTATATTTTATACTCCTCACCTTTCAACTGTAAATGTGTTTAGTAACAATATCAACAAGGGCAGGAATCAAACTGCCCTTCCCTGTATCAGGCGGGCCCCTGAAAGAGTGAGTGAATCAGTGATTGAACGCGTAACACAGTAGCAGATAGCAATTAACACCTAGGGAAACCACAGATCAACCAACGGAAGAAATCAATAGAAGACAATGTAACAACCGGGAAATCTCTAAACATCACTGTTCAAGGGTTAGAAGCCCTGGTCTGAGTTAATCAACGCCGGGGACCAACTTTTGACCGCTCCTAGAGCCCTATTCAAAATTCATCAATGGACTCCCAAACCTGCACGTACATGCGGACGACCCCTGGGGCTGACAGATGCCATCCAGTAGCCACCGAGGGTGAAGTCCCACGAGGGTCAATGACCCCTGGATTGGGCAAACCTGAAAACTGGGGAGTCACCAAAGTCTGCCAAGGACAGATAAAAAGCAATGAAAAGTGACCCTCAGTGGCGCCCTCTTGATCTCCAACTTGACCAGCACCCGACCTGTCCAGCCAGAAGGACCAGCCGGTGACCCCCTTCTGGAAGATAACACCACGCTAAAAGAAGCCTCGACGGCAGACTCCAGCACCTGTGGGATAGGTATAGACTCTTGTAGCTTGCTACTGTGCGTGCGTGGACCAGCCCCAAGGTTTATGATTTAACTTCATTACAGTGTTTCAATCCACCTAATAAACCAGAATTTTAAGGATCCCGAGTTGGACATTTGTAGCCAACACAGGCATGTCCTGTGTCTGTTGTGGCCCCAGTCATGAAAACTCTCATGCACGCATGATTTCACTGGTGCTACTCATCCCATTGATCCCAAAACTATTCACAGCCAAGCATAAGCGTAATTCATTGGAGAATCTGTGCAAGAAAAGATCTGTGTCTAAGACCCTTGGATGTTAAGGCTAGACCTCCAGGACAACAGAGACCAAAGACCCTCACACAGTAATTTCGACCACAGGCCCATGACTTATACTTGAAATACAGGTGCAAGACCTAAAGAAGGGTGATTTGGGCCCAAAAGGTTGTCAAATATCTCTGCCAGCTACACAGATGGCTTAATAAAATATACCGCAACTGAGACATTTCCTGGACCATCACAGCTACAGTAAAACTCCAGCCCTATCAGCTGTACTATAGAATTTATTTCCCCAAGGTGTGCAGTCTTGATTTGAAAACAGCAACTGGTAAAGAACATACTGCACCTCCAGGTGAATGGCAACCTAGTCCCCCTATTAAAAAACACATTATTTCTCATTCTGAACCTATATTTTTTGCTCAATAAAAAGCAATCTGCTATCAGGAAACCCATGAAGACACTTATGGAACATAGTCAAATCACCCCTTAAGGTTCTCTCCAACAAACTAAACAGACTGAACTTCTGTTCGTCATTATTTTGGCAGATTTCCCATATCTCAAATCGTGCTTAATTTTTCTTCAGTCTTTTCCATCATTTCAATATCCTCTCTCAAATGTAGACACCAGAACTGGACATTTCATTCTAGTAATGGGCTCACTTAAATTGTATACTATGCCTAGGCACCTGCTTAACATTCCTCTTAGGATAATATTTGGAGAGCAGGAGGCATCTCTTATTACAGGTTTGGACAATACGTCTTGACCTCAACTGGATCCTCCAGATGCTAGTGTACTAAGTTTTTTTGAGGAGTTACCCAAGGTAGCATATCACCTAAATTAAGACAGAGATAATTTCTGCATAGTTCTTGGGAAAGCAGAATTTGAATTAAAATTCTGGACTGAGATGAATAAAATGCAACTTTGAGAGAAAGCACCAGATATAAAATACTCCTGATGGATATGAAGATCCCACAGGCATTTAGAAATCAAGCTTATTTATAGTATGCTATCATCTCAAAATAATGTCAAATACCAGTTCCAGCCACAAAAAAAAAAGGCTTAAAGTAGATAGAAAATTTTGTATTTCCCTGGTGCTGAAAAAGAAAATTAAACTAAAGGTCTGAATGCAAGGAAATTATATGCCAGGGTTTTCAATGGGTGGTTTTATTATTATTGCAAGCAGCAACTTAAATGATCAAGCTCAGAAAAATAAGAGCAGGTATTCCTGCAAAATGATCTTGAATGAGTAGTGCTTTGAATAGAATTGTAAATAGTTTCTACAATGCATTTATTACCCTGTCAACAATAAGCCCACAAACTCAGGATGATCTAGGCTTCAATTTGGGATTCCTATTTGCAAAATCCTAATACAAAAAATATCTAAAACAATTGCATATTTTGCATTAATGTGGTTTCCTGAGTTGAAAGGAAACCTCGCTGGCCGTACTCACTATTATTATCTGCATGAGAAGCGCTTCCAGAGTCATTTAAAACAGCCATGAACAGACACATTTAGACACCTAATATGCTTTCCTGCTTATTTTGAGGTCTGATATTATGACTTGGAATGACAATATTGAAAACAACAGTGAACATCATAACAAGCCCCTTGAAAGAAATGGCCTTTTGAATGGATTTTTATTAGCCCCACAGAACAGAATTTTTGCCAATGGTAGTTTGTTCAGAGACAAGAAGACTAGGACTTGACTGTTTCTTTCCTTCAGTTTAAGAACTTAAAACATGAGTCTAAAGCAAGGAATTAGCAAGCCCATTTTGTTTTCCTTGAACCTCAACAATAGTGAAATGCCTTTGAAAATGAAAGCACTGTAAGAGTCAGTTCTAAAGCTCATATAAGTCAGTGGAAATACTCCGCCCAGTGACTTAAGAAGGCTTTGAATACACCCCTTTTCTAGGGCTACAACTACTGTAGAATGTGGAGCATGATCCAGGTGTACATGACGAGCAGAGTCAGAGTGGTATAGCATTTGGAAGGGAGACCTGAGGTTATTTGAAAATCTGGATCTACAGTATGCACATAATAGGCACTACAGAAGCTCCAATGCACAGAAACATGGGCACAGAACCACATTATCTGCAGGTGCAAAAACATGCCAGACAAACTGGAAGCCATTCCAGAAAGTCAGTCCCTGTACATCAAATTTCTAACCCCACTTGGTAACATTATGCAAAGTGTCATTAAGACAGCAGGCAGTAAAGCAGACTTCCTTTCCTATACTGAAGTGGTGCCAACAGTTGCCAGCTTAAGTAATTCCTAGAGACACTTTCTCTGATGGAGGAAACAGCTGCAGATCTCCAATGAGCCCCCAGAGGGGCTGGAAGTGTGTCTGAGGCTGCTGATTCAGACTTGACAAATCAATTGTAGAAGACCTTGGCTGGCACCTGTTGCCTTGCCTGATTGCTCTTACTGCCATTTGCTTTGATAGGACTTTGCATGCAATTGCCCATGATCCTTTGAAATATTACTCATAAAGCTGTCTTTAAAGGGTAGCTGTGCGAGAAGTGTAATAACTTACACTTTTGTTTGTTCAAAGGCATAATGCAAGAGCCACATTAAAGCCACAAAGAAATACACTTCTGGATTGTAATGATTCACTCTACAAATTAACCCAAACATAAACTGTAGCTAAGGAGAGGAATTAAAAGCGTATCCCAATTGGAGAAGCCAAGCACAGATACTGAAGCAAACAATCATTTGCAGGTATCATTAGCCAAATCCAGGCCTGGCGCAATACTTTTGACTTCAGTGTGACAGCTTGCGAGAAGGCCTGCAACCTCCAAAGAAAACGTGCAGCAGACACTGCTTTCTTATTTGTATCCTTCAGCCCTGGTTCCCCTGCCCTTCCTAGAATTAATCTTTCATATTCCATTGAATTGCCAGTCTCTCTGTTCTGAGCACGAATAAAGTTTACATGGTCACTGTCCACCAGGAACCACTCTGAGAATATGGACTTATTTTAAATCAAGCCCCCAAATGCCATCACACAGCAGAAATATTTTCTGCAAGCTACTACTTCTAAAACCAAAGTATTGCAAGGAACACTGTCTGCCTTAAACCCCACAAGGTCTCCCTCTCCCTATGTTCGGTTTTATATTTAGACAATAATGAATTATTGGAGACACATGCTGGAGGCACGGTTGAGCAGTCATGCACATAAAGTAGAATACAGCAACACAAAACCTACAAGAGGTGTAAGCAGAGGGCAGGAGGACCCTGACAAGATGAGAAAGACACTGTACCCGCAGGGGCAGTTTCTCTGAACCCATTCTGAAAAATCACATTATAGTCTTAATGACATGCTTAAAAATATATACTCTCTAATAAGAGACTGCAGCACAGAAGAAAGGCTCCTATTCTACTTGAAAAACATCCGTTCATTTTTAAGATGCAGAATTTACGGGCCAGGCCCTAGCTAAGATCTAAGAGCTCAAAATGCTTTTTTTTCCTCTTTCAGGCACAGAATTTCAGATTTATTCAGTGACAGGAACAAAAACATTCAGATTTTCAAGAGTGGCCAAAACTGAAGTAAACATATCTAATAGCTTGTTACTGAAGTTGTGTCTCCGAACCAAGTGTCAGACAGCCACTTCAGCTAAGTACAGACAGTCAAAAAGCCAGAGGCTGAAATGATTCAGTTTTTCCAGGTTAGTTTAAGCAGCAGAAATTGAGCTGAGAAACAAGAGAACAGACATTCACTTTTGATTCAGGTAATGCAGCCACATACCTGCAGTGGCTCAGGCCAGAAGCCGGGGGACACAACAACACACCTTGCAGCCTACCAGCTACAGCCAAAGGGAAGGGACTGAAGCTCCAAGGCTTCCCCTCTCCCCCTCTCAAGCAGAGGGTGCATGGCCAGGCCCCAGCCCGGGGGGCTGAGGCCAGGGGTGATGCTTTAAACACAACGTGGCCTGCATGAGACCCCTGCCTGGCATAAGACAACAGCAGCCTGCTTGCTCCTCACTTGGGGGAGGGGGAAGCTCCTGCCAGACTGAGGAGTGGGGTGGGTGGGGAAAAAGGTAGTGGCACTGAATTCATAAAAGCTTGAACAAGAATACAGGCAGCCCTCGGACTTAATACCCATTTTTCGGGAACTAATTGTGTCCTAAGTCGAAACTTTGCAACTCAGAACCAATTTTCTCATAAGAAACGATGTTATAAATGGGGGAATGGTTCCTGAACCAAGGCCTAATACCCTATTTTCACCAAAAATACCCCAGAATTTTGTACTCGATCAATTATAGATGAGTAATATAGCTGCATTCATGTATTTATATTGTAAATAGCAATCATACTGATTTGGAAAGACTTATTTGAGGTGACTTTGCTGTTCTTTTTGAAAGGCTCTTGGTTGGACTTTTTGAAGGGTTCTTGGCTGGAGTCTCCCCAGGAGTCTTGGCTGCAGGTTTTTCTGAAGTCTTGTCTGCTTTCTTAAAGAAAGTGTCCAAGGAAGTTTGGACAGATGTACTCCAGGGAGATGAGCAACACAGCGAACTTGTTCGCTAGCACGGTGTTGCATTGGATCAAGCATTGTAAAGTCAAAACTGATGCCAAAGTTGAAACAGAACATTTATAAATTGACACCCTAAGTGCAAAATGTTGCAACTCAAAATGTTATAAGTCGAGGACTGCGTGTAGTCCTTTCTCTGAAACAAGCATGTATTGAACAGAGCAAGTTGCAACCTCAAGCACACAACAAAGAACAACCAAAAATCTTTGCCTAAGTGAAGATACAGTGCAGTAAAACACAGCAAGAGTGCACACAACTTAGTCTAAGTTAAAATGGAATATACTAAACCAAAAAGACAGGAGAAAGCCTTGCACAAGTCATATGTAATCCTGAAGCCAGTGTCTCTTTACAATCCTTTCTGAGGAATCAGCAGGGGGATCTCAGGTGTTGGAGTGGAGATCCCACAGGCCTCATCTCTACTTGGGTTTTTACTGGTGCACTTATACCCCCTTCTCCCCCTTGGGTACCTTGACATTAGTATGCTTGTCACCCATAGCACCTTTGGTAGGACTCTTATGCATTCATTGCCTTTTGTCTCTTTTTAGGTATTCCAGTCTCCCATCTTTTGCAGGTTCTGCTTTATAACGTTCTCTGATTTCTTTGGCCCCACCAGCCCAAGCAGTCCCTCTCCTGTTTCCTTAGCTACACCTCTCCAGCACATGTATGTGATGATTGTGCCAGGTCTTTGCCAACACCTCCCACCTCTGAGTCTGGTCCTACAGGGCTTGGCCCTGTGCACACAAGTAGCAGGGGACGAGGCCTTGGTGTGCTGGTGCCCGCACACTGAGCCAGGGAAGGGGGGATTAAAGCCCCTCCAAGACCCCAGCCAAGGTTTGCTGGGGGGAGAAGTCCCTCTCAGGCTGTTGCCCCCCACCCCATGCCCCTGCCCCTTCCACCCCAGCAGGAAAAAGTCTGGCAGGGGCTGCCCCAGCTGTGGTCCCCAGCCAGGTTTCCTACCCCACACCCTTATCATCCAGCCCTCACTGCTCCAGCTAGGAAGCAGAGGCACAGGGCCAACCCTGCTCTCTGGAGCAGAGAGTACAACCCAGCCCAGGGCTGCAAAGCATCCTGGGATGCTGGGGGACTCTGATTTAATTTAAACTAGAAAGGGGTCTGGGACAGAAGTTTCATAAATTGGTTTGACCTAAATCAGTTAAATCTGCTACTACATTCAACCAGGTTTATCTTAAACTAGTTTCAGTCATTTTGAAACGGGTCTACGTGCACTGAACTTCTGTTTAAACCAGTTTCTGGTCAAGCCTAAAATTCCTTTTCACTATGGTATTGCAACACCAGTGGGGCAGACCAGTAGCATCTTCTACAGGCCCATGGCAGCAGCAAATTTTTTCTCTCTTCAGGCACCTGCTTCCCTGCTTTCACCTTCAGACTGGCAGTAGGTGTAGTCCACACAGGCAACTACAGGCTTCTTACTCCCTTGTATAGTTAAGTGACATGCAGCAACCCTGCCCTGGAACAATTTGGGCATTCACTGCCAGCCATTAAAATTTAGATACTGCTCTGGAAAAGTGGATCCTGTGCACCTACCATGTGATATTGATCCCAGGTCTGTACTGTGTATATGCAGAATTGCTATTTTAGTGAGTGGAACAGGAGTGATCAGACTGCATGAGCTCCTATTTAGAGATGCTTGCATTTCTGAGTTCTTTGGCACACTAAGGAGTTGATAAGAGATACTTAGTGCCAGCATGGTCTTGAGGACTATGGAGAGAGTAGATAACCATCTTAGCTCTGAACAATAATTCACTGTGTGGTCTGAGACAAATCACTTTGCTTCTCTGCCGCAATTCCCCATTGGTAAAATGAAGATGATGATAGTACTTATCATTGCTCAAAGGTCAATCCTGAGGTACTGCAGTCTACACAAATGTACAGCACAATAAAAGCTAAATGGTCTTTAGGGTTGCAAACAGCTATCCCATCCAACAAAGCATTTCAAAACACACTGTCAATATTAAAGCATTACTTTCTTACACTGATTCAGACCAGCTGCAGTCTCCATTTCAATTCCGCATGTAGCAGTTTATCATGAAGAAACACATCAAACAGAACATTTTAACGAAGGGTAAGGCTACTTCATATGAAATAATAACTACTCACATATAAAATAAAACTCTGAAAGGGTTTAAGGAAGCACAATGAACTCAGATCAATAAGCTGGGAGAAGGTTGTTTGCCAGCAAATCCTAGCTCAGTGGTTCTCAACCTTTTTAGACTTCAGGCACTGCTCAGAAAAGGCCAGCTCTTAGCCATTGCTCATTTTTTTTTGACTACAGAAAAAAAATGGAGCAAATCTTATGTTGCAAAGAACTCAAAAGGGCCACAGCAGGGCAGACTGTTTTTGACCCTATCTGAAATTTCTGGGCTTATCATGGGAATCTTGTTCGTACACCTAACAGTGCTAATATGCTGCAGCACCCTGGCTGAGAATCAGTGCCCCAGAGCCTTGGCAGGCTGCACAGTTGATTCATTCCTGAAGCTGTTTGTTGGTACAATGTCATACTCACCACCACCAGGAATCAAACCAAGCCACACTAACCCACGTTAGGTCAGTGTGGGTCTGTCACTTGCCCAGGGAGCTCCACAAAACTGTGAAAGAAGTCATCTGAAGGGTTTTATTATATCAAGCAGTAGACTCATGATTTTACCATGAACATTTCTTGGTTTTACTAAAACCTGCTGATACACCCCCACACAGGAAAGGTCACCTACATCCCACACTTTGGCATTTCAAAAAAAGTCAATGTAAATGTGTCTGCCAATATTTCTGCTCAATATATCAAGGATTGCAGTAAATCATCCAGGGGCTGCCTGATAGTTTTGCAAATCTCTGCCATCATCCAAATCAGAATGGGTGAGAAGGCCCCCATATATTTTAAGTAACTCTGGGTTTGGCTAAGCAGAGCATAATCTGCCCTACTGTCCCCACCCTTTTTTGCACATTCTGTGATTCAATTTCTATTGACCTTTGTTGTGTCATTCTGCTGCTTCATGGCTTCATAGTAAAGTGCTACTACTTTAAATTAAGATATAAAAATAACACCATTTGAAAAGTTGTTCCAGGGATTTGCATTACAACCACCAGTGACCTTATTTCTCTGTATCTTTGAAATTTTACTTCTAACACTCATCCAAGTGAGCTTCTCCAAATGGCAGAAGTTAGCCAAAATGGATAAGTGGATAACAAGATAAAAGGCCCTGTTACACTAGTTATCTTTCTATTAGGTATCTCTGAACAAACAGTGCTCATATTAAGATGAATCTTGTCTTGAATCTATGATCTTTCCAGACCACAGCCCTGAGAAAGCCTGCAGAAGTAGCAGAATGTATTATACGACCCAAGAGACCTAGCCAGAGCTGCCATGGGGCCCTAAAAGAATTGATTTTTCAGGAATGGAAGTATCATGCCACAGCACGCCTGTGACTTTGTCACTGGTTAGAGAGAAAATGAACCAGCTGAGGTATTTATGCAAGAAACTAAAAAGCCCCTTTCCAAGGCCATACACACCTAACATATATCCTGGCAATGAAAAGCCAAAGCAATTAAAGAGCAACATGCTCTTTTACAACAGCCACAATCTTCTATTTTACTGGCCTATATTACTAATTTTTCACATTGCTGGCCACACCCTCAACCCTAATTACGCTAATCCATTTTTTCACTCTCTCAAAGTAATACTGATAACATAAAACCTTTTGGAGTAAATGAACCATTTTTGCTTAGGCTTTTACCCTGTTAATTCATTATCGTATGGGGGCATGTTTTATATAGAAACCATTAGAAATGAGTCAAAATTCTAATTTGATAGTTTACTGGAAATGAGTCAATACTTTTCATTCTGAATCACAGAAATCACAGAAAACCAGGGTTGGAAGGGACCTCAAGAGGTCATCTAGTCCAACCCGCTGCTCAAAGCAGGTCCAGCCCCAACTAGAGCACCATAGCCAAGACTGTTTAACCAGGTCATAAAAACCTCCAAGGATGGAGAGTCCTCAACCTCTCCGGGTAATCTGTTCCAGCACTTTGCAACCCTCCTAGTGAGGAAGTTTCTCCTAATAACTAACCTCAACTTCCCTCGTTGCAACTTGAGACCATTACTCTTTGTTCCGTCATCTGTCAACACTGAGACATTTAGCTCCATCCGCTTCAGAAGACCCCTTCAGGTAGCTGAAGGCTGCTATTAAATGCCCCCTCAGTCTTCTCTTCTCCAGACTAAATAACACCAGTTCCCTCAGCCTCTCCTTGTAAGTCATGTGCCTGAGCCCCCTATTGCCATTGTCCTTTGCTGGACTCTCTCCAATTGATCCTTTCTGTTGCAAGGGGGGGGGAAACTGGACACAGGACTCCAGATATGACCTCACCATTGCTGAATAGAGGGGAAGAATCACTTCCCTCGATCTCCTTGCAATGCTCCTATTAATGAAGCCCAGTATGTCAGTAGCCTTCTACACAACAAGGGCACAATGTTGGCTCATATTCAGCTTACTGTCCAGTGTAACCACAAAGTCCTTTTTTGCAGGTCTGCTGCTCAGCCATTCAATCCCCAACCTGTAGTGGAGCATGGGACTCTTCTTTCCTAAGTGCAGGACTTTGCACTTATCCTTATTGAACCTCATGAGCTTTCTTTTGGTCCAATCCTCCAATTTGTTGGGTCTCTCTGAATCCTAGCCCTCCAGTGTATCTACTACTCCCCCCAGCTTGCTGTCATCTGCAAACTTGCTGAGGGTGCACTCCATCCCATTTTCCAAGTCACTGATGAAAATATTGAACAATACCAGCCCTAGAATGGACCCCTGGGGCACTCCACATGATACCACCTGCCAACTAGACATTGAACCATTGACTACTACCCTCTGAGTTCAGTGCTCCAGCCAGTTTTCTATCTACCTTACAGTCCGCTCACTCAACTTCCTTAGGTTGCCTACAAGAAGGTTATGGGAGACCATAACAAAAGCCTTGCTAAAATCAAGGTATACCACATCCACTGGTCTCCCCACGTCCACACAGCCAGTCATCTCATCATAGAAGGCAATCAGGTTGGTCAGGAATTACTTGCCTTTGGTGAATCCATGCTGACTGTTCCTAATCACCTTCTGCTCCAAGCGCTTAGAAAGGGATTCCTTGAGGACCTGTTCCATGATTTTTCTAGGGACTGAGATAAGGCTGACCAGTCTAGTTCTCTGGATCCTCCTCCTTCCCTTTCTTTTTCCAATCATCCAGGACCTCTTCTAATTGCCGTGGGTTTTCAAAGATGATAACCAGCCACTCTGCAATCACATTGACTAACTCCCTCAGCACCTTTCGGTGCATCCCATCCAACCTCATTTACTTGCACACATCCAGCTTTTCTTTATAGTCCCTAATCTGTTCTTTTGCCACTGTTGGCAGCTCACCTCTTCCCCAAACTGCTGCCAGATGCAGTAGTCTGGGAGCTGACCTTGCCAATGAAGACTGAGGTGAAAAAGCACTTCAACCCTTTCTGCATCCTCTGTCACTAGGTTGCCTCCACCATTCAGTAAGGGACCCACACTTCCCCTGATATTCCTGTTGCTGCTGACATCTCTGGAGTTACAAGTGTAGATTTCTAAGACGTTGCCAGAAAATAAGGGAACAGAACATTTGGTTTCTATCTGAGCTCTGTGAAGTGGCATTAACTTATGCCTTCCAAACTCTTAATAGTTCCAATGGTTACAGTTTCAGTCTTAACACAACCCCCACCCTTCCCCACTGGTCTGAAAGGAAGTAAAAAAAACCCCACAAAAACAAACCCAAATTTCTAAGGGTAAAAATGATTAGCTCCCATGAACTGACTGACTGTATCTGTAGGATCAGATTTCACGCATGGCCTGTTCCTGCAGGTGGAGGCTAAAGGAAGACATCTCAACCCTGATGAGACATTCTTAATATAGTATGTGTGAGAGTACTTTTGTTTGAAATTAATTTGCTTTTTAAAGTACCATTTAACCAAGAAACATTCCCTGGTACGTTCTAACCAACGGTTTTCAACATTTTCCATACCAAGATCCCATATTGCTATTGAAAATCTGTTCATGTTTGGAGTACAGCCCTGGGATTGGTAAAGCTTAGCCTTCCTACCTGCCCCCGAACTCTGATGAGGCTGTTTTTAGGGTTCCCCAACCCCCCCCCACTCCTGGAACCACAACGCCCCATAGACACATCAACACCTCTCCCCACTGCAGGGTTGCTAGCCCTTCCCTCTCCACTCCCCTGACCTGCTAGGCCCTCTACCCACCCTGAGTTACCTACATGGGATTCCTGGCACAGCTGCATGATCACAGATAGACCCAGTGCAGTAAGCGTCTATACAAACTTAAGGTGCAACCCTGCCTTTCCTTCAGCCTGACTTCAGACTAATACAGCTAACTACTAGGCCTGTGCAAAGTGGCTAGTACTCACTTCCAATTCAGCTGATTCAGGGGACAGTGATTTGATTCAGTGATTCTAATCACTGTCCCAAATTGATTCAGATGAATCTGATTCAGAGATTGGCTGCTTCCAAATCTCCGAATCACTCAGGCCCATCCCCTGCTCACTCTCCCAGCCCTGGCAATGGCTGCCCCGCCCAGCCCAGCTCCTGACACTTTGAAAAAAAAGGCCCGACTCACTGGGTGCTGCTGGATGGGGAGGCAATCCCCCGCTGCCCACCACTGCCAAACAGTGTGGGGGGATTTAAATGAGCCCCCCATCTCAGCTCTGGCCCTTTAAGGAAAGAAAACAAACCCCCCTGAACTCACTGGTTCCTGACTGGCAGGGGGCAATCCCCGCTGCCATGCACCACATGGGGGGCTCTTCCACGAGCCCCACAAAGCCCCGAGGCTGCTGCAGGAGCCGGCGAGTCCAGGATTTTTTCAGGTTTTTTTTCTTAAAGGGTCAGAGCTGGGGTAGGCGGGGCAGCTATGGGGAGGGGGGGGTTGGAGTGCTCATGGCAGAACCCCCCATGCAGTGTTTTAAAGGGCCAGGATCTGGGGTGGGTGGGACAGCCATGGAGGGGCTGGGAAGTTGGCGGGGGTCAGGGGTGGGAGCTACCTTCAAGATATTACCCCAAGCAAATCATAACAACAATAATTAAAGAAATCAATCCTGAAAACTGGAATGTTACAACCTTCATTTAGGTAATCCAATTAAGAGCATATGGATTAGGAGGGGAAAAAAAGTGTTTAAAAAAATTACACTTCCAACCCCAAAGCAAAAAAAAATTACACTACCAACCCCAAAGCAACTACTATAAAAAGGTGGCAGTTTTATATTCAGCACCAAGATATGGACATGCTGGGGAACATTAGAGCCAAAAGTCTTACCACATCAGCATCAATGTGCCCTTTAACATTTTCAGTGTTTAGGACTTGTCTGCCTACATAGGACGATAAGGTGTGAATTAACAGCATACAAACTATTCTCCACTGATTTCCATTATGGACATTTTGAATGAGCTCCAGCGTGGGTTCTGTGCAGCTCAGCTCAATCCAAAAACAAAGTAAAAATTATGAAAAGCAAAAACTCAATTATCAAAAATTCAAGTGCGTACTGTAAAAACAGTACCTTGATATAGATGTCAAGGATAAGCAGAACCATAGCAATTTGCAGGATCTCTGGAGTTAGCTGCATTACACTGAACTGAACTTAAAAGTATACTAAAAGTGTTTATATACAAAAGTTATTGCAGATTCGCACACAACTTTCCTGTGCATGAACAGACGTTGGTAAAGAAATCCTCGATCTGTTTCTTAGGAGCTCGCTCCACCTCAAGTAATATTGAGAGACCTATCAGAGAGACTGAAGGATCAATGAGTCTTGTTTTAAGGTACCAGTTAGTGTATTGGAAAAGAAAATGATGAAAAGATAAGAAAAGTGAGAGAAGAATAGGAGGTCAGCAGATACAGGCTAAGGTTAAGACTCAAACTGATCAGGTACATGCCAAGTCAGTCAAAGCCAAGCAGGAACTCTAGTCCTAAAATTCAAAGGACAGTCACTGTGATTTATTTTTACAAAACAAAGTGTCCTGCCCTTTAATGTCCAAACATAAATACAACCAAGCTTCCTACAGTCAGAGCCCCAACAACCGTACAATAAATTGTGCCTCACCTTGGCAAAATATTCAATCAAAAGCAAACACTTGAGGACATCTCTCCTTCAGACTGCCCCATTCAAATCCCAGCTCCAAACAGAGCAAGCTACTTAATTAATTAATGCCCCATACCTGGTTCAAGCCATCTCTCCAGCTCCCATAGGGAACACCTGTGCCTATTATTCTAACCCAAGGAAGAAGTTTAACTCCTTCCCTGACAATTTCTGAGAAGGGGGTATGGTTTCTTTATTACCCTTTGGGATGAAGTCTAGGGAATAAAAACATTAGTGGATCTCAAGGATTTTCAATAAACTGCGTGTTTCAATATAAGGCCCATTATGAATGCTGCAAATAAAAAGGGAATCCCAAGTTAGGAGTGCCAATGGCATGAAAGTGGCTGTTGACAGCCATTCATCAGGAGACAACGATTACATCTCATGAATAGATTAAAATGTAATGGTTCCATTATTCCCAATTTCACTTTTCATAATCACAGCACCTGGGACTTGGTGAGAGTGAATCTCCTAAACAAATTGTATAAAACACAATTGCATTTCTTTGCAGAAAGAAAATTGGAATGGAAAGGGGGCTGGAGAAATAAATTGCAAATATCAAAGACATTATTTAGTAAAGCAAGTGGTGGGTCAACTCTGTGGATTTTCAAGGTTAATTTTTAGTCCAAATTGAATATAGCAACTGTTTAATATGTCTTACAGTGCATTACTTCCATTGGGTTATACTTTAAGAGAACACAAAAACTTGTCTAAATACAAAGCAATTGGAAAAAAATGCAGACCCTCTTCATTGTGCAGAATTTTTTCCTTGCCTAGGAAGAGTATGTGTATTCTCTTTTTAATGTTTTATACACCAAACAATGTTGAGTTAGCTGATAAATTAAAGTGAAAAGTACTCTTTAATGGAAATGCAGTGTTCTCATAAAAATGCTGATAAACATGGTCGTTTGCAAACTGAATGGGAATGCTCTCAATGGGCTATGATTCATTATTTGTTTCAAGAGATATATCACTCAAAAGTAATACATTAATATCTACCTAATGCAAATAATGACAGTACTGGCATAGCAAAGCCAAACAGAAAGAAGAATCTCTCGTGGTTTAAGTCAAAAGCACTGGTTTCATTAGAAACCTGCCTCCATGTAAGCATAATTATTTGACCCTGGGCTCCTCTATGCTACAAGAATATATATATTATATATATATGTGCAATGCACAAGTTCATGGAACAATTGGGCTACAGTAGGACAATTTATAGGCCCAATACTTCAGGAACGATTCCTAGAATGATGTCTGCTTCCAAAAGTAGTCTATCTAATTTCTTGACAGTAGTCACTACATCAGTGTGTGCCAGTCTGTGACTAACATTAGGATCACAGAAAAAAGTAGACAAAACTTGTTAAATCATCTGTTTCAGCTGAGGCAAGCTCAATGTGCATTCCTCCAACAATGGATATATCAGACATCAAACTAATTTTAGAACATGTCTTAGGCAAGAGGCACCAAGGGACACCAAAGCTTTTACAAACTTTAAATCACTTCACCAGCTATTTGGGGATGAAACATCTCATACATAACAATTCCCTCCTACACAGAATGGTAACTCAGTGGTTTAATGCATCTCTGGAAGATGTACATTGGTGATGCCCAGTATTTAAAGACATGAAACGAAGATTCATGACACTGCAGAGGAAAATCGCTTGGGTATTGTCACAACCCAAAGTTGTGATTTTTTGTTTGTGTGCGCTTCGGCACTGCTAAATTATTTTCCCGCTAAATTGCAGCTTCTTTGCACGGTGGAGTTTTCTGCTGCAGAGGAGAACCCCGGTGCAAAGGAGTATTCCCGACAAATTTGTAGCTTTCTTTGCATGGTGCATTTCTTTTGCATCCAGGAAATGCACCGTGCAAAGGAGTTCCCGCCATTTGTATGAAGATTCGTGCCACATTATTGGCTGATTCTCATACATGCACACGTGGCGGCTAGCAATTGGCTTGCTAGCCGTATAAAGAGCTTGGGTGGTTTCTGCCCAAGTTGGAGAGAGAGCAATTGGAGTTCGAGAGGGAGAGCGTGAAGATCTCTAAGCACTGCAGATCCTTACGGACCCAACACTTTTCTTAAAAGGCAACAGAGGCCTGATAACCGAACCCGCGGAGCTTCAACAACTCCGGGGAAAAGAACGAACAGCCTCTAGCCTCTCCCCGTCGCCGATAAATTCCTAGGAGCTTCAATAACTCCGGGGCAACGAACGAATTGTCGTAGTCCTCTAACGAGGATTTAAGCGGAGCTGAACCTGGAAACTGTCCAGCCTACACTACGACCATCTTTGGTGTAAGTAAACAATCTTTAAATCAACCATTACGCGTCCGTGACTAATTCTAGCTCGCCACCGGTCCTCTCCGACCCCACGTGCCCGGGCTGCTGGCCACAGCCTGCATGCGCAAAGACGGGCCCGGCTCGCTCCCGGTTCGCACATGGCGACGAGGATGGGATCGGGAGAGAACTCGCACATGGCGACCCAGGTGGGATCGGGAGAGGGCCCGCACAGGTATAACTGGAATATGGCCAGAACATGGGAGTTAACGCCGGTATTATGATGTCTCACAAAAGAAGGGTGATCTTCAATATGCTGTAACATATCATATGAAAAGAAAACCGCTTACTGTAATGAAACAACACTGTGCAACACTGGGTCATGATGCTGGTGAAGCCCTAATTCTGAAAGAAAATAACTGAGTCTAACTGTCCTTCAGTAGTAAAACCCAGGGAGATGATTGTGGCAGGTGGTATCCACACAAGTTCAACTCACAGCACATTTATTTTTTGGCAAAAAAAAAATTATTTTGGCCTCAGTAGTGCTTGGCTTTTCTTTTCCTCCTCCTCCTCCCAAAACCCCAGAGGGATGTACAGTGAAAGCTCTAAAAAGCAACAGCCTTTAGGTAATTATCACATGAAATATTTTTTGCAAAAGCAGGTAATTTTCCTTGCAGTTTCTGTGCCTTGCTCCCATGGATAACTACAGCACCACCCACTCACCTCCACACCATGGTGCTCATTTAATAAGTTCTTACCAGATCAAAAGAATGAGTTGACACAGATATCCTGGGCTAACTTAGAGGCATTTTTTCCACTTACTGCCAGAAAACAAGGGAAACAAACCTACATATAATGCAAACAAGAAAAAAAAGACTGCAACAGAAAGAGCTGTTTATGTTTTGATGGCTGCAATATAATGCTACAGGTGATAGGCAGGATCCTTCCTTTTGTGAAAGACAGCTGAGAATTAACTGGAGGCACAGTGAAAGATAAAGATGATCTTTAAAGGATGAATATGTGAAAAGTACCTTTGAGCTTTTTTGTTCTGCCAGATTATTCTCACCATTGGAGTGTCACAAAAGTAAAACATTTAAAAAGGAGTGGGGCCAGATCATTAGCTGGTGAAAACCAACATAGATTCATGGAGTTTGTAGGAGCTCTCCCACTTTACACCCACTAAGGATATGGCTTATGTTGTGGGTGTTCAGTAGTAGTCTAAACCATTCCCTTCAACAATTTGCATTATCGTTATGCAGCAAGCTTGCTTGCTTTTTTACACACACACACACACACACACACACACACACACACACACACACACACACACACACACACACTCCTGCTTCACATCATCCACCCCTCTGTCTCTATAAGGTAAGCAACTAATTAGCAATGGAAGACATCTTGAGAGCCTGTCTTATGTACCCTTTCTCTGGTTTGTTTGTTTCTTTAAAGACATTTGCAAAATCCGTGGGTAAGCAAAATGGCCTGATGCTCAATCTTTCCTCTCTTTTGTACTGGTGTAAATAAGAAGCAACTTTTTCAACAAGAGCAGCAAGATTCAGAATGCATCATAAATGCATTTGGAACAAACACACATTAACCAACACCCAAATACCTTTTCTCTGCACGTTGGAAACTAATGGTCCATTAGCTGGGGAGTAGATAGGATGTGGGTGGAGCCCTAAATTAACAAGGTCAGTTTTTTGGAAGTCAGTTTTTGGAAGGACATTGCAATTGGATTTCCCTCTACTTTCACAGGAAGGAAGGGAAGTAGGTGCATCTTTGAGAACCTATTCCTGAGGCATGCTTGTCTCACCCCAGCATACAGATTGGGTCTGTATGTATTTCAAAACAACTTTAAGGCATGGGTTTGTTTTTTTTCAAATGGCCATTTTTTTTTTCTGAAAATGGCAGGTCCACTGGCAATGAAACCTGAATTCTTCCATTTACCATCCATTGGCTGCCAGATCTCCCTCTCCTGCCAACAGAAGGACTTGGAACTGATCTTCAGCAGTCTAATTGGGTGAGGCCCTGTTTTAGCTTCAGCATTTCCATTTATAACCAAGTGTTCAGGTCAGACCTTCTGAAGTGAAAATAGTTATATACCTGTTCATCTGAAATAAGAACCTGACAGATCATCTTTGCCTCCTCCTGGAACTATTAGGACATAGAGCAGCATGTAATGGCTATAATAACAAGCTGGAAGCCATTTAAACTTTATCAGTAAAATCCTAGGCTGTTTAAGTCAATAAGGCTGAAATTTCACCCCATCTGACAGCATTTGCAGAAACAAAAACTAACCCAGTGGAATCATCTCTGGGATCTGTTTGTAAATCCCTCAGGCCAGTTTTACTTCAGGTGATACCCGAGCCAACAGTTACAGATGAGTAACACCACCAGTAAATAGAAATGCCAGAAACCAACAACAAACTTCCCTCTACTTTTACTTTCTGGAAAACAACATTTTCCTTACATATTGCTCAGTTTTATTTTATGACCATTTTGGGTACGTATGTGTTTATCACAACAAAGTCCCAAAAAATCCACAGCTTATAAATGCAATTGCTATCTGTAACATTCAAGATAATCCTTATCCAACTTGTTATTTACCACTTGTCCTGGATTTCTACTTAGTGCAGAAGGACTGATCTTTCAAAGACAGCCCAAACCTCCTGATGAGTAAGGAGATTCAAGTTCTGTCAGGCAGAAAGCTTAGTCTAAAATGGTATCTTTGAATGAGCACACAACTGTTAAGCAAAAAGAAATGCCCAATGGGTAAAATATAAGATTACATTAATGAAAGGTAAACTGGGGACAACTGCCAAAGCAGCTAGCTTGATGCAACTCACTTAGAGGCAGACATCAAAACTTTTAGGCAGACTCAAAATTAGAAGTCTAAGCAAACTGGTAGCAGAAAAATAATGCTGGCTTAACTCACTACTGGCTAGGGACAAAAGGTACATATAAACCAGTTTAAGTGATCAGAAACTGGTTTAAACCTGTGACAGAACAGAAGTTCAATGCACATAAATTAGTTTAAAAAAGGTTGAAACTGATTTGAAATAAACCTGGTTGAATGTAGTATCAAACTTAACTGATTTAGGTCAAATTGGTTTATGAAACTTCTGTCCCAGCCCCCTTCCTGGTTCGAGTTCAATCACAGTCTCCCAATATGCAAGCATTTTGCAGCCCTGGGCTGGGCTATACTGTCTGCTCCAGAGAGCAGGGCTGACTCCACCGCTCTACTCCCTAGCTGAAACAGTGAGGGCTGGCTCATTAGCCTCACTGGCTGGATCACTGCCCCTCCTCCCCTGGCAAGCACCTGCTGGGGTCTGGTGCCATGGAGGGGGGTTAAACTTCCCTTTCCCTAAATACAGAGCTGTCCTGCCCTGCTTACTTAGTGCTGGCTACAACTGTTGACTACAAAATCCCAGAGGCACCTGGAAGCAGGAAGAAGAAGTGATGAGCAACCCTGAAGAATCCTGCTTCTGTGAGTCTGGACTGCAAATCCCAGAGACTTCAGGAGCAGCAGGACAAGGAAGCGAACACCCAGCCCATGCGGGCTACATGCCAGAGACCCGTGCTCTAGCACCCCCAAGCTTCTGGCTTGAGCCACTGCAGGCGTGTGGCTGCATTCCCTGAATCAAATGTGAGTGTCTGTTCATTTGCTTATTGGTTTAATCTTTGCAGCTTAGACTAACCTGCAAAGACTGAATCATTTCAGCCTCAGGCTTTTTGACTGTCTGTACTTAGCCACTAAGATCAATTCAATATAGAAGGAACTTCCAGTGGCACAAGGGAGTCATAATATTTCTTATATTGCTTTACCTTCTTCTAGAGGCAAAATTCCTCTTTAAAAGAGGCAAGGATTTCTTAGGGTGATAACTTTTATTGGACCAACTATGTAGCTGGGATAAAGTTAGACAAGATTTTGCATACAAGACATTCTTTAAGAGAAGGGTAGGATTTCACAGCTGTTGCTATTCTATACTCTACTGGCACCACTGACCTTCTCCCAATGGAGGGAGCACAGGTCTTATGGTCAGAGCCCAGTGAAGGATGTAAGAAAAACCCTTACTCCTTTTGTTAAGCCATTGTATGGATGCATAGTCTTCAGCAGTGTTTCTCAACCTTTTTTTGTACCAGGACCCATTTGTAAAAATCAGTGGCCAGTCCCAACCTGCTGCCCCCCCCGACCCCATGTGTGGTGTTGGGGGGGGGGAGGGGAGAGGAGGTAAAGCAGCCTGTGGCAGGCTGGAACTCTGCCAGCTTGCAAGGGAAAACCCATGGTTTCCCATTTTTTCCCATTTTTAAAGTTTGTTTGCGACCCTTTCATATATTCTTGCAACCCACTTTTGGGTCATGACCCACAGGCTGAAAAATGCTGGTCTACAATATGTTCCAAATCATAGTATGGACTCATGATCTTAAATTGTCCTTTGCTCTGTTTTATCCCACTGTCCCTTTGGAGTACCCAAACAAATTGTTTTTCCTTCTTGGTGCTTATACCTTCCCAGTCCAAGTGGATAGTTATTACACTTCCTATTTCAGTCATCCTTTAACCAGGCTACACGTACTTAGTTCCTTTAATCTCTCCTTGTAAATCATGCTCTCTGTTTCCTTAATCATTTTTGTTGCCCTTCTCTACATTTCCTCTGGCAGTACTCTCCTGCCAGCTTTGCAGTCTATTCCTTCTTAGTTTCAAGTATCATTGCCAAGTTGGTAACAGAAGTGAGATATCAAACATTTGGATGCATCATATATTTTGTAAATTATAGTAGTAGTTCTGTTGTACTACTTTGACCTATTTATTATGTGGTGTTTATTCTGCCTGTTCATTGCATTCTTCTCCTGCTCATAATCTTGCTAACCTGCAAGGAGGAGAAGGATGGCCAGATAATCAAAATACTGAATACTAAAAAGGTCAACATAATACAGCACAGTACCTGAGCTACCAGAATATATTAGGTATTAAAATTTTGATATCTCATGCTCTGAAAAGAGAGCAAGAGGGAATAAAAAGAGCAAAGGATGGAACATTAATCCATTCAAGTGTCAAAGCCTATAATGAGAGAAGAAAAAGGTACATTCTGATCTACTCATCTTAAAATCTTCTAAGAGAATGGATTACCAACATCAGCTCTGAGTTAGACAGTCAGGTAGAAGACTTTCTGTCCCCAGAAAGATCACAGCTCTGGCAGGACCCTGGACTTGATCTAAATCCTGCTCCAGTGAATGGAAACATTCCCATTCAAGTGGTCTTTGTCCCTTGGGGGAAATATCAGAGTAAGAAGGACAACAAAGCAAAATTCAGCTGTAGAGGGCCCTGCAATGCAAGTCCACTGCCTTTGATCTGAGGCTTTCACATTCAGGATATTTTAGTTAAAGTATATGACCTGATCTCTCTGATCTTAGGGTGCAGACAAAAGAGCAGCTCCCCTTTGCAACTCATAGTGCTATGAGTTGCAGCAATCACCCCAGACCCAACAGAAGTTCACTGTTGGGTACGGATTCCAGCTGTTTGCTGCAAGCCTACAGCCAGGTCTCCATAGCAATGCCACTCCCCCTTCCCAGCCAGATGCTGTTTTTAGAATGGGGGGTGGGGAGCAGAGGGAGCTCATTCTTGAAGTCCCTTAGCCAATTTTGGAGGGTGGGGTGGGTGGATTGGAGTCCCTCCACCTCAGGGGAGACCTCCAATACACCCACCCCAACCTCTAGCACCAGATGAACACCCCCACCCCCATACCAAACTCCCTCCACTCTCTTTTTCCCCTCCCATTCTGAAAACAGTGACAGGCTGGGAGCTTGGCAGGCACAAGTTACAAAAGACACAACATTTTGTAACATCTTTATCTGATACCTCATACAATGAGGGTTCAGATTTTCATGGGATTGGGCCCTTTTAAAGTGGTCTGCAGCCATGCACTTCTGTTTGGTCATGACTGTAGACTCCTTTCTGAGGCCAGATAAGGTGAAAATTGTCACTTCTGTCTGCAAGCTCAGGCTGCACTTCTTTCTGAAGCAGAATGAAAGTTTTAGGTTGTTTCAAGGCATCAGTGTCCCATTAATACTCCAGGGGAAGCAAACCTCCTTCCCTGCATGCAAAACAGTTGCTGTATGAAGAACATGGCTTCATTTCAGGAAACCACTCTATACTGAATAGTGCAAATGTAGCAGCAGGGATCAAGTCTAGGATTAGTGTTTCCTGTGGTTACACCCCTTTACTCTGACCTAGAAGCCCAAATTGTTAGCCCAAACAGGCTCATCCACTTTTAGACATTGCCTGATGGTCACTAGAAAGAACACGGGCACTGCACTGAGACACCATGTGTTATATGGGCAAACAGAACCCACTGTGCTATTGCACACAAATCCATTTACTCAGCATGTACATTTTTACTTGGGTACAGTAACCTCTGTGACAAATAGCCAAGTTTTCTTGAGTCAGAGCCTTACTTCTCAAATACTTATTGCATTAAAAAATAAATAAAAATGATTGGCTAGATTTCTTGCTTGACCATAGTCTGCAACAGGGGTAGGCAAAATACAGCCTGTGGGCTGGATCCAGCCCTCCAGACCATTCTATCTGGCCTGTGGGGCCCCTAAAATTTTTAGAAAATTTATATTTATCTGGTCCTGGCTGCCTGTCAGTAGCAAGGCCAGCCTGGCCCCACCCCGCCCCCAGACCCCTCAGACCTATGCTTCCCCCAACCAGAAACCTCTGCCTGCCACAGGTCCAGCACCACATGGCCCCTGGCTGCATGGCCAGACCACAGGGCCCACACCTGTACCCTACAGCCAGGAGCGGGATGGTGTGTGTGCATATGTGTGTGCCAGCATGTGTGTTCCTGCACTGAGGGGAAGAGAAAGACAGAGAGAGCAATGAGGGAGGCAGAGACTCTGTGTGTGTGTGTGTGTGTGTGTGTGTGTGTGTTCATTGGGTGAGCCCCACACTCACCCCACCATACACATGTACCCACCTCCTCTTGCACTGCCATACACACAGGCCCCCAGACCCACCCCATCACATATCCCAGCCACCCCCCATACACACAGTCCCTCACGAGCCCCATACCCACCCACACGCCACATATCCACACCTACATCCACCCCACACTCACAGTCCCACACTCAAGCCCTCCCCCACACCAACAGCCCCCCCCAAACCCATACACACACACCGCACCCCCCCCCCCCCACAATTGACAAGAGTAAGACTTCATTTTAAGCTATTATATACAATCACCTCTACGTACACTACACAAACACACGTAAATCAGGACAAAAACATTTTCTGAAATCAAATTAATGAATGTTGTAGATGTTCAGTTTTTAGAATATAATTTGGTATTTTTCTGGTTCTGAGATGGCAAAACCCCTTGCTGAAAGGAGTACTTCTGGGGGAAACAGGAAGACCTGCTGGTGGCAAAGGTTAGGGGTTAGGTAAAGGTCCTTCCAATCACAAAATGGCAACCGGAGGCGGGGCACCTGTCAAGGGGCAGGGTTACCTATGCGGCCCCTGACAGCTCACCCAAACTCGGTAAGCAGTGCTCCACCCAAAATAATTGCCTGGCCCTGATCTGCAATCTTTACTCAGGTCACTTACAAATTTTTTTTAATCTTGGCAGGGAAACTATTTACTTCAATTTTATTTTTTTCTTGTAATTTTCTGATCAGGAGAACAAATATATCAATCAAAACAAAAAAATTCCATTTTGAGGTGTCAAATTGTTTTGACAAAAATCACTGAACTTTTCAGTTTTGGCATTTCAAATTTGAAACGTTACAATTTTTTTTTGGGTAGTGTTGGGATGATTTTTGTAAATGTGATGATCCAGGAAAAATGTAAGAGGCAAGGATTTTTGGGGGTGCATATTTGGGAGGTCTGAGATCTGATGAAGGGCACAGTGGAAACCAAAAGCTTGTTAGTGCCATTTCCAACTAGCCAATTGGTCCAATAATACGTATTACCCACAATTTGTTTTTGTTTGTTTGTTTTTGTTCTTTTGACTCAGTTTTCTAATTTGGAATGGAAAGTGATTTTTGAAAAAGTGTAATTCTTCATAACAGCAAAATAACTTTTTTCAAAGCATTCTTCTAACAAAGGTTTCCCAAGGTCACTGAGGTAAAAGAGATTCTAATATAATGAAATAATCAATGATACATTCAGTAGCGTATATAATGTTTTAGCGGTTCTGCTATTACAGGGATATCACTGCATATACATTACACTTATTTGTTATTTCACAGCCCTACCCATTGTTTTCAAGGTCAGAAATGATATAAACTGTCTTAAGTACATTTATGTGGGTTGGCCTGACAAGTGACAGTTGTCAGGCTAGAAGGGAACCGTTGAATGATGATGAATTCAGTCCTTTGGCTATGCATCTGTACAGACTGAGAGCTTCAAGCTGATAGATGGAAAAGCAGTGGCAGCAAACCAGAACTTCATTAATCAATTAAATTCATTTTTCATAGTGGTGTAATGAATATCCAGGGACTGCTTAATGCCAAGGATGGAAAATAAATAAAGCAGAGCAAACTTACATTGAGAGTAAAGATCTGGAAAAGCCTTATGCAAACTGTAGGCATAAGTCATCGGGTTTTTTCTAATAATCAATCCTTTGTGTAAGAGAATGTTTAGTTCTCATGCATAAGAGAGCAGTGGTAGTCAAAAACGCAATGTTTAATATAGATACAAACCTGCTCGATGCTTAGTGCAAAACTAGATTTTTTTGTCTGTTTTTCAATGTTTAGCCTAAGTCCAAGATACTTAAGTCACTAATATCATTTCTAGGGGACTCCGGAGTTTTTTGGAGCTCAATTGTATATGCCTTAAAGGAGTGTTCTTCTCTCATTCTTTCCAGAAAGAACCAAGCACTCACCCTCTGAAAAATCAAATTGTTTTCAAGCGTCTCATGCTGGGTACTAGGAAACACTGAAGCCCCTCCTTGTCCTACATATATACAGACATATCATTGCCTTCTGCAACATTTGGTCTACCTGCATGTGCAAGATGCTTGGACAATTTCAGGTGATTTCCTGGCTAATGCAAATACATGAGAAACAGAAATCCAAGTGACCAGGATAGATTACAAATCTCTGCCTAATTCTCACTGCTTTGTAGCCCTTTTATACCTGTATAACACTGTTGGAATCACTCACTGTCACTCTGCTCGAACAACACAGAGATGAATGGGCCTCTAGACTGTACTCTGGTAAAACAGATTTCTGACCTTTTGAAGATCTCCCCATCCCCCAAAGTGCGCTTTTCTCTACAATACAGAAGCTCCTATTTCTCATGCACATGTATCGGACGTGTATACTGTGCCTAATATCCTTCTTTTGTTTGTGTGAATATTTATGTTGCCAGAGAGATGACTTTCCAGTTCCATTTACTGAGCTTCAGAGAAACTAATCAATATCATAGTAAATGCTACAATAACTGCATGTTTATGGATTCCAATTAAAAGCACACAAGAGGAGCAGATATGTTAACATAGTGCTTTTCTACCAAGGCACAACAGGTTCTATACATTTTAGAAGGGCTAGAATAAGACAGAATTTATTGAAATGAAAGCCATGAGAAAATGGAAGTAAATTCCCTTGGAAAAAATAATTGCACCATTAGATACAGAAAGCAACTCATGAACTTATGTCAGGGCTTTGCTCCCATCTCAGCCAGTTACTAGTGTTGATCCCCTAATTTAGTTCAGTGTGTTTTGCACCAATGCAATTCACTCTAGTTTTGAGTGGCAATGTAAATGGCACCTTGCCTGGGTTTATATTAAGGCTTTTCAATAATATATGTAAAAAAACCCCAACAACGGACCTCTCTCTTGATGGAATTTCATAGTGTGACCATTCAGAGTAGAACCACACTTTGAAACAAGAGATTAAAACACAGGTAGGGTAAACCCTTATCTGGAAGGCAACGCGTACTTCCAAAGATAAACCCAAGCTCTTAACTACTAATTTCAAGATAGAAAAGACTCCAGCACTAGATACCAGATCCTCTGCAAGTTTAAACTGATATAAACACTACTGATTTATACCATCCAATGACCTGACCTTAAATTTTTAGTTCACCTGTTTTGACAATGGGATATTTGCTGAGTTATGGGATAAGTGTCAGCTACTAGAGCAAATAAACAACTAGTCACATTCCCAACCATCTGACGGAGGTATTTTGTTCCTTCTCATTTAGAGAGCAGACCACTGATGCTCTAACTACACTGAAGTGGAATACGAGCTATTTCTCTACAGAATCACAGTAAATTTATCAAAAGGACATACTGTACCCAAGCTCTTATCTCTCGATTTATGGGAGATATTACATTAGCAAAACTGAACTAGGAAACAGAGCAGAAGAACTCCTCAGATAAAGCCAGAAGCCTGGAAGCTCCTGTGTTAACCCATTCAGTGTAGGAGCTTACTAGATAAGTAAGCTGCTATAGAATTTAAAAACAACTAATAAAATGCCATAACTAATCACCATGGAGAAGCAATAGACAAGTCTCATTCACAGTATGAGCTACTTAATACAACACATTAGTGCATATGCTAGAATCTTGCTGTAATTTCAAGTGTTTAAAGAAAAAACTTAGGTTGGGATGTCTACCCCTGGCTACAGAGTTAGGTACTGCACTCCCTTTGAAAAAAATGACCCTAAACTGATCCCCTCAGTAGTACGTTGCATCTGTAAGAACCTTCCACAATGGGAAATTCTATGCCGAGTAAATTTTGTTTGAATTAATATTTATGGTAGAGATAAGTGAATATTTCATTCAAAATAATTTACTTGGCAATTTTTTTTCATCTGTGGCCAGCTCATGATACTCTCTCAAAAATAATTAATCAAATGCTTTCCATGAATAATTCTTGATCTGTGTATCAAGAACATGGATACTATGCCACAGCATGGCATCTGAAAAATTTATGCTTGGACTAAGAGGGCATATGGTCTTGTGAAGGAAGTGGAAAGGGCTTGAAATGGGGGTTCAGTTTGAGCACCTGCCACAAATTCCTATATAATGTTGATGTGGGCAAGTTAAAATTTTCTCTGACTCATTTCTTCATCTGTGAAATGGGGACAGTCCCTCTCATCTATTTAGACTGTAAACTCTTTTTAGGGAAGCACTGCCAATGATTATGTGCATATGCAATGCCTTAAATGATAGGCATTCTCTCTCTAGACCATCTCATCTGCAAACCAAATTCAACTACTACATCTGTGGTGATGACTCACAGGTCTATTCATCTTCAAACCAGTGACTTTGTATCCACATTAAAATTCTGACCTTTCTCTCTGGCATCTCCTCATGGCTGTTTAGGCATCTGCTCAAGCTCAACATGGCTATACAACAGGTCTCCTAATGTTCCTCTTCAGCCCCTCTCTTTACAAATGCGATTGTTGATCACCGTGTCTTAAGACCACTTGACTCTCTTGGCATCCCTTAGCCAGTTTCTTCTCATCACAAACATAAGTTTCTTAGCTTCACTCTTAAGGTCTTTCCATGCCATAATCCCAGAGTGCTGAGGCCACACTGACTAGTACTCTCATCGTTTCTTTGTGGTTTATGCTCTGTCTGTAGCTCCTTATTATAACTTTTCTTAGTGTCTCTGGAACAAGGCCTGCTTTCTCATTTCTCACAATATAATGGACCAGGACACAATCCTTGAATAAAATACCTAAGTGAAAGGGCTCCAAGTTGGGGCATCTAAACATTATTTTATAGATTTCATAGATTTCATAGATATAAGGGGCTGGAAGGGACCTCATGCAATCGGGTCCAGCCCCCCCTCCTCCTGCCCACCCCCCATAGGCAGGAAGTCAGCTGGGATCAAATGACCCCAGCAAGAAATATATCCACCTGTTTTTTTGAAAAAGTCCAGAGTAGGTGCTTGCACCATCTCTGGGGTGAGTTTGTTCCAGACCCTGGACACACGCTGTAAAGAGCTTTTTTCTTATGTCTAGTCTAATTTGGTCTCCTGGAGTTTATGGCTGTTAGACCTTGTTATCCCCTGGGGAGCTCTGGTGAACAGCTGTTCTCCCAGGTCCTGATGTACCCCTCTTACATAATTGTAGGCTGCCACCAAGTCCCCCCTAAGCCTTCTCTTTATTTCCAAACTGAAGAGTCCCAAGTCCCTCAGCCTCTCCTCATATGGCCTTCCCCCCAGGCCTTGGATCAAATGAGTGGCTCTCCTCTGTATTCTCTCAAGCTTCTCCATATCCTTTCTGAAGTGGGGGGCCCAATATTGGATGCAGTACAGCAGCTGCAGTCTCACCAGGGCCAAGTAAAGCAGGAGGATGACATCCCTGGTTTTACCTGAGATGCATCGGTGGATGCACGCCAGAGTTTGGTTTGCTTTGCCAGCCACAGCATCGCATTGGTAGCTCATATTTATCTTGTGGTCAATCAAGAACCCCAAGTCTCTTTCGGTCGTGGTGCTAGTGAGCGTAGCACTGCTGAGTCTGTAAGTATGCTGGGGGTTCTCCCTACTGAGGTGCAGCACCTTGCACTTCTCTGCATTGAAGGCCATCCAGTTTTGGTCAGCCCACCTTGAGAGTGTATCCAAGTCAGACTGTATCCCCAGCCTGTCCTGCAGTGTGACTGCCCTCCCCCCTAATTTGGTATCATCTCAGAATTTGGCCAGTTCACATCTGACTCCCAAATCCAGATCATTGCTGAAGATGTTAAGGACTACTGGCCCAAGTATCGAGCCCTGAGGGACTCCACTGCTCACCCTGTGCCACATCGATTTGCTCCCGTCAACTAGTACTCTTGGGTCCAACTCAATAGCCAGTTGCCTAGCCATTGGACTGTATGATGATCAAGACCACAGTTCCCCAGCTTAACCATAAGGACATCATGAGGAACTAGGTCAAAGACTTTCTTGAAATCCAGATATATAATGTCCACATCATCTCCCTTGTCCAGGGCACACGTTAGCTGGTCATAGAAAGAGATGAGGTTGGTCAGGCAAGACCTGCTAGTCACAAAGCCATGTTGGCTGGCATTCAGAAGCTTGCCTTCCATTAGTCTGGTGTTGATGGATCCCTTGACAATTTTCTCCAGGATTTTTCCAGGGACAGACATCAGACTGATTGGTCTATAGTTCCCCAGGTCATCCCTCCTCCCTTTCTTGAAGATAGGGACCACGCTGGCTCTTTTCCAGTTGTCTAGGACCTTACTCGAGCACCACGAATTTTCAAATATCTCTGCCAAGGGGGATGCAATGATGTCTGCCAGCTCCTTCAAGACACTCAGGTGTTTTTAAGCCCGCTATTGAATCATCATACACTCAGGAAACAATAACTCTTAGAAGTGGACTTCAATTGTGAACACTCACAGTCATGATTTCAAACTTTGCCTCCTAGGAAGGTCCCATATAACTTGTGCTCACAGCTATTGCTTCAATGACCATTCCTAACTAATGAACTTGTTCTTTTCAAGAGAGTTAGAACTACTCACACAACGTGAGATGCTTGGAACTGCTTATCAAAACACAGTTCAATATAGTTTGTTGTCCTGAAAAGGGAGCTTTGAAGAATAAGAGAAAAGAACTACATGTCCACCCCTAGTGTAAGATCTGATCCAACTCGCATGTGAATGGATGCAAAGATTATCAGTGAGGAAGGCCAGGTCCTCAGCTCTCAACAGTGAATGCCAGTTCACCAGGCAGTCTACGTGACGTAGATAGCCATCCACTGAGGCTTGGACAGAAGCTACCTACATCTTCCCATAAAGTACTAAATAGCTCTTGGACAACAACAGCTTTTGATCCACATTAATCTGGTTTGGATGTGAATGGAGAGCAACCTGGCACAGTGTGCGTGTCCCAGGATGACACTGTTCCCCTATCATCTCATTTGGGGCTGAAAATATTATGTTACAGGACAACAGTTTGCTTGAACAAACAGAGGAATAACCATGATTTTGGCTAATTCTTTCCCCACTTCAGAGGGACATAATTACCTTAAACACTTATGTGCCAAACTCCCCCTGGGTTTTTGACTGAAGCAATTTTCTTTCCATTTGGGAAATGCGGATTAGAGAAGTGTGGCATTTTTGAGCCTATGAAAGACTCATTTAAAGCTCTAAGTGACTGAAAAGTTGCTTGTCTTAGGAAGAACAGACCTAATTTCTCACATTTAAGCTTGAAAAAAGAATAATGTTAGATAATCCTGACATCACACAGGATACCTGATGGGGCAATTACTAAGCAACATAGAGCTAATGACATTCAGATGTGTTGACATGGCATGTGAAATGATCATTATCTAAGTGAAATAGAAGCAACTGCCATATGCTTTATTGCTCTCTTGTGCCCTGCTTATTAGGCTGGGAAATGTATTTACTTTTCTTTTTTCTCAACTGATGCTGAAGCCTCAGCATTTGTACCCAATGACTAAAACACCACCAATCTATCTTCCTTATTCATTTACATTTAAACCCTTGGAACAGTCTACTTTCCTCCTCCATTATCCAAAGCAGATTGACAGCTGTGAGCCCATGGCTATGGAATTGGTATCATCTTACAGAGTGTTTTATCCCTAGGCTGCTAATTTTAGTGTGGATCAGAAAAGCAGAATTGGCCTAAAATTACTGGGTGAAAAGAGCAAATGATGTAAATTGGCATAGCAGCACTGACTTCAATTTCCACAAGCTAAGGAATTGCCCCATGTCAAGCAGCTTCATCAAAGTTAGTGACTTCTTCCATATTCAGAATAACATCCACATCACAAAATCCAGTCAAATATCTAAATGCATCCTTGATGCCAATCTCAGCATAAAGGCAGTCATAGAGAAGTAGGATTGGAAGGGATTTTAAGAGGTTACCTAGTCCAACTCCTTACCTGAGCCAGGATCATCCCTATCCAGACCATCCTATACAAATCCATAGTCTAACCTCTCAGCCAAATGACTGACATGACAAGACATAATGCCAGAACACTGCCACGAGGTAAAGCAGAGGACCTTGACAGCCAACATCCTGTTGGGGTTGCAAACTATGCTTGAGAGATCCCAGGAATATGACCATACCCCCTGCTACAGAGGAAGGCAAAAATCCCTACAGTCCATCCCAATCTGACCATGGGATAAAATTCCTTCCTGATCCCAAATAAAGCAATTGGTCTGACCCTGAGTAAAGGGACAAGACCATCTATCCAGGAACCTCTCAGTTGAAGTCCCACTAGAAGCCTTGCTACATCCCAGTCAAAATCCCCTGCCTTGGTTGTAGCGAACAACCAGTGTCCCTGAAGAAGGCTCAAAAAGCTCCAGACATGCAGCAGCAGGACCGGGGGGATGGGGTGGGGGGAAATCACTCTCAGCCCCATGCAGCAATCAGCAAAGCCTGGAAGCATGGGAAAAACTCATAATAGATCATAGGCATAGGTACTCCTAGATCACCCTTAACCAGTGGCTGTCCAATCTCATCTTGAACATCTCCAATGATAGAGAAGCTGGTTTAAATCCTAAACCAGAGGCAAATCAGCATCTTCCCAGGGGCAGAATCAAGTAGAACAGTAACTGCTGGTCACAGAGTTATCTAAATGACAGTGCCTGCTGGGGCTGCTCTTAGATTGAGGCACTTGACACACTACTAGTAGCTGAGGGCTGTGCTTTAAGTCATCATGTAGTTTGGAGGGCCCCAACATGCAGACACACACCTTGATTCAAAGCAGTTGTTCTAAGGGACCCCAGCTCTAAGATACCCTTAGTCCTCAGGCTTTTTTAAATGTCACATTCTTCTTCCCATTCATTAATGCAATGGGTAGGGTATAGAAGAAATCTGGAAATACCGTGCTATGAATGTGAAAATGATGTGGATGTGGCACAGATGCTGGTTCCTATCAAATGCTTCTTCATTAGGCTATTTGAAAAAAAAAAGAAATTTCTTGATTTGTGTGTTCATTTGAAACTCCATTTTATTTAAATCACTTTCCTTTCCCCTCCTCTTCTCAGATAATAGCTCATTAATTTCTTCCTGGAAATCACAGTTAGAAAAAATAAAATTGGGAACTGACACAATAAATTTCTAGATAAGTAACTTGGAAAAAATATATAATCAATAAAATCCTGGGTGGCAATAATGTAACCATATTAAATTTATGTTGTCTGTTTAAACAATATGTTCCCTTCACCATTATTCTAAATGTTGCTTCAGGAGGTCTTTTTATAGACTATTTTTTTCTTTTTACGGTGGGACTGTAAACAGGCAGTTAAACTAATATTTTGATATGTTCAGCATGCTAGGTTCTGTTTTATAGATTCTTCTGATAAAAGCTTATTGTACCTTCAAATGCTATCTTGCAACTTGAAAGCTATGCGCTGCTAAAGTTTGCTTTCCATTATACCTAGACTTAGCTGTGAGCAAAATAGGTCATGGCATTTCACACAGGATGGGAAGGTAGAAGGTCATATGGAGGAGAGAGTTCCAAAGATCCTAATCCTGCAATCCAATTCCTGTAGCTTTGCAAGTCAGCGGTTTTCAAAGTGGGACCAAAATCAGACCCAGAGGGGAGGGAAGTAGCTTTCTTCAAGTCTTATGAATGTGCAGATGCTTAGGATACTTGAATTTTGGTACTTAATGCATTCCCTAGTTCCCAAACATCACTGTACAAGCTAGAGTGAACCTGGCTCATGTTCCAGTGCACAAAATAGATTAAGAAAAGGCTCAAGGAACTTGTCATTTTGATCAGCCAGGCACTTGCATTGCAAGTTCCCATGCTCATCCTAACCCTACTCAGCCTTCTTCTATACTGAGCTCAAGTGAGTTGTACACTCTGCCCTCATTGAACTCTATTAATTTAACACAGGGAGAGCAAGTCACCCCAAAAAAGGTCAAGGAGCAGGAAAGCCACAACCTTATCAGCAACCATGAAACTAGTCCTGTATCCATTAGTTAGATGGCTCTTCATTGCCCACTTTCCAGAGCAGGAACTAAGGCACAGAGAAACTGACTTTTCAAAGTCTCATGAGAAAGCCTGTAGCAGAGTGGGGAATAGAACCTAAATCTCCATGATGGCTACAAAATGGTATTTAGAGATTTGCTTTTGGGAATTGGCTTGTAGGTAAAGTAGGTAATATATTAGAACAATGGTCCAGGGCAATGGCAAGGGTTAATTAATTTCTAAAAGTCTGTTTGTGACAGAAATTTCCTTCAAGGCCCACTGTGTCTAACACAGACAAGCAGCAAGCACACACACAAGCTGGGAAACTGAAGACGTACCACAGTGTTCCATAACAGAGATAAGGGACTCTGTTGTGTTGGCCAAGTCACAGTGCCCAATTGCCGAGCCTTTAATATTTCTGGCTTCTGGGAACAGAGGAAATTAGGAGAAGACTAGTAAAGCCCAAATTAGGATATGTGCATGTGATGGGTTTGCAAAACAAAGGCATATACTGACAGGACAGAATGTGGACTGTCTGACGACCACAGGGAAAACAATCAATGATGCCCAGAGATGAAGAGTCATCGGAGGGGGAGAAAGAATACAAAAGGAAGGATTTCAGAGCAGCAAAGGGTCCCCGAGAGGGGAACCCAGGCCACCATGGACAGAGGCCATACCACCAGCCCATCTCACCCACACCAGGGAGGGGGGGGCTTGTCCTCCAAACTCCAGGCTGCTGACATCTGACATTCAAGAAAGAACCTCAGGGTGAAGCTTATGTACTGGCCAGACATACCTTGACTCTGTGATAGCTCTAGGACTAGTAGATCTAGAATTGTTTGCATTTTTCTTATCTGCTATTATTGTGTTTCAATGAAATTTGCCTGTTATCAAATGGAGAAGTCATGGTCAGTCTAAGGGTTTGGGTCCACCTGGAACAAGGTATCTGGATCATAAATTCAGTGCCAACACTCTCCAGCAACATCCTTTAATCACAAAACTACCTTTCCTCTCTAAAAAAGGAGTGAGGTTATGAATACTCAATGAAATGATCCTGATGGACTTCTCTGTCCTTAGCAATCACTTCCTGCATATCACTGTAGGCCCTAAGGCTAGGATAAGCCCTAAAACAGAAGACAGTGCCCCATATGTAAAACAATTCTTGATACCCATCACATTTGACTGCAATTTGGAAGTAGGAATACATCTATTTTAGTATAGCACCTAGCACATAAAGGGACTCCTGTGCAGGCTTGTAAACAAGGACAAAAGGCCTTCAACTGCTCAGGCACAGATACAACAGCAAAGATTATTCCTTCTGAGACAGATTAGACAGAAAATCCTTCTACCCAGGGAAGGAATATTGTCTTTTAAAAAAAATACTCTATCCAGTGCTTCATTTCAACACTTCTCAGTGTTAAAGTAGGCTCTCTAAACTATGGCACCCACAGGGTAACTTTATGCTGCTGTTACAGTTTTCAGTCAAGTAAAATGATTTGCTACCCAGGCTTAAACTGTCTCTTAAAAACAAAGAGCCAGGCACTTACATTGCAAGTACCCAGGTTTGTTGCAATTGGAAAAAAAATAAAAGGAAATAGAGGATATTAACTCCCTTTCTTTCTTACTTTTATTGTCTTATTGATCAGGGGAATTAGTATTAGGAAAAAGACTCCCTCATCACATCACTTGTGTGAGTGCAAGCACCAAGGCCTCTATTATTGTTCCCTTATGTTCTGCCCCTGATGGATGAATCCTACAGAATTTAAAGGACATGAAACCAACAAGACTGGGCAGGCATCTAACAGGTCTCTGAAGAAGTGACTGAACCATCCCACAGGGAA
>NW_005842314.1:1230559-1249802 GCF_000455745.1 Alligator sinensis
GTTATTCTGTGGGTGTTTTGAGTAGTGGGATTGTTTTCAGTTACTTTAATGGACTTCCCATTAGGCCCCTCATCATCAGTATTCCATACTGAAAATGTCTTAAAGCTAGATCATGTCCTTCATTCACAAAAGAATATAAATGAGAATCTTCCCTCTATGCATCCATGGCCTATCTGGATTGTATTTCTGGGAGCAGGGAAGGAAGCGGAGGAAAAGGCAGGGGCTAAATGCCCAACATATGCCCCTGCAAGCAATGGGGCAGAGGAAAGATTCACACTCCACTGCTCCATTCCCTCCCACCCCAGGCAGCCTGCACTCTTGGACAGGCAGCAAAGGGAGAGATAGCTGCATATCAAAGGGAGGTGAAATAACTTATTCCCCACAGAACAGCACCTCTGAGGCAGAGTTTATTCCCACAGGCCCTCTGAGGCTAATATTAAGTAAAATAAAGGCAGGGCCGGATTATGGTTCAGGACAGTAGAACACTGCTTAAGGTCCTAGTTCATAGAATTAGGTGATGGTGTCAGAATAGCAGATTTCTGTGTGTGCATGTTTCTAGCACTACGATTGGGGAGAAAAAAAACCCCAAACCAGCTTGAAAACATGTAAGTAAAACCAATGCAGATACACGTGCCAGAGTCTGTTGCAGCCTCCAGCAGAAGGTGGAGCACTATGTAGTAGAGCTAGAAAAGGTACCACCTAGCCCTTTAACTCTCACCAAAGCAGACCAGAGGAATCCAGTGCCTGAGCTCCTGCTTTGGAGGGGTGAATTTTGTGTACCTGTGAGGAGCAGTCTTGATCCAAACCTGAGTCAAAGTAACCTTATAGTGCTATAAAGATAGCTGACATTCTCCATGACTACAAGCATCTGAGTTAAAATCTCTCCTCTCCATTTCTTGGCAGGTGCCAAATAAAATTGCTTAGCTTGTTTTTGCCAGTTTTCACAAAAACGTCTCTGACTCAATTTCTGTGCATCTGATGTTTTGTTTTGACCTGATTCCTAATTGCCTGATGTCTGCACTAGCATAATCAGAAAACTCTTTTTTGTTTTTAATAGCACCTCCTGCCCAGGCACTCATGAAAACATTCCCATGCTTGCTTGGGATGTGACCTTCATTTTCCTTTGTGAATATTCAGGCTAAAAACTGTAGCACCCTCAAGCACCAAAATCATCTGTCATTACTTCTCTACTCTTCTGTCTTAATGGCCTCACAGACTCAAAGATATTCTGAGAGCTGTAAGGTTAAAAACTTCACAACGGGAGAACT
The DNA here is from genome assembly GCF_000455745.1 of Alligator sinensis. Lineage (NCBI taxonomy): Eukaryota > Metazoa > Chordata > Crocodylia > Alligatoridae > Alligator > Alligator sinensis. The sequence goes on from NW_005842314.1 coordinate 1,231,828, forward strand.
ACAATTCGGATAATAATAAACACAGTTGGGGAATATAACTGACAAGTCTTTATGTTGTGAAAAATACTCAAGTGCACAGTAAAGTGGAACAAACAATAAATGTCTTCAGCTCTTAGAGGAAAGGGTGACTGCTTTCTCGTGAAGTTCCTCTAAAAGCTCAAATTAGGCAGGTCAGATTCTTTGTCTGTAGACCTGCTCCAGACTTGGATAGAGCTGTAGCAGCAATGGACTCGACCCATTGCTTTTGCGGAAAAAAAAGAAAAATCTGAAATTACTTCTTGACAGGTCACGCTGAGCAAATTGGTTCAGATAAAATAAGGCAGCAGTCCTTTCTTCTGAGCCTGCACCAAAGCACAGTGTAAGTGGGTACAGCCTATTAGACAGTCTACCTGATGGGGATATATGACACATGAGTTCTCCTGGCACTACCCCTGGGATCTTGGATAACCTTGGGCAGGTTTCTTCAACTCATTGGGCCTCACTACTTTTCCTCCCACACTTGTCTTGTCTATTTAGGCCATGAGCTGTATCTCCTTATAAGACTGTACAGAATCTATGAAAATGGGACCATGAACTTGGTGGACACTAGGGCTGTGTGAAGCTTTGGGTACTGATTCAACTCGGAAGAGATTCAGCCCGATTTTGTGGCCAAATCTCTGAATCCAAATCAAATCAGGAGACCAATTAAAAAATCTGAATCAATTTGAAGATCTTCGAAATGATCCGGAAAATATTTGGAGACCTTCGGAGATTTGGGCAGTCCCCACTTGCCACCTCAGGTGTAGCATGAACTGAACTAATGTAAGCTGATGTTAACATAAAGTGTAATAGTAGTGAAATGTAACCATGTTAGTCTTGTCCTGTGCGCAACCTGAAAACTCCATTTTGTATCCTTCTGCTTGACATAAGTGAATGAACCCTGCATAGCCTTTATGTATGAGTGTGTGTAAAAGGGTGAATGGTGAAAGAATGGCATAGAGACGGGAGAAGAAGATTCAACTGTTTACATAAGCAACGAGGCGCTAAATGTAAGTTACCAGTCAGTAAACGAACTAATAAATGCCTAAAGAATCCCTTTTAGGCCTAGAGCACAAAGAAGATAATGAGGAGAAGGAATGCACTCATCCTGCCAGATGGGCCACAAGAACACTCCAAGGCTGAGATAAGCTGAAGACAAAAAAAGAACAACAGCAATAACAGAAGCTGGGTATGTAAAAACCCCAAAGCACTGAAACAAAGGATGCCAATCCCTATAAAATAACGCTGTGAAAATGCCAAGTTGGGTGAGTCTCTTTCTCTAATACTGTTTCAACGGAGCACAGATGCATCTGTTCACCTTGCTCCAGCTGTTACCTTTAAATCTGCTATTTTCAAATCATCATCATCTACTCAAGAAGGCCAGGTTGGTCACCTTGGGCTAATATTGAGCAACTGTTGCTGGTAACTATATCTGGTGTGTGTGTGGATGAAATGGTTGTTTTATAGGCCTGTGCGAGTAGGCAACTATTCGATCTGGCTTCAGATCTGGTCACTTCGGATGCCAGTGATCCAATCTGGAGCTCTGGACCAGGTTCCTGCTTCAATCTGGCCAAAGCTTCGGAGACGCCTCAGCGATATGGCCATAGGGTATTGTCAGTATTGCCCTTGGGACTGGCTTTTCCCACAATTCCCGCCTGCCACGACTTCGATCTTTAATAACTTCTGGGGAGGAAGAGATTTTAAGTGCCGGTACCCGCAGAAAGAAACACGCTGGCTCGATCTAGGGTTCACGAGCCTGTTTATTGCTTACAGCAGTTTCACTCTGTCCCTGAATGCCCTACCCAAGGGCCAATTACCAGGAGACACCCAGCAATTACTTATTTTGGATACAGAGTGTAGGCTAGCGGTTAATTGACCGTCTGCCGCCACTTATCCTGTCAGCAGTCAATTAACTCTGAGACCGGGGATTCCCCCTTAGCCATAGTTTGAGCTCACAACTGGAGCCTCTTTTCTCCGGAGCTCTCCACTAGCTCCGTTTTTTCTCTCTTTTCTCTCTCTCTTTCTCTGCCAATCTTGATTTCCTCCAGACTGCTGTCTGTCGCTTCTTCCCTCCTGTGTCCCCGTGACTCACCAGTGAAATGGGTCCTTCAGGTAGGCAGCGATCTGTCAAACCATAGCGATGCCGGTTTCTGGTCTGCAGAGGGGATAGCAATTTCTGCCCCTGTCAGAGCTTCTCAGTTTCTCCTGATCAACCTCTTTGGTCCGTCTTCCTTCTTAGTCCGTGCCCGCAGGCAACTCTGGGCCATCTTCTCTCCTTATTCTTCCTTCTGGGTGCCTATTGGTTTCCCAGGGGTCAGCTATTTCCTGTTTCCCTGCTGTGCTGCTCCTCCTCAGCTGTTACTTTTTCTAAGTAACAGTCTCACAGCCAGGACTCTGTTACAGTTATAATGGGGAATCAATGAAATATCTATAACTTTGTTGTTAGTTGACTGATTTGAATGAAACTTGCAGGGGTAGTAGCCTCTGTTGAGAGCATGAAGCTTCAGGAAGATTGATGCAAGGGTTCCAGGGGAACTGTACCCCAAATTCTTGAAAGCAAAACTTACCTCAAGTGTGTGTGTTACACCATAGGGGGGTGAAAACTGCAGGGGTAGTAGCCCCTGCTAAGCTATGAAGCCTGCCAAGTTTCAAGAAGATCAGTGTAGGGGGTTGGGAGGAACTGCACCTCAAGCTGCTGACAGGCAAAACTCGTGACATAAATGACCCTGTGTGTGTTAAGGTGCAGTGGGCTGAAAACTGCAGGGGTGGTGGCCCCTGCAGAGGCCATGAAGCCTGACAAGTTTCAAGGAGATAAGTGCAGGGATTTGGGTGAAACTGCACCTCAAGCTGCGGACAAGCAAAACTCATGGCAAGGGTGACACTGTGTGTGTTAAGGCGCACCAGGCTGAAAACTGCAGGGGTAGTGGCCCCTGCTGCGGCTAGGAAGCCTGCCAGCTCTCAAGGAGATAGGTGCAGGGCTTCTGGGTTCTGAGGCCCTGCACCTCTAGCTGCTGACAGGCAAAACTCATGACATGGGTGCTTGCCTAGTGGTGCAATCCCACAAATCATGCAAATATTACAAGCCAGAAGGATGACATTAGCTTTTACAAAAATCTTTTTTTTTTTGGCGGGGGGGGGGGGGGGGGGGAGGAGCAGGATGGGGAGGAGAAGACTTTTTTATTATTATTTGCTTTTTGGTTTGAGAGCATTTAGGAACCCATTTCAAACTTTTGACTGAAGCCCTGAGGGCTGCAAACTGACGGCTTAATGAAAGCAGGGACTTCCAGGTAATTTCCTTTTTCTGGGAGCTGAAGCCTTAAAAAAAAGAAATCAAATCAACTAGCATAAGATTTACAATAAAAAGGTGGGTGACTTGGCAATTCTGCTGTTGTAAGACACGTGGTAATTAGAAGTGTAAACTAGAGTTGGCAGATTTTTCACTCTTTTAATTCTAATTCTAATGTATATGTCAATCCTGGAGCCTTCCAGCACAAACCTTCCCTTAACAAGAAAACAGCCTGTTATTTTTAACCATAAACCAAATAAATTAACCAGGTAAGGGGCAGTTTTAAGTCATGTATTACATAAGAGAATATTTAATACAACCCATGGCCAAACAAGCTTTAGAGGGACTCCCCAGGGGCTCCAAGTTAAGCAAAGCCTTGCTGGATCAGACTTGAGAGGATTGCTTGTCCATCTTGCTTTTTACTGGCTAGATTTGCTATTTCAGTCAGTGAGAAAATCTGGTGTCTTTGGCCTGGGCATTTTTCTTGGTAGAAATGTTTATTTTCATGAGAGCTTCTGCTTTCCACAGTCTCATCCTCACACATTTTTGGGCATTTCCAATCAAAGCAGTTCAGGCTAAAAAAAACTTCTGGAAGCGCCAGTGGGGTGGGAAGCAGAAAAGTAAATCCCCCCAGTTATATCTAGGATTTATGTAATATTTTGCCAATTTTTTTATATTCTCTCTCTGTCTCTCTTTTTTTTTTTTAAGCAAGGAAAAATTAAATACAAAGACTATATATGTGTTGTTTATAATTTTATAAATGTTTTTATTTCATACCTGTGAAACCAAAATCAATTTCCTCATTGACATTCCTCCCCCCTGCATGGAGCACTTGTTCTCCTTCATTACCAGCAGTTTATTTGTGTATTGTGGCTGCCTACATTGATTTTTTGAAAGAATAAAAAGCACACTGAAGTGCTTGCTTTGGGAAAATAGAATGAAATATCAAATAGGCCCTGTAAACAAATAAGAGGTTACATTTGGGGGAATGAGGAAGGATTTTTTGCAATGATTCTAAATGGTAAAAATTACATAAATGTCAAGGATTATTTGAAATTTGTACACCATTAAAACAGTAACTGGACAAGTCTAATGAATTTTATCATGGGGGTCTTGGGAGTTTACATAGCCGCATTTGCATTGTAATGATTCCATTGACATTGCACTGGGTGTGAAGGACCTGATAATATGACTGATACCCGAACTATCACGTTAGTAAGTAATTCTATGGTTCTACCTATACCAGCCTATTGTTTGCTTTCAATTAGGTTTGTAACTCTGGAGTAATAACTTTGACTGTGGATTTATATGCGTGCAATGCAGAGCAACAACTTATTCACCATGTGCTATATCTTGGTAGAAAAAGATGTTCTTATGGATAGGCAATGCATAAGAATTTGAGATTAAGACTGAGGTTCCATTTCAGTCTTTATTACAGAGTAACTAGATGACCTTGGACATGTTACTTAATTGCAATGCCTTAGCTCCCTTTTGCAAAATGGAATAATTATTCTTCCTTTATTCTACCTGCTTTATTCTTTTAGGGGCCCTGATCCTACAAGTACTTGTGAATGGGCTCAAAAGATAAGTATGCCCCTAAGTACACCAGAGGAATAAACAAGAAGAACTTGTCCTCCTGCTTAACACAAATAATTATGATGTCATAGGGATAACAGAGACCTGGTGGGACTCCACCCATGACTGGGCCACAGGTATAGACGGCTATACCCTGAACAGGAGAGATCGAGTAGACAAAAGGGGTGGGGGTGTAGCTCTCTCTGTCAAGAAAAGCTACGCATCCCTGCAAGCCGACACTGGCACCCAGGGTAGATGACTGGAGACCCTCTGGGTGAAAATCCGTGGGGAACACAGCACAGGAGACACAATGGTGGGAGTCTACTACAGAACTCCTACCCAGGATCAAGAGCTTGACCAGGAGTTCGCCAGGGAATTGGCCGAAGCTGCACGCTCCTGGTGCATGGTTGTCATGGGAGACTTGAACTACCTAGACATCTCATGGGAAGAGCGCTTGGCCAAATCCGAGTGGTCGCAAAGCTTTCTCTCATGCGTGGATGAGCTCTAACGCAAGAAGTCTACAAGCTGACAAGAGGTAAAGTGCTGCTTGACCTGGTTCTGGAAATAGGGGGACGACCTAATCAGTGACCCAATGATCAAAAGGAACTTGGGTGACAGTGACCACAAGCTGATCACCTTCACCATCCGCTGTAAAGCTGGCAAGTGAGTCAGCGACACAGAGCTCCTTGACTTCAGGAAAGCTGACTTTGACAAGTTCAGGAGGTTCATCATTGAGGCCCTAAAGGGGAGTTCAGGATGAATGGTTGCTCCTCAATGGAGAGATCCTGGATACACAAGCCAAGTCAATTCCATCTCAGAGGAAAGGCAGCAAAAGAGCACAGCAGCCCCCTTGGCTCTCCAGGGAACTAGCGGACCTTCTGCGTCTAAAAAGACAGATCTACAAAGGATGAAGGACTGGATCCACTTCCAAGGAGGAATACTCTGTACTGGTCCAGACCTGCAGGGAGTGAACCAGGAAAGCTAAGGCTGCAATGGAACTCCAGTTCACTACAAGTATCAAGGGCAATAAAAAGTCCTTTTTTAGATATGTGGGGAGCTGGAGGAAAAGCAAGGGCAACATTGGACCCCTGCTAAACCAAATGGGACAACTGACAACTGATGCCCAGGAAAAAGCCAACTTGCTAAATGGGTACTTTGTGTCGGTCTTTCATCATTCCGATGGGACGCCCCTGCCCATTACGGGAGAGGGAGGCCTGGGTGAGGGAGATTTCTTACCCTCCATCAATGCTGACCTCGTGAAGGAATACCTTGAGAGGCTGGATACCTTCAAGTCAGCCGGCCCTGACAGTTTACACCCCAGGGTACTCAAGGAGCTGGCAAGCATCATAGCTCAGCCCCTGACACGGATCTTTGAGAACTCCTGGTGCTCTGATGAAGTGCCCAAAGATTGGAAGGAGGCCAATGTGGTGCCTGTCTTCAAGAAAGGGAGGAAAGTGGATCTAGCAAACTATAGGCCCATCAGCCTGACCTCTATCCCAGGGAAGGTCTTAGAAAAGATTATCAAAGAGACCATTCTTAAAAGACTGACTGATGGCAACATCCTGAGGGGTAGCCAGCACGGCTTTGTTGCGGGTAGGTCTTGCTTGACCAATATTATTTCCTTTTATGACCAGGTGACCTATCACCTGGACAAGGGAGAAGAGACTGATGTCATATATCTTAACTTTAAAAAAGCCTTCGATCTGATATCCCATGATCACCTCTTAGCAAAACTGGCTAACTGCAGCCTCAGCCTCACCACGATCTCCTGGCTGGGGAATTGGCTCTGTAGTAGGACCCAGAGGGTGGTGGTTGATGGAAGTCAATTGTCATGGTGCCCTGTGACCAGTGGGGTCCCCCAAGGCTCTGTCCTTGGGCCTACACTATTCAACATCTTCATTAATGATGTGGACATTGGTATCAGAAGTGGACTGGCAAAGTTCACTGACGACACCAAACTCTGGGGTAAAGCGTCCACAACTGAGGACAGGAGGGTGATCCAGGCTGACCTTGACAGGCTCAGGAAATGACCGGACGAGAACCTGATGGTGTTTAACACTGAAAAATGCAAGGTTCTCCACCTTGGGAAGAAAAACCTACAGCTTTGTTATAGGCTCAGCAGTCTATGCTGGCAAGCACTATGGACGAGGGGCACTTGGGGGTCATGATGGACTACAAAATGAACATGAGCCTTCAATGTGATGCTGCAGCTAGTAAAGCGAGCAAAACACTGGCTTGCATCCATTGATGCTTCTCAAGCAAATCCTGGGATGTCATTCTCCTGTTGTACTCGGCCTTGGTGAGGCCGCAGCTAGAGTACTTCATCCAGTTTTGGGCTCCACAATTCAAAAAGGATGTGGAGAAGCTTGAAAGAGTGCAGAGGAGAGCCACACACAGGATCAGAGGTCAAGAAAGCAGACCTTATGCTGAGAGGCAGAGTCCCATGGGACTCTTCAGCCTGGAAAAGTGCATGCTCAGGGATGATCCAATGGCCACCTATAAGTTTTTCAGGGGTGCTCACCAGGATCTGGGGGAACGTCTGTTCACCAGAGCGCCCCAAGGGATGACAAGGTCAAATAGTCAAACTCCTCCAAGACTGTTTCAGGCTGGACATAAGGAAGAACTTCTTTACTGTCTGAGTCCCCAAGGTTTGGAATAAACTGCCGCCAAAGGCGGTTCAAGCAACCACTTTGAACACCTTCAAGAGACATTTGGATGTTTATCTTGCTGGGATCCTATGACCCCAGCTGACTTCCTGCCCCTGGGGCAGGGGGCTAGACTTGATGATCTTCTGAGGTCCCTTCCAGCCCTAATGTCTATGAAATCTATGAAGTATTTGAAACATCAGGGCCAAAGAGCGGATAAACAGTTCAAAAGATAACAAACTAAATGGTATCAGAAGATTTCTCTGGTAGGCCACACTGTACTTGGCCTCGGTCCTACAAGAACCAGACAGGTGCTTAACTTTAAGACCATGAGCAGTTTAGTGAGTATGTACACTAAGATCCTAAGACAGGACACCTGCATGCCATTACCCACAATTCATTTGTTTCAAACTGCAAGCTGTCAGACTGTCTGTACCTGCTTTTTTCTCCAACTAACTTAAATTAGAAGGTATCCTACTAGCATAGTTCAGTATTTAGCCCCAGCAGCATAAATCTTTCATAAAATAAAAGTATTCTTAAGAAAGCACAGTATAATACCAATTAAGGCATTCACAGACTGGAGAATCCATCCTCACACCTAAGCAGTTTTTACAGAGCTTTACCTGAGCACATAAGTGACCATTGATAATGATATAGTAGATTTTATTTTATAGCTATCTATATCTATATGTAGCTCTATCTATATATCCACACACACACACACACACACACACACACACACACACACACACACACACACGGTAAAGTATTAATGGATTGTACATTATTTTCTCATGACAAGCCTAATATTATTTGACCCGGTTACTTCTAAAAGTAATAGACTAAATAAATCTCATTTATGTCATGTCAGCAATTCCTGACAGGGTGTTAATAGCCTTGAACACTCTAGATTTGTGCACCAGGTAGAATAAAACACATAACAGCATGAGAGGCCATCCACTCACAAGGAGGTGACTATTTCACTTTAAAATCCAAAAGCAAGGAAATCAGATCAAAACAAAGTATTTGCTCCGAATGCCAAGGAAACCATGAAACAAGTAGGTGCAATATGTTAGTGATGAAAGAACTGGTATGGATTTATTCCCAGGATATATTATGTACCTGCAATTAAAATAAACTGTAGCCTAACTTTGTAAGAACCAGTACCTTTGGCAGGTAATACAGAATGTATAGCATTGACCTGCTCTTGGAAAAGCTCATTCAAAGCATCTTATTGATGCATGGAAGCTCAAAACTCCCCTCAACCGGTCCCTGCAGGTCATTGTTCCAGTGAAAGCCACTGTCAGGCCATTGGAAGTGATCTGTACTGGTGTATGGAGGAAGCCAACACATTCTCTAAGTCAGCTCTACCTAAGGGAAAGGTTGGCTTAAGTGGCCATTACAGGACATGGAAAATACTGACAGTTTTTAATAGCATGATTCTGAAGCAATTGCACAGGTTGGGTTTTAAGAACATAGGACTGGAAATGATCTGCTGGATCACTGGGTTGGATGTTCTACTATCATAAGCAACCCCTTCATGTAATCCTGTTAATTAAATGACCACGCTCCATCTTTAAATCATTACTTTTTTGCCCTAATGCAGCCTGACTTGGCAAGAATCATAGAAAATTAGGTTGGAAGGGTCCTCGTAGGGGCAGACGTTCAAAAAGCCAGAGCCTGAACTGATTCAACCTTTGCAGGTTAGTCTAACCTGCCTAGGCTGAACTGGTTTGTAACAGGACAAACATGCTCTCTGGACTGAGACAATGTGGGCAAATGCCTGCAGTTGCTCAAGACAGGCACCAGGGGGCGCTAGAACCAGCCCTGGGCTGCAGGGAAGTTGTGCTGGGGGTTGTGGCCAACCCAGGCTGAACTGGTCAGAGAGGGGTTTAATCCCCACTCCCTGTGCCACCGGCAGGGACCTGAGCCCGATCTGCCTGCATTCCCCACTTGCTGCTGCAGCAGAGGGGCACCCTGGCCCCAGAGGCAGAGGGGGGCAGGGAGCAGAGTTACTTTCCCCTCTACCCCACTGCCAACCAGGTGGCTCCATGCCTGGAGTAGGCCCCCAGCTGTCCCCTCTTCTGAAGGCCGGATGAATAACCACCCCCCTCTGCCCTCCCCCAATGGCCTTTTCTGGCCGCGCCCCCTACTCGCCACTGAGGTGGGAGGGGTAGAGCCCTTACTGGGGGTGGCAGCCCTTGTCACTGTAGGGGACAGTGAGCCCCTTCCCAGCGAGGGGATGCACTGTGGGCTCGGGCTGTGCACGGCACCGCCAGGGTATGGAGTGGGCCAGAGCCCTGCAAGCCCCTGCAGTGCTGCTGCACGCCACAGCTGCTCTGCCGCCCACAGCACAGCCCCACCAGGAAGCTGTGATGGGCTCCTGCTTGCCAGGCACTCACTGCTCACCGCTACAGCTGCTGGGGAAGGGCAGGGGCAGGGCCAGGGCCAGCCCCTGCCGCTTGTTCCATGCTGGGGCAAGCCACTGAGGTGAGTTATTCAGCCCCGAATTATTCCCCACCCCAAGCTTCAGCTGCAGCCTGGCCGGGCAGACACCACAGCCAGCAGCTGAATAAGCCCCTTCCTGCCAGGAGGGGCTTGCCCAAAACACAAAGGGGCCGCTTGCACTGCAGCAGGGGCTGGCCAGCTGGCTCTGCCTGGGCGCTGCTGCCCCATGCTTGGAGGCAGCGGCTGAATAAACCCCCTCTTGCCAGCAGGGAGCTGTCTTCAAGCACAGGGCAGCAGAGGCCAGACCGGGCAGACCCAGCTGGGCAGACCATGCTGCAGTGCCAGCAGCCTCTCTGTGTTTCGGGCAACCCACTCCTGGCAGGAAGGGGCTTGTTCAACTGCTGGTTGTGGGGTCTACCCGGCTGGGCCACAGCTGAAGCTCAGGGGGGAATAATGGGGGCTTGCCCCAACAAAGAACACGTAGCGCGGGCTGGCCCTGCCCCTGCGCAACAGCTGGAGCGGTGAGTGCCCGAAGGGCAGGAGCCCATCATGGCTTCCCTGTGGGGCTGGCAGAACAGCTGTGGAGTTTGGCAGCACTGTGGGGGCTTGCAGGGCTCTGCTCCCAGGCCCCAGTGCTGCCGCACACAGCCCAAATCCGCAGTGTAGCCCCTTGCCAGGAAGGGGCTCGCTCTTCCCCACAATGTGACAGCAGCTGCTGCCCTCAGTAAGGGCTCTGCTCCTCCTGCCACAGTGGCAGGGAGGGGGCATGGCCAGGCAGGTTATTCCTCTGACCTCTGGCAAAGGGGACAGCTGGGGCCTATTCTGGGCAAGGAGCCACCTGGCTGACAGTGGGGTAGAGGGGAAACTAACTCTGCTCTCTGCCACCCCCTGCCGCAGGGGCCATGGTGCTCCCCTGCTGCAGCAGCGATGGGGGAGTGTGGGCAGACCAGTCCCTGCTGGTGGCACAGGGAGGGAAAATTAAATCCCTCTTTGACCAGACCCCTGCCCCTGCTGGTCCCTGCTCAGGCTGCAGAGCAGAGGGGAGGGGCAGTCTGCTGGGGCTGCAGCAGGAAGCCGGACCCAGAGAGTATGCCAGGATGTTGGGGGTCTCCGATTTAAACTCAAACCAGGAAAGGGTCTGGGACAGACAATTCATACGCCAGTTCATAGATTTCATAGACATTAAGGCCAGAAGGGACCTCAGAAGATCAAGTCCAGCCCCTCAACTGAAGGGCAGGAAGTCGGCTGGGGTCATAGGATCCCAGCAAAATAAGCATTCAATTTACTCTTGAAGGTGTTCAATGTAGGTGCTTGAACCACCTCCGATGGCAGGCTATTCCAGACCTTGGGGGCTCGGACAGTAAAGAAATTCTTCCTTATGTCCAGCCTGAAACAGTCTTGCAGTAGTTTATAACCATTCGACCTAGTCATTCCTTGGGGTGTTCTGGTGAACAAACGTTCCCCTGATGGTCACTTCTGATAAACTTATAGGTGGCCACCAGATCACCCCTGAGCCTGTGCTTTTCTAGGCTGAAGGGCCTCATAGATCTCAGCCTGTCATCGTAAGGTCTGTTTTCCTGATCTCTGATCATGTGCATGGCTCTCCTCTGGACTCTCTCAAGCTTCTCCACATCCTTTTTGAATTGTGGGGCCCAAAACTGGACGCAGTACTCATTGAAGGCTTATGTTGATCTTGTGGTCAATGATGACCCCCAAGTTTCTTTCATCTGTAGTGCTAGCCAGCTTAGCACTGCTGAGCCTATAAGGATACTGAAGGTTTTTCCTCCCAAGGTGTAGAACCTTGCATTTTTCAGTGTTAAACATCATCAAGTTCTTGTCTGCCCATTTGCTGAGCCTGTCTAGGTCAGCTTGGATCTCCCTCCTGTCTTCAGGTATGAATGCTTTGCCCTAAAGTTTGGTGTCATCGGTGAACTTGGCTAGTCTGCTTCTGACTCCAATGTCCACATCATTAATGAAGATGTTGAAAAGGATAGGCCCAAGGACGGAGCCTTGGGGGACCCCACTGGTCACAGCGCACCACAACGATTGACTTCCATCAACTACCACCCTCTGGGTCTGACCACGGAGCCAATTTCCCAGCCAGCGGGTTGTGGTGGACCCAAGGCCACAGTTGGCCAGTTTCGCCAAGAGGTGATCATGGGATACCAGATTGGAGGCCTTTTTTGAAGTCAAGATATATGGCATCAATCTCTTCTCCCTTGTCCAGGTGATAGGTCACCTGGTCGTACAAGGAAATAATATTGTTCAAGCAAGACCTACCTGCAACAAACCCGTGCTGGCTATCCCTCAGGATGTTGGCATCAGCCAGTCCATTAAGGATGGACTCTTTAATAAACTTTCTAAGATCTTTTCTAAGTTCGAGCCAAATTAGTTAAGTCTGATACTACATTCAACCAGGTTTATCTCAAACCAGTTTCAGCCATTTTCAAACTGGTTTATGTGGACTAAGTGTTTGTTCTTACAGGTTTAAACCAGTTTCTGATCACGTAAACTGGTTTATGTGTAAAATGAGATCATCTAGTCCAACCACCTGCTCAAAGCAGGAACATACCCAACTAAATCATCCCAGAAATGGCATTGTTTAGACGGGTCTCAAAAACCTCCAAGGATGGAGAGTCCACAACCTCTCTAGGTAACCTGTTCCAGTGTTTTACTACCCTCCTAGTGAGAAAATTCTTCCTAACATCTAACCTAAACTTCCCTGTCTGCAACTTGAGACCATTGCTCCTTGTTCTGCCATCTCTGAAAACAGTCTAGCTCCATCCTCTTTGGAACCTTCTGCAGGTAGTTGAAGGTTGCCATTAAATCCCCTCTCGGTCTTCTCTTCTCTAGACTAATAAGCCCAGTTCCCTCAGTCTCTCCTCAGAAGTCATGTGCCCCAGCCATGAAACCATTTTTGTTGCCCTCTGTTGGACTGTCTCCCATTTGTCCACATCCTTTCTGTAGTGGGGGCCCCAAAACTGAACACAGTACTCCAGTTGTGGCCTCACCAGAGCTGAATAGAGGGGAATAATCCTGCTGGCAATGCTCTTACCAATGCAGCCCAGGATGCCATAGCCTTCTTGGCAAAAGGGCACCTGCTGGCTCATATTCAGCTTATTGTCCACTGTAACCCCCAGGTCCTTTTCTGCAGAGATGCTGCCCAGCCAGTCAGCCCCAGACTGTACCGGTATGGGATTGTTCTGTCCTAAGTGCAGGACTTTGCACTTGTCCTTGTTGAATCTAATGAGATTTCTTTTGGCCCAATACTCCCATTTGTGTATGTACTTTAACCAGCCTTTACAAGACCTTGAGACAGCCAATTTGTCTTTGCCCCAGCTCCCCCATCTGCAAAAAGGAGATGTTCATACTTCTTTTATGCCCTCCTTTAGTCTATTCAGATTATTACTCACCATCAGTGGACACAGAATGAAGAGTGAGCCCCCATCTCAGCTGGAGTCTGAATGCTACTGTAAAATAAATACCTAGACTGTGTGCGCTTTGGGACATGATCTGACTTTGGACAGCATTTAACACATAGGCTCCTACATTCTTACTGCAGTGCAAATAAATAATAGGAAGAAATTTTCCTTCAGGCAAATTATTTTATAATTGCCCACATCAGTATTTCTTGCAGTTTTCTCTTAACTGGTGACACTATGTGACATTAGACGAGAGACACTGCTGATCTAAGCATGGCAAATCCTAGCCAGGTACAGACATTACACTTTTACCGGTCTGAGTGTGCCTGAAGTTGTACACGGAGGCTGCTCTGACACGCTGTAACTACAATATGTCAGAGCAAATTCGATTAATCAAGTCTGCTGGAGCATGCTAATTAGTTCAATGAGCTTTAATTAAAGCACTCCCACCACCATTTTGAAGCATGGGGAAGCTGATACACAAGACAGTGTGTGTGCATTAATTAGAGCAGCTCTCAAATCCATTCTAATTAAAGTACCCCCACAGACAGCCTCAGAGCACATGTAAAAACACCCTAAGTGATCAAAAACCAGTCTAAACACCAGAAGATGTTCATTGCACATAGACTGGTCTAAAAATGGCAGAACCTGGTCTAAGAGAGACCTGGACCAATGTGCTCTCAAACTTAATCGATTTAGGTTAGACCAATATGTGAGAGGGGAGCCAAAAGCCCCCTCCCAACACGCCACAATACTTACTGCAGGGACAGCAAACAGGCAGCTGGAGAGAGACTCCGGGGTAGGCTTAGCAGTTCTGGAGCTGCCTGAGCCTGCAAATCAGGAGGGGCAGGGGGCCTGGCCTGAAAGAGGCGCGGGCTGCTCAAAAAGCAGCTGGGGATGCAGCTGGAGGCCGGCAGGGAGGAAGAGAGTTGGTCGCCAGCAGGGAGACGCCAGACGAAGATCTGGGGGACAGGAGCAGGAAGCCTAGCATCTGCCAGGGAACGCCGGCAGATGACCTAGGGAACTCAAGCCCTGGGAGCAGAGGGACACCGGGGAGCTCCACCAGAGAAGAGCAGCCCCCTAGGATGCCATGAAGGGGAGGTGAAGCTCCAACAGAAGCCCCAGGTACTGCAGCAGGAAACAACCCCAAGGGACCAATGACACCCCCAGGCAACACAGCAGTGAGAGAGGTGCAGAGGAGCACGGAGCCCCATGCAAGGGGGATAAGCAACACCAGCTACTGGGACCCAAACAGCTCAGCCACAGGTCAGATGGTCCCAAAAGGGGAAAGGACACAGACCCCAGGGAGGCTTCCATGAGAGGGCCAACAGCAGCTCGGCACAGGGCTGCCATCCCTCCCAGGCACCCACTAGGTGAAGAGGGATGGCAGAATCCCCAACAATACCAAAGACCCTGGGAGAGACGATCCCAGGAGCCCTATCAGTGGATGCTGACACCTTACGTTCAGTTTTTCCTAAGTTACAGTTAACCCCAGACAGGGGTGTGTTTAGTTGCCCAGGCTCCAGTCCAAAGACGAAGAACGGCCTCAAGAAGATGGATGGCCAGAAAGACCCAGCCCTTAGAGGCAGGCAGCATGGATGAGACAGGATCATCCAAGGGTAAGACCTGCGGAGAGCAGAGTCCACCCTGGCCATGGATGCAGTGAGGGTGGGGTAAAGGGTGGGTTCGAGCCCTACGAAGAAACCCAAGGCTGAGATCCCCTCAGACCACCTACAGGGAACTGCCTCCCAAGAAAAAGAATAAAAACAAAGACATGGCAGGAAAGTAGGAGCAGCACCCAAACCACCTCGGTGGTGCCAAATCCAGATCTCACCCTGACATCGCTAGGGAGCAAGGCACCAGCCAAGAAGGGGCCAAAACCCTATAACATCTACCAGTGATACAGTGAATCTAAATTCTGTACCAGATCCCCTATCGATTCAAGTTAGGTCACTTTCCACCAGCATCCCAGGCTCCTTTGTGGGTCCTGCTAGCCTCTCCTCACAGGGAGATGCACTAGCACTTGCCCCACTCTTGGCTCCTTCCAGAGCCCTGCCTTCTGCCTCCGGTCAGCTCAGCTGCAGGCAGGCAGCATAAGTGGGGAGGGAGGTATCTGTTTTCCTGTCCATAAGCCCCAGCACCTGGGCACCTGCATTCCTGGGCCATGCCCCTGCACCTCGTAATTAAGCACCCCATGATGTACACAGACCCGACATGGAGCCCAGGAGAACCCCTGTGCTTGGGTGCAGCCCCACGGAGCAAGACTGGGCTGCTGGATGTGGACAAGCATGCCTCCTCTTCCGTGGCCGGCCTGTGGCTGACATACCTGTGGCTGACAGATGACATGGCAACAGGAGGAGGCTTGCTCACCCATGCCCAGCATCCAGGATGGGCTGCTTGGGGCTGCACCTGAGCATGGGGCTTCTCCTGGGCTCTGTGTCAGGTCTGTGTGTACATCATGGAGCATGGCCCAGGGATGTGGGTGACTGGGTGCTGGAACTCATGCACCCCTTGCCCACTCCGGCTGCCTGCCTGTGGCTGACAGATGCTTATGGCTGGAAGATGATGTGGCAGGTGTTTGAGGATATGATCACCTGTACTCAGAAGACAATCAGGGGTGGCCCGGGCATTTGACTGTCTCCAGCAGCCCAGGGAGCCCACAGGGCATAGTGGGAGGTGTGCAGGAGCGCTCCCAGACTGCTGGCATAGGCCAGTGCAGGCAGCCTCCATGCCCCCGCACCAAACGGCAAGTGTGTTTTGTTTGTTACCAATCTAATCTATGCTACTTAGAAAACCATGTAACTTGGATCAATTCCGCTTCAGGCTTTTTGAATGTCTGTACCTAGCCCCTGTTTTTATTTTCAGTTGCAATGCTTTTCCTTCCTTGAATTTGGCAGGTCAAGATTCAGTGCAGCAGAATATAAATAATAAGCATTAGCTCACGGATCTCTCTTTGCAACTGTTCCACCTCCCTCAAAAAAAAACAACCAAAAAGCCCCAGCGACAGAATAATACTTGATCTTGTCAGCTGGTGTGACACCAGCAACCTTCCCCCATTTGTCAACCCCACAAACAGCTCAGCAAAAAGCTCATGTCAGCAGTTTGTGCCTATGTGCTATAGCTAACAAAAAGGCCATGTAGCAACATGTGATTAGTAAAAATCAATATTACCTGTGCGTTATAAAAAGAGGCTACCCTACAGATTCCCTTTTGGCCAAGTGAAGGCACTGTGAATTTTCACAAAGCTCTGGTAAAAGAAAAATTTGAGACCACGCTGCACAACTAAACCTGATCAACTGTCTCAATAAGCAGAGAGGATAGCAAGCCTTGTAGCTGAATCCCATGTCTTGCAGTGATGGCATATTCACAGGCAGTGTGTCTGCCAAATACTTACAAGCACCCAGATGTCCTTTTGTTTTCAAAATCAGCCTTTCAGTGTATTTATAAACAGATGCTCAATACAGATTTGTGGGAGTAATTGCATTGATACAGGGTGAAAACCCTACCCTCTGCAGAACGACTCGCCCCATAGGTCAATAAGCTGATGCATCTTTCATATCAGGACTGAAGTGCACAGGCTTATATTGACCCAAATGTACAGGCATGGATTTCACCCAGTGGGTGTGGTATTGCAGTGCTTAAAATCCATTTGGAGTTTTGCCTTCTCTGGAAATCTGGTCAGGTTTCCAGGACTCAATCCTGTGATGTGTTAAGTACTCTAGCCTGATCCAGCAAAGCACTTAAGCAATAAGCAGACAAGGTTCCTTGGGTAAATTTGGTATCTTTTATTAGACCAAGCCAAATAGTTGGAGTATAGTTAGTAAGCAAGCTTTCGAGTTCAAAAACCCTTTGTCAGGCTCAGGAAGTGTCAGCAGTTGGTGTGTGCTCTTCCTGGGTGGAATGAAAAGTAAACAAGCCAGGGGCTGGGCTGGGGAGTCAGTTGCCAGGCAGATTATAATGTATCAAAAATCCAATGTCTATGTTTAGTCCATGGTCTCTAGTATCCAGGAGGTCGATGAAATGGAGCTCATAGGCTCGTCTCTGGGAAGTGTTGTGTAAGTTTCCCTTGAGGATCAGGACTGAGAGATTGGAGAGAGAGTGGCCCTCCTGTGAGAAATGTGCCCCACCGGTAATTGGGTATTTCTGTCTTTGATGGATTTCCGGTGCGCGTTCATTCTGGTGCGCAGTTGTTGCTTGGTCTCTCCTACGTATTTTCCATCAGGGCATTTGGTGCATTGGATGAGGTATATTACATTTCTGGAGGTGCAGCTGTAAGATCCAGGGATGCTGATGGCTCTGTTGTGGGGTGTAGTAATTGGGGGGTGGTGGAGATGTTGGCAGGTCTTGCATTTCTTGTCCTGGCATGGTCTGGATCCTTTTGGTATGTTCTGGGCTTGAGGAAGTTTGCTTCTGGTGATGAGGTTGGCGAAGTTCGGTGCTTGTTTGAAGGCTAGGATGGGTGGCTCTGGGAAGATCTTTTTAAGAATAGGGTCTCTGTCTAGTATGGGTTGCAATTTTTTGATGATTTTCTGTACAGGTTCAAGGGAGGGGTGATATGTCATCACCAGCGGTGTGCGATTT
>NW_005842314.1:1250065-1262323 GCF_000455745.1 Alligator sinensis
TACAGCAAGGGTTTGATGGTGCAGTTCTTGAGGAAGTCTTCTTCCAGGTGGCTCATAAAAAGGTTGGCATACTGGGGCCATTTTAGTGCCCATAGCTGTTCCCATCATCTGGAGGAAGTGTTGATTATTAAAAGTGAAATTGTTGTGTGTGAGGATGAAGTGTATAAGGTCAGTAATATCTTTGGGCCTGTATTCTGAGTTGTAATCTTGTTCCTGTAGATATGTAAAGCAGGCTTGGATGCCATCCTGGTGTGGGATGTTGGTATATGGGCTGGTAACTTCCATGGAGGCTAGGAGTGTGTTGCTGGGAAGGTGGTCTACGTTTTAAAGTTTCCGTAGAAAGCCTGTAGTGTCTTGTACAAAACTTGCTCTGTGGGTGACAAGAGGTTTTAGGATTGATTCAACGAAACCTGATATTTCCTCAGTTAGGGTCCCATGGTTGAAGCAATAAGCATGCATTCAACTATGCAGTTTTACTCAATTGTCTAAGTTAAGCATGGGTGCATGTGCTTTGCCGAACTGTGCTAGAGAATTCAGTACTTTTCAGCCTTAATTCCTATTCTAAACATGTCATATGCATGGCCAAATTATAGATGCCCCAGTACAGAAATGTTGGTTTAACAGAAGGGGGTATACACTTTCTTCCCACCCCAGTGTGCCCTGACAGAAGATAGCAACAGTGCTACAAAGAACCAGCCCCAAGTCAGCAAAATCTCCTCAAAATACAGGTTTTGTTGCTGCAAATTCCTTTGTTCTCCTCTGGGAGAGCACAAATGGTTTACTGGAATGTCTTAGCCCTTTTGAGAATCTGCCTGATGTATGCCAAAAAAAAGAAAGAAAAATGAATTGGGGAGAGCATTTAGCAGCAAATCATCAATGTCCTTCTGTATTTCCAATAGGTTGCATTAGGGATTATGAGCTCATGTTCTTTTGTTACCTTACAGAAAGGATTTTCTTTGCTATTCTGATAAACTTGGAACATCCTGATGAAGCGTGAGGTATAATATCATCATCCTAGCATTGTCATATGGATGGTAGTAGTGGTGGTGTTTTGGCAGCATTTTGATCCCCAGCCAGCTACCAAGACCCAAATGGGCAAGATACAGAATAAAGGCAAAGCTAAAATTTTTGTGTTTGACCTAAAGACCTCTTGCCTTTTTTCTATTTGACCTAAAGACCTCTTGACCTAAAGATCTCTTGTGTCTTTGACCGCTTGTCATCATTTAAGTATGTGACAAGAGACAACAGGTGGATACTAGAGGACAGACTGCCAAGGAAATGACAAGGCAGTAATGGTCAAGCAATCTATCAATCTGCTTACATGACCCTGATCACCAAAGTGCCTAAACACCATCTAATGCACCATCAGCACTATCCTGGTGAGATAAGGAAGCATTAGTATTATTTTACAGATAGGGAAATGAGTCACAAGGCACATTAAGACATTATGTATAACTATATGGGGTTCTAAAATCTTTTCCAGACATTTACTCTTACTGAAACTGATTATCATTTGCATTATACAATTATGCCTAGAGTTCCCTCAAAAAGATCAGGGCTCCATTCTAATGAGGACAGCACATAAATAATAGTAAGAGAGTCTACTTGATGTGAAGACTTCACCAGGACTTAAATCAGTGCTTACAAGGCTGTTTGAGTGCTGCCTGCCTTGAAACCAAAAGATGAAGTTGGAGTGAAATGCTGTAGTTTTGATTTTGTCATTATGACTTCCAGGGACCTTCTTCCAGGACACATTTTTTAGCTAACATACGTGCCAATGTGTTTTTGCTAAATAAAAGGAGCCCAGTGCAATGTCATTAAAATGTCATTAAATTATTATTGGCGAGTATGTCACGTCATACAATTAATTCCTATCATATGAGGATCGTAATGATGGAACACTTTCCACTTCAACAACAGCTCAGGAGGATATTAAACAGAAGCTACTATAGTTAGACATCTTAAAAATCAATAGGTCCAGGTAACCTGTGTCTAAGCATTTTTTTAAAACTGCTCAAGAAGATCTCCAGACTCTTAATGATGTCCCCCACCCATAACTCTTGTTACACCTGGGCTAGATGAAAAAGAATGTATGGAAACCTATGCTGTAGCAAAGTTTAAAAGAGCCAAATGGGATGAACCTGTCAGTTTGGATTTTATGCTAAGCAAAGTAATGGAACAGCTGATATGGAACTCGATTACTCAAGAACTAAAGGAGTGTAATATCATATATGCCCATTAACCTTGATTTCTAGAAAAAAAGTATTTCCAAACTAACATGATTATTCTTTATGGGATTACAAATATAACTGATAAATCAATAGCGTTGACACCCTGTACTTAGACTTCTATAACACGTTTGATATGGTTTACCTTGATTAACAAACAGGAAGAGCTACTAAATCACCATGGAGCGTAAAATAGAAGAGACCTATTTAAGGTCTCTTCTATTTTAGAGATGAGAACAAGAACTCTTGTTCTCATCCTAATTAACATTTTTATCAAAGATTTTAAACAAAATATAAAATATATAAAGTATAAAATTGTTACTTATAAAGTTTCAGGGGCATAGGTTGTAGCTGTGCTGGTCTAAGTACACAGACAGACAAGGTTATTTGGGTAAATCTGATAACTTTTATTAGACCAACTCAAATAGCTGGAAAAAATCTTCTTCATAAGCTTATTTATAAAGTGACGTGCAGTTCAGGGAAGTGGTAAATTGTGAGGAGAACAGTCATTAATGCAATAGGAATGAAATATATAAGATTAACTTAAAGAACCACATGCGTGGAAGTGCACAAACACTGGAATCAAGTTTTGTGTTTAAGAATGGAGTTCTACATTTTGCCAAACCCTAAGAATGTGCAGGCTCATTTATGCATTTAACATCCCTTTCAAAAGGAATCAGCTACAAAGGATTTTAAATGAGGAACTCTTTCTTGAGGCTCTTGGGTAGAGAGGTCCCATGATTCTCTCTGGCCATTTGTAATATGTGAGAATGAATTGCATAGCTGGTGTTACCTAGCTAAGAGCTGGTCTGGGCTAAGAAGGAAGGGCTAATTCCACTACTTCAGGACTGACAAAAAAATGCTAAAATGCCAACAGTTATTGTACGTTTCTCTCTGAATAAAACTTTATTAATGGTTTCTTCCATTGCATGCAAATTTCAAGAACTCTAGCATCATAATTAAATTAGCATTGTTTATGCTTTAGAGTATTTAAAGTCTGAAATTACAGGCAATAACTATAAAATAGAGCAATAATTAATGATAATAACTCATTCCAACAGAAACTGAGCCAAAGCATAGTGGTAACGATGCTTTTTATTCACAACAGCTATTTTATGGTACTTGAAATTACTTAGTAATTCTCCTAAGCTAATTTTTTGTACTATGAAAAAACTTTCAACAATACAGAGTCAGGTTATTTGTGCTCAGGTTTGAACTGTTCCAGTTTTAGATCATTTTTGAATAATTACTACATGCACTGAAATATATTATGATAAAGGATTTGGTAGGACAGGCAGCCTGGTCCAGTAGTTAGAAACTTGAACTAGGCTTTTTCCCAGGTCTGCAGCTAATCTGCTGTGTGACATCAGATAACCCAGGGGTGGGCAAAATGCAGCCCACTGAGGGATTTTGTCCAGCCTGTGGTGGGTCCCTTGGTCCCACCCAGCTCAGGTACAGGGGGCAGTCCAGGCCATAGTACGTACAGGTGGTACTGCCACCCCTGGACATGCAGTGGGCCTGGTGCGGCACAGCGGCCAAACTCACTTCCTGGCAGCTCTGACAGCAGCAGCTCCTTCTGGCTTCTGCGGCCACTGGCTCTGCCCTGCCGACCAGGTAGGTGAATCCACCCCGCACCCACTGCCAGGGGCGGGACCTGTGTGGGCAGGGCGCACAAGCTGGGTGGATGGGATGGAGCCACGAGCAGGCAGAGAGTGGTGTTGGGGAGCAGGACAGGAGGGTGAGGCCGGGATCAGGGGGTGGAATTGCTGGGTGATGAAAGCACAGGGCTGGGGCAGAGGACAGGGCAGAGCCCACACACCCCCTACCTGCAGAAGGCTGCAGATCATGGCTCTGCTCCACACTTGGCCGTGATGGGGCTGTGGGTAGGCAGGGCCAGGGCTGGGATTGCAGGCCAGTGACAGCGTGAGGTCAGGGCCCCAGAATCCCAGCCCCGCCTACCCATCCCACTTCCAGATGCCATACCCCAGCCACCCAAGGCCCTATAGTTGAGCACAGAGCAGAGCCATGATCTGCTGCCCACACACCCCTGTGATGCACACCAGGTCTGCAGGCAAGGCTGTGCACGGAGCAGACTGCGACTCTGCCCCAGGTCCCAGCCCCATGCTGTCACTGCCCCACGATCCTAGGGTCCGCACGAAGATTGGCTGGGACCCGCGTAAGCAGAGTGCGTGGACAAGCGGAGAGGATGGGGCCACATAAGGAGTTTTGGTGAGCTGTTGTGCAGGGGGGTCAGGAGGAGGAGGTGCTGCCCTGGCTCACAACAGCTCAACAAAACTCCTTATGTCGCCCGCAAGCCTAAATAATAGGGCTGTGCGAAATTTCGATGGGCGTTTCATTTCAAAATTGTTTCGACACATTTCGAGCTCAAAACAGTGAAATCAAAATGCTTCGAAACAGCTTTGAAATGAAATGAGGACACTTGAAACATTTTGAGTTTTGAAGCCGGGCTTGCTGCAGCTAAACAGAAATGAAGGAGAGGGAAGGGGAAAGAGGGGAAGGACTGCTCTCTGATATTGACATCTAGATCCCTGTTCGATTCCCCAGCTCTCTAATCATTTCCCCAGTTCTTCCCGGGGGGCGCAGGCCCCCAATCTGTATGTGGCGTTTCAGCCGTCTGCTACTGAAACTGCAGCAAACCCAAAACACAGATCCAGGGGGGCCCACAACCCCAGGAAGAGCTGGGGAATCGAACAAGGGGCTGGGGAAACGTTCAGGTCCCTGAACATTCCCCCAGTTCCCGTTTCGATTCCACAGCTCCCCAATATTTCCCCCCAGCTCTCCGATTGCTTCCCCCAGCTCTTCCCAGGGGTCGGGAGCCCCTGGATGATGTGGGATGACAACAGGCTGCCGCTGCCAGCTAGGACTGGTGCTGGGTGCAGCTCATGCCGAGCACCAGGAAGCCTGGTGCTGCCACTGGCCCCAGCCAGCAGCAGCATGCTGTCATACTGCACGCAGATCCAGGGGTCCATGCCCCCTGGGAGGGCTGCAGGGCTGTGCCACAATCCTCCCAGGGGGCATGGGCCCCCGAATCTGTGCCTAGATGACAACAGGCTGCCACTGCTGGCTGGGGCCAGAGGCAGCACCAGGCTTCCTGGTGATCAGCACAGGCTGTGCCCAGTGCCAGTCCCAGCCAGCAGCAGCAGCCTGGTGTCATCCGTGTGCAGATCCGGGGGTCCATGCCCTTCAGGAGGAGGCTGGCACAGCTCTGCACCCCTCCTGGGGGGCACGGGCCCCTGGATCTGCATGTGGGATGACAGCAGGCTGCCACTGCTGACTGGGGCCAGCGCCAGCACTGGGCAGACTCGGATGCTGGTGCTGGCCTCAGCTGGCAGTAGCAGCAGGCTGTCATACTGCATACAGATCCAGGGGCCCACACCCCACAGGAAGAGTCCAGCACAGCCCTGCTGCCCTCCAGGGGGTACAGCCCCCCAGATCTGCGCACAGGATAACAGCAGGCTGCTGCTGCTGGCAAGTGATACGAATTTTGCTCTGAACAGTTCGAGGTGCAGTTTCCCAAAAATCCCTGCACCTATCTCCTTGAAACTTGGCAGGCTTCATGTCCTCAGAAGAGGCTACCTCTGTGCAATTTTCATCTGAATCAGCCAAGAAATGATAAAGTTGTAGGCATTTTCATAATTCCCTATTATAGCCTATGGGAAAAACATCAAAATGTGTCGAAACAGTTTTGACAAAACAAAATGGAACAGTGCTTCAAAATGAAACAAATCAATGAAATGAAACACTGTCCCTTCAAAACGGCAAAATGGAAGTTGAAATGAAACGGTGCTGTTTCGCACAGCCCTACCAAATAATTGCCCAGCCCTGAGATAAGTCTCTTCCCCCTTTCTCTCATTTCCATAGACCCCAATGCTGCAAAAACTTAATCACATGCTTAACTTAATGCATTCTAGGTATCTCCACTGATGCAGAGTCTATGTAGGGCTTCTCTTACATATTCTCAGTCAAGGGGGTTTCTTTCACCATGCAAACTTCTCGCACATCTTTGGCCTATAACAGCAACAAGAAAAGTCTACCAGAAGTATGAGCCCAAGCTCTCAACATTGTAAAACATGGTACAGCTTTTAAATCTTCAGAGGTTTTTTTTGTGTTTTACCGTGGAACAAAGCTTTAAATCATGGAGACTACAGTAAAATTGCTTTTGCTTTTTAAAAAATGGGGCCTCGTACACTACAGAGTTGAGGGCAAGAGATCAGTATGGCAGCAGCAATGCCTGCAAGATGACTATAGACACACAGGAGACAATAAAAACAGTTAACTCTCCCAGCTCCCAATTCCTGAAACTCATAGCCTTGGAAAGGAAATATTATAAAAAAAAAAAAAAAAAAAAAAAAAAAGAGAGACATGGAGAAAACGGAAAGTGTTCGAAGGCAAGCAACAAAACTAAAATAAACAACTTCTCAAGAAAATGGTAAGTTATATATGAGGAAATAGGAGAGATATTAAAAAGTGTCAGTGCTCCCAACTTTAGCTTTAGACAAGACAATAGAAGAAATATAGACTTGCTGACCTACAGGTTTAGAAGTAAACAAATCCTTTATATGACTGGTACAGATCAGTGTGACCTAGCTGCTGGCTGGTAGAATAGATTTCATGGTCCAGTACTGGTAACAATGCTTTCACCAGAGAGCTTCCCCTCCAAAAAAAGAATTATACTTGACATTTAGGCAGCACAATTTCTGACAAGCCATCACAACTAGCCAAGATCCCAAAGTTAGCATGTGTGGGCAGGGCGCTAGTGACACCAGTTTCCACCAGATGAGGACCTGACTGTACATGAACATAATGTACATAACTGTACATGAACATAATGCATAGCTTGCACCATAATTACAGGGGGTGCATACGTGTTGTCTCTTTCTACCTATATAACATACTATTTTCTTATCCTCTGACAGAATATTTATCGTCTGCATGCCAACTTACAGCTATATATAGCCCTTGCATTACAAACACTTGCAAAATGAACACCAGTTCTGATTCACTTTGCACCAGTATGAGGTAAATGGGAGTTTGGTAGCCCTCTGGACCCATGAAAGATATTAGGAAAAACTCTCTCACTAGGAGGGTAGTAAGGCATTGGAACTAGTTACTCAGAGAGGTTGTGGAATCGCCATCTTTACAGATTTTTAAGACCCAGGTAGACAAAGCCTTGGCTAGGATGATCTAGTTGGGGATGGTCCTACTTTGAGCAGGGGGTTGGACAAGATCCCTTCCAACAGTAATTTTCTATGCTTCTGAAGGAAACTCCTAAGGGGGAAAACTATTGAAAGTGCACGGTTCATTCCTGAGCCAGGAACTTAGTTGCTATTATTATAGTATTAATTTTATTATTTTATAGCCATGATAAGATGAAGTCTGCTTTGTGCCAGATACTATATAAATAACATAAGCAACAGTTTATGGAGAATTTACAGTCCAAATAAATGAGGCTGATACAGCACAAGTAGGGAATGAGAGGGGAAGTGAGTCGCCCAACACCACCATGAACCTAAACAGCAGGGCCCAAGTAAGAATCGAGTCTCCAGACCTGCAGCCCCATGTGCTAGTTACCACACTATGCTGCCTTCTCAACGCCAAGAGATTTGGAATCCATTTAGCTGAGGGTGCCCATTTTGTTGGCAATCTCTGTCTGCCTAGGCATTTATATCATGCTCATCACCCTGGTTACCTATGCGTCTGTTCCAGGAAATCATTTTGAGCACAGCTGTATCCATCCAGTCAATTATTTTAGGAGTGGTTAGAGATTTTCACTTTTACAGAAGTAGTTTCTTGGCAACTAATAGAGCTCAGAGGAGACATCCCTCTTGATTAGAGCATATATCTTCTTACTGACATCTCTGAACCTTTTTATGTTTGGTTGGATGTTCTGCAGACATCCTGGAAAAAAAAAAATCCCAACCTTAATCAACTGGAAAGCCAATGTTTAAGTGCTGCTGCCACCTTGCTTCTCAAAAAGACACTGGGAAAAATGCATTTGGCAGCAAGATTGTTACGTGCCCTTGCCCTGCATACCAAGCCTCCATCCAAAGTAAAGGTTTGTAAAGGTTTATCAGCCCTGTTTATCCACTTGGTACTCCCCACTGTGGAAGGCCAAGGTTCCTCAAGACTTTCTCTTGCGAGGGACTAGGCACCCTTGAGTCTATTCAGCTTCCAGGAACTAAGCATTTCTCAGCTTGTAAGCGGCACTCACTCAGCACTTTCCATGATAGATCTCATACACCTCAACTTCCTATTGACCAGAAGTGTGAGTGAGACCCAGCAACAGAGAAACGTTTAGCTTGTTACATAGCAATCGTTTTAAGGCTCCCTTCAGGCACTGGTTAAAATTATGAAGCAAATCAGGCATCTTCACCTGTCTGCAGATTTAAGGGCAAAAGGAACCATTGAATCAATCATCACTATGATCTCCATGTAATACAGAGGTGGAATTTTACTTCGTTAACCCTGAATTGAGCCCCAAGTACTCATCTTTGGCTTAAATGTTCTCACAAGTTCACTGCATCTCCCACTCTTTGACTGGAGTTCCCCAGAAAACATGTGGACCACCTCTCAGAGCTGCTGGGGTAGATCAGTACATGCAGCCTTGAGACCTAAATTGAATTCTTGAAGGCTGAAATTTCCAAGGTTGGGCCATCAACTTACTACAAAAGAAAGGTTAACTGTGTTTCTAAAATCATAGGCAACTCTGATTATTACAGCCAAGATGCACTCAAGTGTATCGCACATAAGGAACAATGAAAATATGAAAAATAAGCTTCTGAGATGCGTATATCTCTCTGTTATTCTGGAAATATTTAGCACCTCATTGACAAACAAAATCAGACATTTATGCTCTTTTAAGAAATGATGCAAACAAGCTAGCAACACAGACCTGTGCAGTAGTCACAGAGGAATGATGGTTCAAAGGTTACGAGACCATTCCAGGAGAAGCAGGTACAATTCCTCAAGGAGCTGCAAACAGGTCAAGAGCTGTTTACAGACTGGAAATTATATGTGGTAGGCAACAAATGCCAGGTGCTAGGTGAGTCTCTTAAAATGAGGAGCTGGATCCAAGCAGGCAGCAGAGCAAAGGCTGTCTTAGAACCCAGCTGGGACAACTAGCTCATTAAGATGGGGAGCAGAGACATTAACCCGTACACACTGTGCCACTGTGCTAAGCATTGCACACATGCACATTGCACACATGCTACTTTGCAGCATAGGGATTTTTTTGACCCTGGGAGATCCCAGGGTTAAAAAAAACCCACACCAAAAAAAAATATGGGGTGGCACATGTGGTGGTAGAGCGTGCCACCCAAAATCAGCCAGAGCCATGGCTCCAGTTTTGGGCCAGGCTTCCTGCTGCAGGAGTGTTGTAGCTGCAGCTGCCAATGGCACCCAGGTAAGGCTGCTGGGGCCAACACCATTGCTGCCCTAGCCTCCCTTACCCCACCCAGGGTAATCTCCCATGTGCCAGAGCACATGTGGCACAGGCATTCCCTGGGAACAAGTAGCAGCGGCACAAGGTGTGCCGCTGCTACTTGTCCCTGGGGAAACACACATTCCCACTCATTTGGACATGCCCACAGAGTGTCTAGGGCAAACCCTCAGAGCAACCTTCCCAGTAGACAAGACAGACTAAGTACGGGAGGGTAAAGTGAGATAGAAGGAAGTGTCCACCTGATGTCATGCACCAGTTCATTGGCAGACCACTGAATGGGCCTTAGTCTGACTCCTATACCAATACCTGATCCACTTCTAATGTCACAAAAACTAAATTTGTGGGTCTGTTCACAGTCAGACATTTAACATACTAGGAAATGTATGAGACTGAACATAAAATTGGGCTCACAAAAAGAGAGAGAAAGAATGCTACTTTTTTGTTGTGCTCACTCCCCTCCACTTATGCTGCTCTCCCATCAAGCACTTGTCCAACTTTCTACTCATTAACTATATAAGCCCGCTACAATGTTGTAATACCACCTGTTGAGAAGCCCCCTATTGTCGCTGTCAGATTGAGGTCCCTTTTAAAATGGAAGGCTTCCTTCTTTCTGTTACAAAACTCAATGATGGATAACCTGAAGCAGGGCTGCACATACTGTGCCCCTCACTACAGGTTTACCAAGTTGATTATTAATTTCAAGGAAAGGTTGGAAGTATATTTCTGCTCCAAGTTTTATTTGTTTGAATGGGAAACCTATACTCAAGCACAGCAAGCAAAAGATTGGCTGACACAGCAGTGGCAGTTGAATGTAATGGGTTAGTCATATGAGTTCCTTAATCTCTAAACCAAAGCTAAAATTGCTTCCTCCAGTTTCTGCAGCATTTTCTGTTCATTCCAGGAAACCTCAAGCCCACACCATTTCATTTCCCAACTTTATTTTTAGGATACTTGCTTTTGTTTGCAAAGATATCATTTTCCAATATGGGCTTGGCAGGTACTACTGTGAAATATGTTTGATATTTAAAAAGTACAGTGAGTCCTGAAATTAAGCCCAACAATAGAGTACGTTGGTAGGAAACAGAAAGTAATAGTCACTTTGCTGTGAGATTGCTATATTCAGAAGTTACATGGTTATGACCAACACATTATAATTTTTCCCTCTTCCTCTCTCAGAGCTGTGATCTGTGTCATTAGTATGAGAAATCTTGGTGTGCCTAGAAAAATATCCATCATGCATTTATTTTTTCACTCAAGCTGGGGAATCTCTCATTTTTAGCTGCAGCTTTGTCTTTGAACCACTGTCTCTAACATAGCTTGCAGCTTCTTGGTGCAGAAACGCACGCTTCATCAGTCGAATTCTCTCATATAAATGAAGGGTCATTAGCAAACTCCCTAGCTTTAGCTCCCTGTGAAAGATGCACCTCTTTGACCTTGCCTTCTCTCACATTCATATAGACCAATGGCCCCATGAAAAAAACAAAAAATCCTACCAAACCATTGCTATGTACACACAAGGCACAGACAGAAGAGCAGCTTTGCAGGAAGCACCATAAGTTACAATGATCCCCCAGACCCAACAGACATTCACTGTTGGGTCCCAGGGGCTGGGGAATCAAGCTGTTGTTTAGGGCGGCTGCAAGCCTGTAGCCACTCGCCCCTAACAATACTCCTCCCTCCTTCCAGCCCTGGCACTTTCCAGAATGGGAAGGAGGCAAAGGAGTGGAGGGAAGTTGTTCTGGGGGTTGCCCAGCCAACGTTGGAGGGTGGAGTGGGGGGATTGGAGCCCCGCACCTCAGGGGGCTCCAATTCACCCACCCCACCCTTCAATGCCAGCTGAAAAAAACCCTAGGCTGAACTCCCTCCACTCCTTTGCTATTCTGAAGACAGCATCAGGAGCAGGGCTGAGCTGCGACAACCCAGCTCTTCTCCTGGCACAAGCACGCAAGTAACTGAAGAAGCTCCATTTGAAGTGTCTTCATCTGAACCCTCGTGCAATGAGATTGTGACAATTTAAAGCATTCTCGAACCATGCAATTTAAAGCGCTCTTGAGCCGTGCCTTTTAAAGCGCTCTTGAGCCGTGCAATTGTGTTTGGTCATATCTACAGAGCCATATCAGGTGAAAATTGTCATTTCTGTCTTCACCTCCAGTGCAAGGGAAAGGATGAGAGAATAAACTGCATGTGACAGATGTCAGTCACATTAATCAACTGAATAATTCACTATTGAAAAGCTCTCAAATACTATGGGGACAAGGCAATATAAGCAGCTACACAGAACAGAACTGCTTGTCTCTCCATCAGCTCGTATGCTGGTTGCAGATTACAGGAAAACACCACTCTGCCATGATAATTGATTACGATTTCATTTTGTAATGAAAATTCACCTAATAATTAAGTTTTGCCAAGAAGCATACAATTGCCCCTCTAAAAGATTGATTTCAGAACACAGGGTAAATGGAACAAAGAAGAGCCCAACATCTGTTTAATTTATACTACAGGGCTCTGTAGCAGCCTTGCAACCATTCATGATTTAAGTTTCCTTCATAAAATACAGTAAACTGTTTA
>NW_005842314.1:1262333-1264096 GCF_000455745.1 Alligator sinensis
TAATGAATTAAGCCAAAGTTAAATTATCCACTAGTGACCAATTATCAGGAATTGATGATGATGGAAGAAGGGTGCTAGTAGGGAATGTGAACAACTACAAATTCAACCTAACAATGAATTATTCCATGGGCATATTAACCCATTTACCATATTAAGGAGTTTTGGTAAACATGGTATGCATCTACCAACAAAATGTCACTGTCTTTATTTACCTAGCATGGTACAACACTGTATATTTATGAGATTCCTAATGCAGGACTGAAAGAATAGCATTTAAAAGGCTAAAGGAAAATTATGAAACAGTTGCTTTAATTTATATTTTTATGAGCAAAAAATGTATTCAACTGAGCTTAAATGAAGTTGTAGTCCTGAGCCTATTACTTTGTTCCTGCCCTGGGAACTGCAAGGGTGGTTTAGCCACTACTGCTGTCTCTGAGTGAAATTTGGCACTAATCAAGTCAAAGTGACTTTTTCCTCTCACTTACAGAAGCACCTGTATTTGGGAGCTGTTTAACTGCTTTCTCAACCTCGGGTGCAAGTTAAAATAGTCTGAAGGCCTGCAGTACAAGGTGAGTATGAATGAGAATAGCAGCATTTTACATCTACCTAGCACTAACGCAATTGACTACACAAAGTGTGGCACAATAGTGAATTGGGCCTTTCAAGGTTTCCTTGAAGAGGACCCAACAAAAATCTCAGTCTCTGTTCTACACAGGAAAGATGCATGTGCAGACAAAAGTTCTTGAGTCTGAACTCAGGAGTATATTAAAGTTAGTTAGTTACCTAACTAAATTGGTAATTTCACAATCAGTCAGGAGGTCCTATATCCCAGGCTAGATTCTGACTAACACCAGTGTTGCCATCAAAGCCATGACGCCACAAGGTATTTAGCTAGAGTAAAAGGACATTGAGTTAAAACACATATGAATGTGTGTGTACACACCCCTTTGAGAAATCAAACTCAACTTGATGACCATCTGGCTATGTTCTCTGTGGCCTCCTTGTTAAAAGGCCATGCTCCAATTCATCTTGAATACGATAGTGGGAGAAAGACTGATATTAAAAATAAATAAATAAAAAAACCCTGTCTTCTATATCGTTCCCACTGTACGTATTAACTATCTCAGAGAACTTTTTCCAGGTGTTTAATTCCCTGTTGGTTGGGATGGAACACATTATTTTAAATGAGGTGCCTTTCTAAATGGCTCTGGGTTGTCCTGAAGGTCAATAATGATGCACCAACTCAAGATGGATGGAAAGCCCATAATGAGTGAATGTGGTGGTGACTATAAAAGGTATCCGAAAGGCAAAGGTAGTCACTGCAGATCATACTGAGGATACCAAGGGATCAAAGCACTGATCCAGCAACGCATGTCAGCATGTGCTTAACTTCTAGAACTCCACAGGCCCCAGGTCCAGTCCCATTTTCACTGGCAAAACTCCCACCAAAGAAGTCTCCTGCAGTGCTTGAAGATGTGCCAAGTTCTATTAGCTGATTTGCAATAAGAGAAGATACTCAAAACTGCCTCATTCTCAAAGTAGTTTTACAGTTAAGCCTGAAAATTCCTCTTACTGAAGAAGGAACAATAGAAAGCTAATGACCACTGAAGCAGATGGTACTCAACTAACTACAGCAACTAATGGAAAGACCAGTTCTAACTGGCACTGGGTATTAGCTGGCAAACACAGATAAGTAATTCTTAAATAGCAGAAATATCCCTGAAATTAAGTATACCACTTGATGATTTCCACATCCAAAAGTC
>NW_005842314.1:1264146-1276813 GCF_000455745.1 Alligator sinensis
CCTGCTGAAGATCAAACAGGGCTTTTAAAATACCCTTAAATAAACTCTGCACTAGCACCATGAACAGAACTGGATTCATAGTGAACATTTCATCTGGTTAAGGTAATCTGTGAGTATATCACTAGATCCATGAGCATGTTAAAATACCAGATTAATGTTTTGTGAACATTTTATTATTCTATTAATTTTTTGAGGAAATCGGTTTCAGTCCATGATCTGTTTGCATGTACACTGAGAGTAAATCTAGACAAAGCATGAATAGCAAATAATTTGGCATAAGACTGCCAAAACAGCTTAAAGTACACGATTTACCATGAATTTCCATGGGACCTGAAAAACCCAATTAAAGCTTAGAAAAACATAACCTTATTTTACAAATGTGTTCCTTTTTCCCTTCACAAATTATTCATATGCAGATTCAGTTTTTAGAAGATTTCTTGGACATGTTTGATTTATTGGACATGTTTGATGGAAACATATCTCCCCCTATGGATTGCTCACAACCCATTTTCTGTGAAAAATACTTTAAGCATTCTCACCCTTTGTGCTGTGCAGCCAGTCACCAATGGTACTGCAATTCAATAAGGGAGCAACAGCAACTGAAGAAGGGCTTGAATTAATCACAGGAGATGCTTAAATCTCTTTTACAGTTTTAATGCTTCTGTCATGAACCATTGTGAAAGTATATGCTTGTGGAGACTTTACTTTTCATAAATGCTTCCAGCATTAAGCCCACATCAAGTGTAATTCAAGAACTCTTGAAGTCAGTGGGATGTTGCCATGGACTTCAATGCAGCTAGGAAGATGTACACAAACTGGTACGTTAATAGAAAAAAATGAGTTGTCCGACTTACATTGAATTTCAATTGGATTTAAGTGCCTAATTCCCTTAGGCTTCCTTTAAAATCTCAACACATTCATACAAATAAAAACGTTGCCATGATTCTTTGTGAAAACAGCCCTTCACTTGCTGCAATGCTGGTAGCAAGTAGGACAGAATGAAAACATAATTCAAGTGACAAGTATTTGATTTCAGATTAGAGACACAGTAAGGTGATTAAAACCATTGAACTGGCCTTTACGACCCTGCATGATTTAATGAGGGCCTGTCTGCACTGCTTCCATGCCATGTCTACAAGTGCTGCCAAGAATCATACCCCACCACTGGGCTCCTCTTTGTATGTGCCAAATCACAGAAAGGAGGCAATCTAGCTACCTTAGAATAGTGCTCAGCACCACTCTTGGTTTCTCTGCCTTGGGCAAGCTTATTGGCATGCTCGCAACATGATGCTAACTGACTACATGAGTTCATTTCTGGACTTTGGTAAATGTTGAGCACATATGAGTGGGAAGGGCAAGCTTCACAGCAGCGGTTCCAAATGAGGAATGGAAATAATGTACACATGCCTTAAGGGCCTGAACCTACACTTAAAGCTCCCTAGACTACAGAAAAACATAAGCTGGGGATCGGGGGGGAAGAAGCGGGGGGGGGGGGGGGGGGGGGGGGGGGGGGTGGAATCTAAATTTTAACCTAAATATAATATCAATTATTCTCAAATGCTTGCCTTTTGGTTTGGATCCCTTATGATTTATGTTTTCAATGTTTTTATTGTCATAATGAAGATCAGAAACTTATGCTATTTTAAAGTAAAAAATTAGTTTTTACTTCAATGACAAAAGAACCATAAAATAACATGAGGCAGTTAAATAAATAAATGGAAAGACAAATAAATAAATAAAGCAGTCAGCTCTGGCATCACAACAATAAGTAACCTGAAGTTCAGACATGACTTGTCAAAGGTCACTCAGCAAATTGTTATAAGAAGGATTGGAATCCCAAATTTCTTCCTATCAGTCTCTCCTCACCTCCTCCTGCTTCCTTCCTTAATAGTTATTAAAATACTTGTCTTTTTAAACAATGAGTTCATCAAAATACCAAATGACTTCCATACAGAGAAATTAACACTAAAATTCTGCAATATTCAATTCAAAATAAGACAGACACTCAAAAAGCAATTAAAAAGAAGAGCTATGACACTGGGCCAGAGTGGAGAAAATTCAGGTTTTGGAAACAAACCAAGTATTTACGGATGTAGGTAACAGATTCACATGAGACTGGTAGGCTATAACCGGTTGCTGGCACCAGCCAATTCATAATTGCTACTAGATGCTTAATCAGTGTTCCACTGCCATTGGCATAGGATAACTTTATGCATGTCCTTGTCAAACTGTAGAACACCGAGGATATAAAATAGAGACATACATATAGACTTTATTTTCTCCTTGGAGAATTTATGTACCATTACTTTCCATTATACATTTTTTTCAGCTTAATGTTTAAATGATGTTGAATCAAACAAGACCACTTTTTATTCTACAAGGTTAAGATCTTTGACATACAGGTGCCTGTAAATATATGCCAAATCACTGATAAAGAATTACATTTATGCCCTGACTTCTAATTAAACGCTTGGAGTCGGCAGCTGCTGAAACATATTTCCATTCCAGTAACAGATTCTAATGTCAGTACATGTCAGTACAATGAGATTAGATCTTCAGAACACAAGGAATCAAATATGCCAACATTCAAACAGATACTTAGTGGGATCATATGTTTGCGTACACATAATGACATCCATGGAATACGAATGACATTCATGGAATACATACAGGGTAATAAATTAGAAGTAATGCCTCACAGTAAATCTTCTTATCCATCTCTGACACACGACTGTAGTTCGTCAAGACTAAAAGGTAGCAGATTCAAAAATCAGAAGGATTTTTTTTCCTGTCTCTCTCATTTGGCCCATAGAACTCACTGTGACAGCATCTCTCAAAAGGGCCAGATTTTTAAAGAATTAAGTTACTAAAATACAGATAGGCGGCACTTAATGACATTTTCAAAGAAAAAAATTTGGAAGGAATGTAAAGCTTTTCTGCATCAGCATATAATCCAACCTCAAATGTTTTAGAATTAGGTGAAAACTTTGGATAGGGACATAGTTATGATATATATTTTTTTGTATCTGCCAGGTTTCTATACATGTGAGTTCCCATCCAATATTTAGCATATAACTGCATGATGTTTAGTCATGCAACAGCAGGAGATTTGCTAAGCCACAAAAGGCATTTGGGCATTCACTTCCATTAACTTTCAAGGAGAATTAGACATATAGATTCCATTTAGTGTTTTTGAAAACCTACCCCCAGTCTAATTTTATAGGATATTACAGAAATAAAAGGTGGTATTAGATACAAATGAATGTAATTCTGTAGCTACAGTACGCCTTAGGGCCTAATGATGAAATTTGTTCTAATAATTGTTTAATTAAGAAGGGAAATACAAAACTACTTATCATTACCATATCACTGCCAAGAAGGCAATAGTAAAAATAAAAAGCAGATAGTCTGTTTCTTAAGTGAGACATTATGTACTGGTATAAGCAAATGTATATATCAGGTAAAATATTACCATGTCCAGGGATGAATTTCCATACATCAACAGTGGAGTGCTGCTAAAACTGAACGATTCTGTCTGTACTCATTTAACAAGCCATAATAAAAGTATTTTTTCATTGTTAATTAAATAATTGTCACATGCAGCAATGTTTTCCCTTAGAATGAGTGTATGTACTGTTTAAAAATTGGATAACTAGTAGCCAAATATCTTAGCACTTTATGCTCCTCTATTTTGCTGTGTGGTGCATAGGAGGTGCTAATTTTCCCAGAACAACTATCTCCCATATTGTAAAGAACCATTTCTTCAGTCCAGGGTTTGTTTTTTTTTAAACATTTCCATTGAGAAGCTGCCAAATATTTTAGCAACTACTATCAGAAGAGAGATTAAATCTTTGTTTCTTGGTGAGTGGCCATTAGTGCTATGAAGATTTTAATTGTAGAAGCACATATTTGCAAATGAACAATTTTTAATGGGCCATGTTAGCTGCATGACCACTGCAGCAGAAGTTTAGTTACAGATAATCACCAGAGTTTATGGGAGAGCTATATAGTGAGAAAAAACAGCTAATGAAATACAAATGCACTGACAACTGGAATTTTCTCTCAACAGAGATGAAGAGAATACATTTGACATTATACCACTGCCCCTTGTAACGTTGCTAAAAATGCGATGGATGTTAATGCCATTTACCTGTGACTAATGCTGCTAGAAAATGAAATCCCTTGAAAACCATTATCTCTTTTTAAAAAACACTTTAGACAGTAAAGTAGGGGACATAACAGTGCATTTCACATCCTAAGTGAGTCATAGAATATCATTTAAAGTGAACGACATTCTATTAATCTTAGCTCAGACAGTTGAAACAGTAAAACTAGATCTCAAAAGTTTGTGATTAACCATGCAATATGAAGCAATATATAAAATACATGCTGCTTGGTCTGCTGTAAGTTAATTTAATTAAAAATTACATCCCCCAAAGTGGTTATGTTCTGATAGTAAAAATTCCAAATAACTATAACACTACACTTCTCTGGGCATATATATTAACTCTTTCAAAGTACCTTGAACGTTACTAAAGCCTCACAAATCCTTGTTAAGTATAATGTGACCGAGTTCCACAGAATGAATCAGCGGCAGAAGTAGCATCCATAAAACGTGACTTCCCAAAGGTCAAAGAGCAAGTCCGTTACAGAGCTAAGGACAGAACCAGGCCTCTTGATTTCTGCTGTAGCACCCTAGAAATCATTTTTTTCCCAGATAAGAATAAATACTGCCAGACTCCTTTCTATGACAAGGGGTCTCAGCAGTTTACGTTCTGTCATCCCATGCTACAATAGAAGAAAAATATTTCAGGGCCCCTCCTTATCTCTTCATACTTATCCGTATGAAAAGAAAGGTGATTAAAGCCTAAGGCAATTTGTTTGGGAATCTCCTACTAAGAGGGGTGCAGAGGAGGGGGTTTCCACCCCAAGTTAAGAACCTATAAATTAGAAGCCACTCTTGAATTGGAGACAACAGTATTACATGTTTCTTGAGCGGAAGGTCAAGGGACTTGGGATTCTTTGCTACTAAGTTTCTAAGTATTGTTTTCAAAATTGCCTAAGGCCCAGAGGTATTTTGGCAATGCTGTTCCGTGTTACCTAGCAAATTTTGGAGCCTAGAGTTTGATTTTCGTAAGTGACTAGGAGCCTGCACATCACCAAATATCAAAGGAATGTTATTAATATTTGATGTTAATTAGGCTAAGAAAAGGAATTAGATGTCTGACTCATAGCGCAGGTGAAATTTGGTAAGTCCCAAGAAATGACCACAAACCCCTGCCTCGCCACATCAGTGTCCGAGTGCGTGCACACATGTATATTTGGAATTGTTGCAAACAAGGTCCCAAAGGGCAGCCGCTGCTGTATGTTAATTGTATGGGTGAGCTCTCCGAGAACAACACACATACAGCGAAACCCACTCCCTCTTATTTCAACACTTAAAATAGCAATTGTGGTTTCCCAAAACCGCTGCCATCAAGACTGAGCTGGATATTTAGGCACTTACGCCCCTCTTTAAACTCCATTTGAGATTCCCAAAGTTGGTTCCACTCTGTCCAGCTCCCCTCAAGACCCCAGTCCCACAGAGTTGTTCTGAGCACAGCTAACACACGCACTGAGTTGTGCATCCTCGGCCACTTTTTCATTCAAAAAACATCTGGAGG
Organism: Alligator sinensis; assembly: GCF_000455745.1. Classification (NCBI taxonomy): domain Eukaryota; kingdom Metazoa; phylum Chordata; order Crocodylia; family Alligatoridae; genus Alligator; species Alligator sinensis. Next base: position 1,269,810 of record NW_005842314.1, read on the forward strand.
TGTATGTAGGAGGTTAAATCACTATTATCTCACTACTACATGTGTTTGCCTATTCCATGTTCTTTCCACTATGTGCAAAATTCACCTGTGATTGGCTACCTCAAACCTTCTAGGAAAGTTGGCTGTCTTCTTATTTCAACCTTTACAACTGGATGCCCTCTTATTTCTTCAAAACATCTAATGACTTGCATAGGTGACTCCAAAGTGTCATTGACAACTGAGCCAACTGCTGGAACTCATGACACTTAGTGATGTGACAGGCAGCAAGGAGTTGGATGCAGACAGAATGAGCCTGCCCTTATTCAACTGCCTGAGGATTTGCTTATTACAGAAAGAAGAGACCAGCATACTGCATTAAGTGAGGGGAGGGTCTATATACAGGCTGCAGGACACAGATAGACACTAGGAATTATCTGGCTATCCAACTTCAGTGTGCATTGCTTAGAGTCACCACACAGGGGCTGCCTATTTCTTGGCCTAGAAATAAGCATTTGTGGAATGGAGAAATGAAGGCACCACAGGGAATGGAAATAACTGGAATATCACAACCAGGTATGGCAGAAGGAACTCTTTCCAAGAAGAAATGAGATATTTCCCAGGGAAGCACTGCAAAGCCCCTCATCTAGCTGAAGAAAACTTCCACACGAATGGAACTATTCAGAGTTAAATGGAGGCTTAAATGCCTTTCTGAATCAGAGCCTCACGTGATCCCAGCACTCCTTTATCTGATGAGAAATTTAACCTTACAACAGCCTGTAAGGTAACAAAGTGTTATAATCACCCTCTGTTGGTGGGAAACTAACACCACACTGTGTGTTATTCAACGTTTAAGCAGAAGGCATGGCAGTAGAGCTCCTTATAGCTTAACTCATCCAGAGAGGCACAAGCTGTTGTAGGCTATATTCTGCTTCCTTACATGCTGTCAGTGGACTTGCAGAGAGGGTGAGGGCAGAGAGGGTGCTATATAATTGCTACTAAATAGAAAGAAATAAGGTCATCTGTAGGCAACCATAGATTCTCTGGATCATGGTGCATGCCTAAGAGGTCTGGTCAGGTGACTAGTGAATCTGCTTGTACCCAGTCCTGGGACCATCACACCGAGACCTTTAAGGCATACACCTAGGACAGAGTATGGAGGAGTGGAGGCTGCCCAAAGCGTACCACCCCCGCTTTAGACCACTGAGATCAAATCCAAAGGCCAGACCAAGTCCAGACGTTCAGTGCCTCAATGGCTGTAGCTTCTGCCAGAGAGCAACAGATCAGACCTGCTGCTGCCTAATTCTTCAGTGAGGGCATGTTTTTGTCAGGGTGAGGTCCCTTAGCCTTTCTCCAACCAAGACGTACCCACAAGGCTGTACAGGGTAGGGTTTTCAGATGCCCTATATTTGCCTTACCCTGGAGGTTGCAACATTGTGATGTTTTATAGGTGCTACCCCACCACAAATAATCCCATTACGTTGCCACCAGGCCCTTCACTTGGATGCAGTTTACGGTCATACCCAAGACAGGGAAAGGGGAGAGGGAAGCGGGGGCTCTGCTGAGAGATGGAAGTGAGCTGAAGGGATCAAAGAGGATTAACAAAGGAGGTAACTCATTGAGAGATAATAGGGGTTATAAAAGCTAGGCCAGTTAATGGGATAAGAATCCATAACCTTTGTTGAGACTATACTTATCACAATCCAGTTTGATTTGTTGTTCCACTATGTGGCATTCTCGTTGCTTTTTAAAGTTTTGTTGTTTAAAACCAGCTACTCTAATGGCACTGACTGAATGTCCAGAAAAGTTTTTTTCTACCATAAGCTTTTGTGTCTTTCGAGAAGTGATGTCAAATTGGTGTCCATTCATTCTTTCATACAGGGACTGCCCCTTGCCTTCTGTCTGAGGCCAAGAGATTTAACTGCAGTATCCAAAATCACAGAGCAGGTAAATGTATACAGATTATTTTTTTAAACTGTGACAGTCAAAAGATGGTACTCTTTTTTCCTACAGTTAGAACTTCAACTTTTGACAATAAATGTTAACATCTGAAAAATTTCTGGCCAAAAAAATTGAAAAATTGTTTCCAGGTATTTTCTTCACTTGCCAGTGAACAATAAAAGCATTTTAAAAGAATGAAAACACTCTCCATGAGAACTTTAGTTTAATCCAAATCCTAACTTTCTCTTTGAAAAAAAACTCCTTTTTTAGAGTATTTTCAACTAGCCTGATGCTGATCAGCTCCCTTAACTACATGTCTGCTTTCAACACTTGAACTTTGGACAACTCTATGCCTGAATGCTTTCACATGGCAATCACTTCTACTAGCAGAAAGCAGAACATTATAACAATCAGAAGGCAAATCAAAGATACCACAAAGACCTTCTGAAAAGATATACGAATATATTCCAATTAAAACTTAGGTTTTGCTATACTAATTGTTCTCATTATGTTAATATCATAATTGCTGCCATTTTTTACATAATCTTGCGGTTCTTATCAAAAAGGGGAGCAACACTTAGAAAGCTTAAACATGATAGGTTAAGTTTTCAAGTCAGAGAGCAGGAGATACAGTTCATTTGTGAAGAGGTTGCGCTAGAGAACTATGGGGTAATGCAATTCATTAATTCCTCATTAAGTTTGGGAAGCCAACCTTTTAAATCATAATTAGACAATACCAGGGAAAAAAAACCCTACCCTAGTCTGTCAAGTATGTGACTTCTGTAGAGACATCACGATTAGTTTTGTGCAATATAATTGCTAATGGATTAATAATTGGATAGTTTGCTTAATAGGATGGTGCTTATTATTAATAGAATTACTAACAGTACACGGCTTGGAGAGAAAGAAGTAGTTAATGATCCCTTGCTTTTTAAGAATTAATATACATAAAATGGTGCAATGTTTAAACCTCCTCATTGCACCCCTTCTTTTGTCCTCTCTCCCCATCTCCTTTAGTTTACCATGTTCTTCCTCTGCCTGCATTCTTGGCATATAGTTGATGGTAATGCTAGAGGAGTTATGTGGGTTTTTGAAATAGCATTACTACTGCAGATTTGTCTCACTAAACTGTCTAGAGATTAGGGCCAGATTTTTCAAGGCATTTAGATGCAGATAACTTCCTACTGGGATTTGCAAAAATGCCTGCGCAGGACAGGAAATTCTCCCATTGAAATTAGGTGCACTTGTAAATGCTACTCAACGTCTATCAGCATCTGGAAACACCTACATACCTTAAAAAATCTGGCCTTTGGCTCTTAAATAGCATTTTTCAGATACAGATCTTGATGTGCTTTATAATGGAAAATAAACATTGGCCTCTCCATTTTAGAAATGGAAACAGGTATAGAGAGGGGAAATTTTGTGCCCAAATTCACACACACACAGGTTGGTGGCACAGCTGGGAACATGAGCCAAATATCCTGACTCTGCTCTTATGGTATAGACAGGTATAATGTCTGTGGTACTTCAAGTGCTTTAAAGGTACAATAAAAAGGAAGAGATGGACATACACAATAGTACAGTGATACAAATAAGCCAGAAGTGTAACAGTTATCATCTTGGATTAAGTAAAAACAATGCTTAAATGCTTCATAGTGAAATGCTTCATTCACCCTATTAGTACTGACTTCTGGAATAAGCTTACAGTAATACTACATAGGGTTACACTGTGACATACTAATATGTCCAGCAGGTTCACAGTTTCCATCCAGTTTCCAATGGGCAGGCATCCATATAACAAATCTCACTACCATGGGGAACACTCACTGGGAAACACTGATTCTTCCCCTTCTCCACAGGAGATCTGTGGATCCTGGTGGTCCCTTTTCTGGTTCCAGCATAGGCAAGACTTTGAGACAGAGAGTTAGACATGAGGCAGACATTCTTAGACAAAATCTAAGTGGAAAAAGTTACTCTTGGAGTATGCACAAAGTTAATGCCATGCTTTAGAAATCAGGGGGGGCAGGGATACATTTTTGTGGGCTTTCTGCAACAGGGTAAATTTTATCTCAGAGAAATAGGCAGCAGCTCAAGCACAATACAGTCTTGTAAAAATTCTGAATCTGTTTTAGTTGAGGCAACAAGACCTTCCTAGTCAATTCAGTGGCAATCTCCTAGTTTGGGGAGCTGGACTCGGGTATATGGAATCTGTTGGCACACTGATATAGATACAATTTCTATAAACTGCATATTCCAGGGGTGGGCAAAATATGGCCTGTGGGCTGGATCCAGCTTGCTAATTGATTTTATCCAGGCTGCAGGCAGGAAGCCAGGTGGTGGTACCACACAGCAGGTCTTAGGCAAGCTGTGCTTGGACCCCGAACTCTGCTGGTGGACACTGTCCAGGGCCTACAAGGCTGGATTCCATCTCCCAGGTGCCATGAGAGATGCTAGGCAGAAACAGCTGTGCCCACCCATCCAGCACCAGCAGAGGCTAGGGCCCAAAAACGGCTTGCCCAGGGCCTGCCATGTTGAGCCAGGTGGGCCTGCTCTCACCCAGCATCCCCCATGGCACCAGCAGAAGCCAGATCTGAGACTTGAGTCCCAGCCCAGTTCACCAGTTTCTGCCTGTGGGGGATGAAGCTTAGCTGTGGGCCTCCATGCTGTCCCATGCCACCCTGCCACAGGGTTGGGGGGGCGTGTGCGTGCGCTCCAGAAGCCCTTATGTCAGGGTGGGACAGGATGGAGGCCTGCAGTCAGGCTCCATCTCCTGCAGACAGAGGCTGAATGAGCTGTGCTCAGGCTTGGGCTCCAGCTCCAGCCTCTGTTGGTGCCATGAGGGATGCTGGCTGCAAGCAGTCCCACCTGCCCAGCCAGCTCCGACTTTATACCACAGCCCACGCTGTGCAGTCACACAGCACCTCTCCCCCGCTGCAGGCAGCCACCTGGGCCATCTACCTGAAGTAGCAGGTAACTGCCGGGTGCCCCAGTTGGTGCCAGGGAGCAGATACCTTAAGTCACAGCTGGTGCCGGGGGAAGAGACCCCACCACAGTCTGACTCATCTCAGCTGTGCACTCCTACTGTGGATGTGGCCGGCAGGTGCCAGCTCCAGGCTCTGGGATTGGGGCTTGCGTGTCCTACAGCCCTGAGTGGGCTCATGATCCTGCTTCCACTCCCACTAGCCCTGGCTCAGCTACAAGGAGCTCGTGTGTGTGTGTGTGTGTGTGTGTGTGTGTGTGTGTGTGTGTGTGTGTGTGTGTGTGCTTTTGCACATGCATGTGTGTGCACACACAGCCCTCAACAGCTCATCAAAACTCGTAAAATGGCCCTCCAGCCCAAATAATTGCCTCCCCTTGACATACTCCTTCCCCACAGGCACCCTGAAGATCCCTCCTTGAACCAGATCTCTGGCCTCGGTGCTGAAAACAACTGCTTGGAAAGCATGCAAATAATATGTGACCTAGCATTAGGGAGCTGGGGTGGCTTGGGTGCTAAGGCACCCAATTGATAGCCCAGAGGTTGCAAATTTGAGGCCATAGCAGAAATACTCATGGTGCAGCTTGTCAAATTCCAATGCATCTGCAAATTCTGCTAAATATCTTGTCACAAGGGCATGGAAAAAAAAAAAAAGGATTAGGGCAGGTTAAACGAATTTGCATCACCATAGCAAGACCAATGCATTGCAATACGGGGCCTGATTTTCATTTATGTTAAAATGGAGTTATACCATTTCAGTGGTGTAATTGGGAACTCAGTAAATATAAATGTAATTTATGCCAACTTCAAGAACCCCTTAGCACAGGGGTGGGCAAAATGCAGCCCACCAGGCTAGTCTATCCGGACCACGAGGCCCCTAAAAAATTTAGAAAATCAATATTTATTTGCCCCTGGCTCCCTGTCATGCACCCTTTGATGGCTCGCCAAAACTCAATAAGCGGCCCTCCGCCAAAAATAATTGCCCACCCCTGGTTTAGCACTTCTCAAGTGGCACAAAGGGAACTCACTGTAGCAGAGAGGTGAGCCAGGAAAACTTTTTCCTTTACTGCTTTGGCAAAGCAATTCTTGCAAGCAGTCCTTGTGATAAGAAGTCTGCACATGGAGCCTTTTAGCATGCAAGCTATAAAAGGAGAAACAGGGTTTCCAAAAGCAAGATGGTCAATAATATAACTTTTTTCTACCTGTGGGCTGTCAGAGGGACTTTAATTGTGTTCTCTGATCTCTGTCCAAGTTAATAAGAGGAGGGGTGGGAAATGCAGGGAACACCTACACAAGACAGAGGGGCTCTTAGCCAGAATCAAACTCAACTTCATGACCAGTAAATAGGACTCAAGTATTGAAAGGAAACATAAAACAACCTATGGTGCCAAAGTTAAAAGACAGTAACAGCTACTAATAAATAGTAAGTCTTGATGCTCTGAAAGAAATAAAGTAGAAACAAATTTCAAAGCCAGAGTCTAACTGCTGCCCTCTTTAGTACTGTACATCAAAATGTGTATGGAGTTATTAAGGGGCCCAACTCAAGTATAAAGCATCTTACATTCACTTGTTCATTAAGCCTACAGGGTTCAGAGTTTCTGAGCTTCAAAGTCTAGAAGAATTCCCTCTAGGGTATAAGATGATTTAAGTTCTTCTTTTCACCTCCTGTCACTAATGACCTCTTCTATTCCCACAAGCATGCCATGGAAATATCAAATATAAATAGATTTAGAAGGGCAAGTTTGGAGGGGAAAATAGCAGAGTCCCCTTGACAGCTTGTTCCCTTTCATTGGGCTTTGCAGCCTGCCAGTTGAAAGGAGAAAGGAATTTGTCAGAATACAGTGCTGTAGATTTGCACGTCAAGACTACTTCTGGGTCTGCAGTGAGTTGGCAGAGGCAAAAGTGCATCCTCTTCACTGAAGCTATGCTGAAATGTTTGTCCAGTGTATCCCTGCAGTCATTTGGGATATTATGAGCAACTGGTATGACAAGGAGAAATCATGGGTTTGTGTCTGTAACAGGGGCCTGGGAGCAGGATTCCCTTCTACACCAGTCATAGACGTTAGGGTCAGAAGGGACCTCAATAGATCGTCGAGTCTGACCCCATGCA
>NW_005842314.1:1276872-1277192 GCF_000455745.1 Alligator sinensis
ATCTAACCTCCTCTTGAAGACCCCCAGGGTAGGGGAGAGCACCACCTCCCTTGGGAGCCCATTCCAGACCTTGGCTACTCTAACTGTGAAGAAGTTCTTCCTAATGTCCAATCTAAATCTGCTCTCTGCTAGCTTGTGGCCATTATTTCTTGTAACCCCCAGGGGTGCCTTGGTGAGTAAAGCCTCACCAATTCCCTTCTGTGCCCCCGTGATGAACTTATAGGGAGCCACAAGGTCGCCTCTCAACCTTCTCTTGCGGAGGCTGAAGAGGTCCAGGTGCCCTAGTCTCTCCTCATAGGGCTTGGCCTGCAAGCCCTTAA
>NW_005842314.1:1277220-1277475 GCF_000455745.1 Alligator sinensis
AAACTGCATGCAGTATTCCAACTGCGGTCTGACCAGTGCCCGATAGAGGGGAAGTATCACCTCCTTGGTTCTGTTCATCATACATCTGCCGATGCACGATAAAGTGCCATTAGCTTTTCTGATGACTTCGTCACACTGCCGACTCACGTTCATCTTGGAGTCCACTAGGACTACAAGACCCCTTTCCACTTCCGTGCCTCCAAGCAGGTCATTTCCTAGGCAGTAGGTATGCTGGACATTTTTCCTCCCTAGGTG
>NW_005842314.1:1278998-1300784 GCF_000455745.1 Alligator sinensis
TGGAGGTCCTGTACACAGGATAGGAACCTGCATGAACGGTGGGACTTTGCTATCTGCATCTCCCAGCAGATGTCTGGGTAGTTTAGGTCCCCCATGACTACTGCCTCCCTAGTTTTTATGGTCTCTGAGAGATGCTTCAGGAGCCCCAAATCTAGTTCTTCCCCTTAGTGTGGAGGTCTGTAGCAGATCCCTACCACCAAATCCCTTTCTCTTTGACCTCCATGTAACCTAACCCACAATCCTTCTACTTTCTCCTCCTCCGATTCCGTTTTGATAAGGGTCGATGTATATCACTCATTGACATAGAGCGCAACCCCTCCTCCTCTCTTCCCCACTCTATCCTTTCTGTACAGCTTATAACCCTCAATGTGTGCCACCCAGTCGTGGGAAGAATCCCACCAGGTTTCTGTTAGCCCTACTAAGTCGTAGGTGTTTTCTGCAAGCAGGAGTGCTTGTTCATCCTGCTTGCTCCCCATGCTCCTGGCGTTAGTGTATAGGCACTTGAGCCCTGTAACTGGCGCCTTTGTTGCCCCCCAGCTCTGATGCCCAAAGGGCCCCTTATTGCTTACCTGTGGTGTACTGCTGGCCGCCCCAAGGATTGCAGGTTCCCGATGTTCTCCTTCTTCAAGCTGGACTGTCCTTGTGGGTGCCACATGGTTTGGTGGTCCATGGCTTCCCCCGCCCTCATCTTCCCCTCCCCCCGTCGAGCCTAGTTTAAAGCCTCTAGGTCCTTGGACAAGTCATGAGCCTGGTGTGTCTTTGTTCCCTGTTTGTAAAATGAGGATATTGCTCCTTTTCTCATCTGTCTTGTCATTTGGCTCTTTTTTGGAGGGCATGGACAAACATATATACCAACAGAATGGGTGCTTGTCTCATCTCGAGACTCTGTAGGCACTGCTGTGTTATTAACAATAACTGATCCAATTTCAGCACATGGAGCTGCACATTCCATATTAAAAATATCAACCCTGATTACTGGACTAATTAGTACATGGGACCTGGATACAGGCCTGCAAATGTCTATGGACTCCTGAGGGGATTCAAAGGCTTTAAATGGAGCTGGGAGGACTCAGCATTTCTCAAGAGTGATGAGCACCTGGCATGAAAGAGCCCTTCTTCTGTGAGCTAAAGGTCTGTGTGAACAGGGTAGATTGAACAGCAGTAACTGCCTTCTATTTGCTAATGCAGACATTTCCTTACAGCATGCTGCATTGTTGAGTTTGAATTCAGATCATGCTCTGCAGTTAGCATTCAGGGCTGGTACACACTGCAGAGCAGGAAAGATTTCATGAAGGCTGGAAACAAGGGTCCACACTGAGATATGGAAGCAGACCACACTGAGCATGTGATATATTGATCTAGTCACTATTACAGGGGAAGGAATTATGGATTCAGATGCCCTGAGGGAAGTTGGATGAGCTGCAGTGTTCATATGGTGGCTGATGTACATGGAGGAGTTGGCCGACTCACCCAGAATTCCTCCTGGCATCTCATAGGGAAACACACCTCACCTACCACTTTCCTTTTGCCTTCCCTCCCCTGCTACAGTTAAACACTACACTGACTTTCTTTCTTTAGCTGCTTGAAAAGAAAAACCTATCAGGTGTCAGCAATTCCTTCTGTCAACTAAAACTCCACCAACAGAAAGACCATGCTGTTTAGCAGGTGCCATCAAATTTCACATCAAAAGCCTTCTATGCAGTGGTTTGGGGGTCTAACTGGCACAAGCCTGTGGTGATCATTAGATGCTGCTAGAGAAAGACATTGTCTGGGCTTAACTGCAAGACAGTTAGATGAATACAAAGCTGGCTGTGGGGTAGGACCCAGAGAGTCCTAATGGACGAGTCTGTGTTGTCTTGGCGAGAAGTGGCCAGTGGTGTCCCTCAGGGGTCAGTGCTTGGTCCAGTGCTATTCAGCATCTTCATCAATTATTTGGATGTGGAGGTGAAGAGCTCACTGGCAGCAAGGCTGTAGCCCTAGACTTCAAGAGGGTCAACGTCAACGAGTTGAGGATATTGGTGGGAGAGGCACTGGGGTTCTCGAGGGCAGAGGAACTCAGTGCCCAAGATGAGTGGTCGTTCCTTAAGGAGACGATACTCAGGGCCCAAAGGGTGACAATCCCAACAAGCAGCAAGGGGGACAAGAGTACCCGAAAACCTCCCTGGCTCACCAAGGAAATCCGGGAATGCCTGGTTGCCAAAAAGGTGGCGTACACCCGGTGGAAGGCGGGGGCTATCTCCAAAGAAGAGTATACTTCCACTGCTCGGGCCTGTAGCGGGGCTCTTAGGAAAGCTAAGGCGGACATAGAGCTAGGACTAGCGTCCAAGATCAAAGATAATAAAAAGTCCTTTTTCAAATATATAGGGAGGATGAAGAAGGCACCGGGAAATGTGGGGCTCCTGCAAGATGTGCTGGGCAATCTGGTGGTTGCGCCAGAGGAGAAGGCAGACATCTTTAACAAATTCTTCACCTCCGTTTTCTTGTGCAGGAACTGGGACTCCCCCACCGTGTTTCAAGACGGACTCGAGGGGAACGCCTCAAGACCTAAGGTTGAGGAGGACCGGGTTAGAGTGCTTCTGGAGGGGCTGGACATGTTCAAGTCAGCAGGCCCAGATGCTCTCCACCCCAGGGTGTTGAGGGAGCTAGCAGGGGTTATTGCTGGGCCCTTGGCACGGCTTTACGAGTGCTCGTGGTGCTCGGGGGCAAGTCATGTCAGCCCAACCTGATTGCCTTTTACGATCAGGCCACAAAAGCATTGGATGCAGGTGTCGCCGTGGATGTAGTCTTTCTGGACTTCAGCAAGGCCTTTGACACTGTCTCTGACCCCATCCTCGTTAAAAAACTAGGCAACTGTGGCATCGATGCCTACACGGTCAGATGGATTGCTAATTGGCTTAAGGGTCATACTCAGAGGGGGGTGGTGGATGGGTCATATTCAACCTGGGGGGAAGTGGGCAGCGGAGTCCCCCAGGGCTCGGTCCTTGGGCCCGCACTGTTCAATTTCTTTATCAGCAATTTGGACGATGGGGTGAAAAGCAACCTGTTCAAATTTGCTGATGATACCAAAATCTGGGTTGAGGTGGGCACGCTAGTAGGGAGGGAAAGACTGCAGAAAGACCTGGATAGGTTGCAAGGGTGGGCTGACAAAAACAGGATGCGTTTCAATACGGACAAGTGCAGGGTGCTGCACTTGGGCAGTAGTAACCGGCAACACACTTATAAGATGAGAAACTCCCTTCTTGAGAGCACGGAGGCAGAAAGGGATCTTGGAGTCATCATTGACTCCAAGATGACCATGGGCTGACAATGTGAGGTCACGGTCGGCAGGGCTAACCGGACCCTATCGTGCATCCACGGGTGCATCTCAAGTAGGGCCAAGGAGGTGATCCTCCCCCTCTACATGACACTGGTCAGGCCACAGCTGCAGTACTGTGTCCAGTTCTGGTCACCCCACTTCAAGAGGGATGTGGACAACATTGAGAGGGTCCAGAGGAGGGCCACCCGCATGATCCGGAAACAGCAGGGCAGACCCTACAATGAGAGGCTACGGGACCTGAACCTGTTCAGCCTTCACAAGAGAAGGCTGAGGGGGGACCTGGTGACCGTCTATAAACTTACTAGGGGGGATCAGAAGGGTTTGGGGGAGACCCTGCTTCCCCTAGCGCCCCCCGGGATAACAAGGAATAATGGCCACAAGTTGTTGGAGAGTAGGTTTAGATTAGACATCCGTAGGAACTACTTCACAGTTAGGGCGGCTTGGATCTGGAACCAACTTCCAAGGGAAGTGGTGCTGGCTCCTACCCTGGGGGTCTTTAAGAAGTGGCTCGATGCCTACCTGGCTGGGGTCACTTGAGCCCAATTTCCCTCCTGCCCAGGCAGGGGTCAGATTTGAAGATCTACAAGGTCCCTTCCCACCCTACTTCTATGATTCTACGAAGTTTGCAGATGACACCAAGTTAGGGGAAAGTATGGTCATGCTTGAAGATAGGTTGCAGATGCAGGTGGACCTAGACAGGCTGGCAAGTTGGGCAGATTGGAACCAGATGAAGTTCAGAATTGAGAAGTGTAAAGTGCTCCATCTGGGGATGAATAATCCCCAACATACTTATAGGCTCGATTGCACCATACTGACCAGCACTACAAATGAAAGGGACCTGGAGGTAATAATAGACCACAGTATGGACATGAGTCGGTAGTGCAACGCTGTAACCAACAGGGCAAATAATACTCTGGCATGCATCAATCAATGCATTGCTAGCAAAACCAAGGGAGTGATTCTTCCACACTACTCAGCGTTGATGAGACCGCAGCTGGAGTGAGTCCAATTCTGGGCACCACATTTTAACAAGGATGTGGTAAAGCTTGAGAGAGTGCAGAGAGGAGCCACCCATATGATCAATCTTACACAGCAAGCCATACGAGGAAAGGCTAAGGGACCTGACTCTTCAGCCTGAAAAAGAGAAGGCTGAGAGGGGACTTGGTAGCAGCTTACTGCTACATCAGGGGAATGCATCAAGGGCTCAATGGACAACTGTTCACCAGGGCATCCTTGGGGAAAACCAGAAGTAATGGTCACAAACTCCTAGAAGACCATTTCAGGCTGAACATTAGGAAAAACTTCTTCACAGCTAGCGTGTCCAGACTGTGGAATAAGCTCCCTCCAGAGGTGGCACAATCACCTACCCAAGAAATCTTCAAGAGGAGAGTAGATGGTCACCTTGCTGGGGTCACCTGTCCCCATTTGTCTTTCCTGCTTGGTGCAGGGAGCTGGACCCGATAATCTTCTGAGGTCCCTTCCAGCCCCTTACAAACTATGAGTCTATGAATATTTATCTTTTGCTTCCTGGTATTGCTGCTGGGGATCATACAACATCAATATAAGGCAACCGATTATATATTGGGTCTATCAGTGAGAAAAAAGGACAGTGGTGCTATCCTTTTTTTCTCACTGATATATTTACTCTATTCTTTACTTGTACCACGACTGCTAGTGTCAACTGTGGGGTCAGCACAAGTGAAGAGTGGCTGTATGGGTAAGAAGCCAGATTTACACCAAGATTTTGGACCCTACAAATGCAGATATGTGCTATGAAACATTTCCAAAACCTAATAAGCATGCCTGGTGCCCAGCTGTTATGGATTTTCTTGATGTTCTACAAATCCCATTGGGTACCTTTCCTTGCCAGTCCTCATGCTACCTGCTATCTATCAAGAGATGAACTGCTCACTCTTCTTGGCCCATGATACCAGCCTCCATGGCATACTTGCTATTTTTTCAAATAAGAAACTTCCTGCTTCGGCCCATGTCCCTTAGACATACAAGGGGCTTTCCATAGACACCTACAACACTACACCTATTCTTTTCCTTTTAAATCTCTCCTTTGGTATAACTCCCACTCAACACAGCTAGGCCAATGGTAGGATGACACAGCTGTTTACTATGGTGACCAATATTGTTGGTAATGTTTCATTGTTTCCTTCTCTTCCTATTATGTAGAGTGAAAGAGCATGTAACCATTTCGTACAGCAATTTTACAGACAATTTCCAGCAAAACGGAAATTTCCGACTGCATACAGCAGATTAATTAAGTAGTGGTTCCTTTAAGAAATTACCTTGCAGTCTCTGTGAACAAATGTTTAGGGAAAAAAAATGACAGCGGCCAGATCTTTAGCTGATGTAAATCAGCACAGGGGCATGGAAGTCCAAGACAATCTAACACCAACTGAGCTTCTGGTGCAGTGGCAGAAATATTTGGCAGCATGGGCCATGTATTTCTACTAATCAGGAAGGCAGAACTTGTGACTATTTTAATGGGGGAATGGTTGGACAGAGAACTCTGGGACCTCTGAGCAGCTTGCTTTTTGTAAGGCAAGTATTTTGATTCCCTAGTTGCACTCCTATTTTGCCTCAAAGATGCAAAGACAGCAACAACAAAAAAGAGAGGGTCACATATTTAGCAAATGACAGTAATTCCCCAATGATGATAAAAAAGCAGCTTGTCTGTCACTGGGCTCCTTTGGTGTTAGATTTTGAGACGCATTATCTTTGCAGAAAATAAAATGCAAATAAAGAATGAAGGAAAGACAGCCCCTGTAAACAACAGAAAGCAAGTCTCAGAGGCTGACAAACTTAACCAAAGTGGAAGAAAAAGTTGATGGCCTGCCAGTTTTGTATGGCACCATGGGGTTCGGTACTCTCTCTTCAATGAAGTCATTCACATGCCTTCACCACAAAGCACAGGGGAGACGGATACCCTTTCAAAGTGGCAGAGACAACATCTGATTGCACTCATCCTAGACTGCTCTGAAATCTCTTTCTCCCCACTTTGCTTCCTCCCCAGATAGATGTCCCAAGTGCCAGAATCCATGATCACAAAAGCCTGACAGAACAGTAACTTGCTGTGTAGACGGTTTATGAATTTATGAAAGTTCTTTGAAAGTATATTGTGAATTGTAACAAACAATAAATTGCAAGTGGGTTGTACAGAACTGCAAACATGGCACTAGATCCTTACCTGCCACAGGGATTCAATATAATTCAGTGGAACGACCCTGTGACAAATTCTCTACACTCTCTGGGACAGAGAGAGAGAAAAAAATCCAGAGAGAGAAAGAAAATGCTAAAGCTTTGGCATCCTCGATTAACACAATACTTCAGCATGCCAGGTAGATTGGTTTTCTACTGGCACTATCATAGATTTTTGCAATAGATTCCTTCGAACTTATTTCAGTATAATCAGAGAGAAGGAATACATTTAAACCCAAGCACACCATGTGGCACATACGGAACAGGAGAATGTTTCCCCTTTTCCCCTAGGCCCTGATCCAACAAAGCACAAAAGCACATTTTAACTTAAAGCCCAGGAGCAATCTCACTGAACTCATGGGGACTACTCATATATTTAAAAGTTAAGCTTGTGCTTATGTGTTTGCTAGACTGTGCAAAGACCTCTTTCTCTCTCTCTCTGCCTTTCCTGTTTTATCTTCTAAAAGGAACTATGCACACAGGAAGCTGCAGGGAATGCAATTTATCTCTTTTGTGATTAATGAAGAGTCAATTCTTCCTGTAGTCCAAGCAAAAATGACTAACTTCCTTACTTTGATTGTAAGCTCTTTGGGGCATTGTTTTGTTTTGTTTTGTGTTTGTATAGCAACTAAAACAATTAATTTCTGGTGCATAATTGTGCACCCAATGTGCTCTGGGATACAAGTAATTGATGAAAACCAAGGTTTGTTACCCAACCAACCTTGTCAATTCCAATCAACTTAAACTAGCAGTAATTGTAAACATCCAAGTAAAAGGTTTCTATTGGACTTAGGCAAACAATTCCAACAGACATTCAGAACCAGCTCTAGACATTTTTATGTGCCCCACTTACTGAGAAAAAGTTATTCATCATGGAGATTTTATTACTTAAGTTCTGCTCCCCCACATGGTGCAACATAGTGCAGATCCTATCGGTCTTTCAGACATAAAGAACATATAGGATGAAAGAACAAGACGGAATCAGCTTTGGAAGAGCCAAAGGAATAGCCGTAAAATGAGACTCGTGCTAAAGGTAAAAAGTCTTTTCTATTGTACTGACTGGAAAAAGACAAAAAAATAAGACCTTTTTTAGCAGTATGGCATGTGCCATGTTGATTGACTTGTGGAATGTCATGAACTCACTAAATGTGGTGCTCTGAAATGTGAGAAATGCCAAGCTGTGGGCAGCTGTTTTCTTTCCCACATTGCACTATACATGATGAAGATAAGCAGTCATGGTAGGGTAACATGTGTTTCATCCAGTACATTTTTCCTGTTATTTTCAGTTGCATGCCACTTATGCCACATTTCATATTCTGACAAGGTGTAATGCAACCAGACACATCTTGCAAACTTGGGGATAGAGATCAGGGTAAAAAAAAAAAAAAAAAAAAAAAAAAAAGGCAGATCTCTCTAGCATAAACCGTGAAAGTTTTTCTGGAGCCAAAATCTCATCAGCAGAACAGCAGTTCTCTCTATGATAGGGGCCAGTTTGGGCCAATACAGGCAAGGCAGCACAACCATTTTACAAATGAGTGCCTCATAATGCAGCAAAAATCTGCCCACAGATACACCCATGCTCCAGCTCTAAAGAGTTCCATGCCCCAATTCCTCTCATTTCAATTAGATAAAGTTGGAATGAGTCCTACCCTCTTTTCACATCAGGTTTCCATCAACGCATGTAATTCCACTGATGTCCATCTAAATTTATATTGGTGAGGTGAGAGGAAAATCAAGTCCAATATCTTTTAATACACAACTAGATTTACAAATCTGGGGCAAACATACTCATTTCCCTAAAAGAACCAAGTTTACAACTGTAATCAGGTTCTCAAGGTGTGGCATGATGCTGGAGAGAGGCCTACTTCCCCTGCAATAAAACTTGTATTAAAGGACCATTAATAGCAACAAGGAAAACAAACACACAAAAATACTATTATATTACAAAAAAAATAAGGATAATTAGCTTATTTCAGAAATCCACAACCTTATCATTTTTTTAAATTCAGCCTGTCTTTCTTCTTACTACAGACACACGTTATGGGACACAAACTGGCCCAGCTCTGCTGCCATTCATTGAAGCCAAATGGCACAGCTCCATTAAAACAAATTTACACCCACTGAAAATCAGGCATGTATCTCTAGCCAGCTATCAATGGTGTTTCTGAGCCATGGCAGCCCTGAGCATTTTATAAATACATCCAGAAATTAAGATTCAGTTTGAGTCACCCCTACTGACCTCTGCTCCTCAACCTCTCCTATCTTTGGCAGTTTTGAAATATAATTGGTATAATTTAAGAAACATCATCCCATTCACTGGACAAAATCCTACATATTATGCAAATTCCTACATGACAATATGTTAGCACACTTTAGTGACTGAGACTGATTTTAAATTACATAGCCCATTACTGGACATTTAACATTTTAAGGCAAACACTGCCAATAAAGACTGAAAAAGTCAAAATCAAACAATAAGCCCCCTCAGTAGCCTTTTCCCCCCTACAAACAGTAAATCATTTCATGTCAGTAGTTTTAAGCCATAAAACTGCAAATAAGGCATTTTGTGCTGAAAATTGATTTCTATTGAGAACTATACCTCCGTGCAACTTAATTTGTAACTGCCAAGAGGGTTTGCAATATAAAAAATAGATGACAGTAAGTAATTTAGCTGCATATTGGTAGTCTTGCATCTTCAATCTAAATAGAACTTATTTTTTTCCAAGTGCGTGGCACCTAAGATAGAAAGCTATTTGTGGGAAATTGAAGTGTAAGCTAAAGTGCTGTTGCAATACATCTCAGGAGTTCAACTATGGTATACTTTAATCTTTATTTTTCATTTGTTTTAACATTTATTACAGCAGGGTATGATCAGACATTAGGAAGGCAAAATTTAGTGTTTTCCAAGAATCTAAGCAGACCTGAGCAAAGAGCACTGGCAGTATAATAATCCCCAATAATACCTTTGGCAATTCTAAGAGACACTGGAAATAAACACTCTCTGTTCACATACAATGCTAGCAACAAGAAGAGCTTCAGCAAATCCTTATTGCTGGGATATGGGTAACTGAATCCTGCAAGCAGAACTACCACAACCTATTTTTATGATGCTTAATCAGACTCCCCATTTTTACAATGTAAATAAGCATTTACATAGATGCAAAGTTAGCAGGGATCATTTGAAGCTGCTTGATGACAGTAATTACAATTCTGAGATCCAAAAAACAGAACTTACCCAGAATAGAGGTGGCTTTGGGTATTCTTCAATCCACTGAGCCCAAGGCCACGAAACTGTGATAAACAAAATCTTAGTCTGTTGACACCTCCCTCTTCCCACAAGATTTTGCTGTTGTCACTGAAGTAGGTGGTGTGACTTGTTTGAGAAATGATGGCAGAGAATGTTCCTTCTTATCTTTCATCTTCAGGGAAGAAATTAAAGTAGTGCTATTGAGAGCTTATGTGGTCTTATCCAGCTCTCTTCCATTAAAGCCCATCAGTCTGTCCACTTATAGCACTTATATATTGATAGCACCACTTACTGTGCTATCAACGCCAATTAGACATTGACATGGGTTTCCAGACTATGGTTGGAAAAAAAGTCTATGTATTGCTTCCCGATAAACAGGAACAGGTGTTACATAATGCAGAGCAAAACTGCATTTGAAATCCTGGTTAAAAAAAACAAACAAACCAAAAACCAAAAAGAAGTATCCTCCCAAGCTGGGATGGTTAAGTTACATCAGTGTCTGTAACCCATGTCATGCAAGAGAAGGATGTGACAGCCCAAATGACCAGGTGACTGGGACAGCCTTCACCACAAGCCCATAGCAAGGCTCTTCCTTGTACTTCTGGATCTGTGCTGGGATGCCTTAACTGCTCAGTTAAGCTATTTATTGACTTCAGGGAAGTTAGAATTTCAGGTTGCATGCTTGCTTGTTTCAGGGACATCTCTAAACCACTTCTTAATTCTGAATCATAATGAGAATTAACTCCCCTTTTCACTGGCTGAAATGTAAAATTTGGGCACAACTATTTTGAAATGGAAGCCAAGTACTTAAGAAAAGATGGGTAAGACAGACACATTAGCCCCGACAAGATATTCAGCTTTACCAAGGTAATTTGCCCACCCAGGGACAGCCATCTAACATCATTCTATACTACGTGCATGGATAATTAATTCATTATACTAAATTATCTTGTGCTTTAATTGCAAGGTAGTGGTATATTTCCGCCTGCTTTTGAAGAGGAGATCTAATTGTGTATTTTCAACTATGCTAGGAAGGAGCCAGGCGCGTGATTCATCACTTCTTGTTTTCTCATCAGGAACCTTGCTGAGCATTTGTATGGTTTTGATTGCATAAAAAATCTGAAATACAGACATCTACTTTTAAAACCACATCAGTAGTCCACAGTAGTCAAAGAAAACACTGGAGTCAAATGATTGATGCCCTCCTTCATAGTCAGAGAGATACTTATTAATCCATATTGTTTAATCTTGTCTGGTTTCTTTTTCCTTCACCTTTTTGTCTGTGTATACCCCTCTAGCTGATCCCAGTGGTAGACAGTGACCACTCTAAGGCAGAGTGTCTGGAAGTGTGCATAATGACAGGGAGATTTCCACTGGAGGAAATATATTTGGGCCAGAATTTGACTTTTAAATTCTTTAAAAAAATGTATTCATTTGGATTGAAAAATCCACCCTGTCAAAAGCTTTTTAATAACTAAATAAATAAATCTGTCTTTTATAGTCATGTCCCGGGCATGAAAATTCTAGGCAATGTGTGAAGATTGTCAGATGAATCTGTTTGGCATGAATCTGGTTTGGGATAGGCAAATCTATTTCTGTTACATTTCCATTTGAGAGATATTTGATCTTAGAGACATGGAAAAATTCTGTAATTTACATTCTCAGCTGCTATAAAACCATGTAGCTTCACTGACTTGGATAGATTTCTGTTTTTTTACTGTGTTAACTGTATTTTTCCTTTACAGCCTTTATCAAGATCAAGTATTTTGGAGGAAACAATGGTGTTTACAAAAAATGAATATGTCCAATTATGGCTTTGTCTCCATCACAGCAAAGAAAAAAACAACCCTATATTACAGTTTATTGTGAACAATTTAAGAGAAGATTTACCACTTCTCTTTCTTTCCTGAATGTTTTAGCAAGTGGGGATGTCTAAAACTCGACAGATCCTCTATGTAAATCTATCAACATGTTTTCACAGATGTCAGTCTATAGAGGAAGGAAAGGGGATCACACCAACCTAAACTAGATTTCCATCTGGTTTCATACTGAATGATAGAAAACCATACGTAAGTAAGAAATGATTGAAACCAAGTCAAAGGACAGGCACATCTATATCTGCATCTTAAATAACTTAATCAACTGACCTGGTTTGCTTCCATACACAAATCACTGTAAATATCTTTTTCTTTTTTATGTATTTTAACATGTGTGCTTGCAAGCTGTGGACTCCTCTAGTGGGCTACTATGCTTCCCTGTCTCCAAAGAGTTGTAAATAACTGCACAACAAAGGGAGGATACACTCTTGTATTAAAGGTCCAGCAAAAAAATGCTTGATTCACTCTTAAAGCAGTTGTACTAGAATTGCAATATATCTTCAGCACAAGCTTCTTAAAATTGCTTCTTGCTGACCTAACTCCACTCCCACTGGAGTCCATGGGAGTAAAGTTAAGCCAGTGTTGAGCACTTTTGAAATTCCACCCATGATCTGTAAAACTGCTAATATATCATTATTGATTTTTTGTCCTTTTTTTAAACACTTAAGACTGGCTCAGTCTATTTCCCCCCTAGTTTTTATATCCAAAGCTTTATTCCCAATTTGAAACTATAATTCTGTTTGTTCTCAGTCAGGAGCAATTACATGCTGCCAGGCTATAGCTAGGATGACAACTGGCTACACACTATTTCTCCACCAAATGTAAAACTGCAACAGAGTATAAACTAATCCCTACATCTAATTAAGAAGAACAGCAGAACACAAAATAATCAGTCAAAAAAAATCAAAATGTTTCCCAAGACTTTTTACTTCACATTTGAAATAAATCTGATTTTATTCTGAGGTGGCAGGTGTGTTTGTGCCTTCTTATTCATTTTCCCTGACTTTTCTAAGGAAATATATTTTCTAGCAGTAATGTCTGTTTTCCTGTGCTAGAAATGTTAAGCAAATAGTGAGGGAAAATGGAGCTTCATCTTAATGTTTGTGACTATTCACCCTAGAAACCTCATTCTCGAAATCAAGGTTATCCAAGTTCCAGTTCAGCACCGTTTTAAGCACAGTTGTAGATTCATCCATATTTAGCTAAATAAGTTAAGAACTTGCTTCAGTCCAACTAGAGCTGATGAGACGTAAGGGTGTGTGCGCAAAGTGCTTTGCTTAAAGAGCTTCTGACACTGCATATGATAAGAGAGTCTACGGTGAGCTTCAAAGACACATAGCATACACTTGAAGCCAAGACAAAGAAAGGAGCTGGTGGCTTTAACTCAGCCGAACTTTCTCCTGATCTTCCT
The DNA here is from genome assembly GCF_000455745.1 of Alligator sinensis. Lineage (NCBI taxonomy): Eukaryota > Metazoa > Chordata > Crocodylia > Alligatoridae > Alligator > Alligator sinensis. The sequence goes on from NW_005842314.1 coordinate 1,292,060, forward strand.
ATCCTCTGAGAACTGGAATAGCCACTGGTGAAGCTTAAGACAACCTTGAACACCCAGCTATACTTACTGTGACCTCCTGGATTCCTTCCTGTGGGCCAGAGCTGCAAGGCTTGCCTTCCTCATTTCCTGCTCCGAGAAAATTTCCCTCTGACAAACTACAGCTTTCAGCTCCACCTCACCAGCAAACAAAAGGACTGGATTTACAGGTCACAATATTTCACTCATGGTTAAATTTAAGCCCAATGAGTCATCCTATTGATAACTTATTTGTGCACGAAGGTAAGCACGAGTGCAGGATGCATCAGTGAGAGTGGTCCCTAAACTTGGGCCCTAAACAGCAATATGTCATGGACCAAGTCCTCTTAAAACAGCTCATGTTACAAGCAAAAAACCCCAGAAAACATAGAGTAGATTGCTCATAAGACCTTAAGATAAAATCAGAGATTTTTTCACCAATAATTTCAAAATTCAATGAATCACAACTAAAAAAGTGCAACGTGTTTTAGACAATTAGCATGCCAAATAAATGCATTGACAACTACTTATTAGCCTCAGTGCCATTTAAAATACAAAATAGATAAAGAACAGCAGGCTAAATAACTTCAGCAGTCCTGTGCATTCAAACTCAGAACTAATTAACCAGTGTCAAGATGCAACAAGAGTGTTTTTTCCTACTAGGAATTATTAAAACAGTAGTTCTCATCAACATGTCTAGATGTATTTAAAGAGCCATGGGTATTCATATAAAGACTTTTGAAATTTCATGTTTATGCATTCTTATTTACTAACTGCTTCCACAGCTATCAAAAATATTAATGCCAGTCTTGGCAGTTTTCCCCTAAAATGGCAGACCCTCATCCATAACTCAAGACAGCAATCATTTTTTCATGCCAAGCTTTCTTTATCAATCAGCTTTGATATGTTCAGATTCTCTTTATCATGCAATAAAACAGTGCTTGTATTTATGCTCTTGTAAACTTTTCTTTAAGAAGCCAGCTACGGTCGTTGAGTTGAGATTCAAAGCGACAAAGCCTTTTGCCCCTCGGAGAATAGAGGAGAAGATTCTGACAACTCGTGATCTATTAAGCTGAAGTGTGAGACATTTTTACTCCTGTCTGTAATTATTCTACATGCACACAACTTGCGTGCAATTTGCTCAGTTGACATTCTGAGCAGTTACCCAATATTTGGAGACGTTCCGGATCATTTCTATTAGGAGGAGGATGAATCAGATATACAGTGTTCCATGGTACAACTTCTTTGATATATGAAGAATGTACTTAAACCACTCTTTTTCCCTGATCACATTAGAAATCACCAGCAGCAGGAAGTTTCTCAGTCCAAAGCCTGGCCTAGTCCACATTAGTTTTACCAGCAAAACTGTGATTGCATCCACACACACAACTGCCCTGTGACAGAGATCTTCTTTCTTCAGCAGAGCAACACCAGCCTGCTTTTCCTCCTGCAGGGAAGCAACCAGAATGTCTGTATAGAAATGTCCACATTTTCTGCTGGCTGCTATGTCCTAATAAAAGCTAGCACCTCCCAGGGTGCATATCATGCCCTGTTGAGACAACTGCTGCAGTGAAACCATCCAGAAGCTCTACAGGTGGAGATGCACCCTGGAGTCTTCCCTTTGATAGTTGTTTCATGTCACCCTGTCTGGGTAATCAAGGAACAGCTCCCTACTTAACATAAACTTTGTCTTTGTTATTGCAGTTTCTTACAAAGCTGTTACAGGGCCTGCTGTTCTCCCCCAGCCTCTCTAACTCTCTTCCTCTTCCCGTCTCCTCCTCATCACTTCCTGTTCCTGGATCCCTGCAGTCTTATTTGCTTTCAACAAGAGTCTCTTGGCTGTCTTTATGGCTGATTCAGCCTTCCCATTGCTTTGTGGGTACCCAGGGGGTGATGTCTTGTGCTGGTATTCCCATCTAGCACAGAACTGTTTGAATTCTCTTGAGGTGTATTGTGGGCCATTGTCTGAGAACAGTGTCAGGTATCCCATGCCGCACAAAATGAGCCTTCAGCTTCCTGATCACCATTCTTGCCTGAGTGTCTTCGAGGTAATCCACCTCCCAAAAATTGGAATAGTAGTCTATGGTCACCATATAGTTTCTGTCATTGACATTGAACAAGTCAGTCCTTACCTTCCCTCAGGGCTGAGAGGGGATGTCATGAGGGTTCAATGTCTCTTTTTGCTGTTTGCCACTATATTCCTTGCACACTTCCCATTGCTCCATGTATGTTCTCAAGTAGGCATTCATGCCCAGCCAGTAGATGCACTCCTGTGCTCTCGTCAGGTATGAGACTATTCCCATGTATGAAGCATGGAGTCGGTTCGTGTCTCACCGCAGAGCTCCTAGGATCACTACCCTGTTTTCCTGGAACAGAATTCCATCCTGTGCACATAGTTCATCCCTCCATTGGTAGTATGCGGCAACTTCTGGTGGTACTTGTGCCTTTTGCTGTGGCCAAACCTCTAGGATGGTTCATTTAACGGCTTGTAGCACACCATCCTGTTCTGTACTCTGTTGTATGGCTTTGAGACTGCTTTTGGAGATGGGTAAATCTTGTACCATGTTAATGGACTCCATCTGTGCTGCACTCTGGAAAGCATGCGCTACTTAGTGCACCTGCCACTTGCAGGGACTTCCCTGGGTAGTACTTCATACTCACATCATGGAGTCTCAGCAGCATGGGTTGAAGTCCCTTAGGAGCACTCAGCAAGAGTTTTTTCATTATAATCTCTAATGGTTTGTGATCTGATTGCACATCTATTCTCTGTCCAAAAAGTCAACTGACAGAATCGTTCCAGTCCAAACGATACCGCTAGTAACTCATTTTCTAGCTGCATATCTCCTTTCAGTTTCAGTCATTGCTCTACTAGCAAAAGCTACAGGGCTGCTGGTTCTGCATCAGTACTGCTCCCAGACCCCCTTCTGAAGCATCACACTGTAGTACTAGTTGCTCAGCTGTGTTGTAGTACGTCAGTGTTGGGGCCTTGCTGATGAGTTTTTAATTCTTTTGAATGCCTCCTCTTGGTTCTGTGCCCATTTCCAGGCTGCATCATTGTGTGTTAGCAGCGCTGAGTGGCTCACAAGCATTAGACAAGTGTGCACAAAATTTGGACAGATAGTTAACCATCCCAATAAGGCACTGGACTCCTTTGACATCCTATGGCCTGGGTATCTCCATAATGGCTCTCACCTTCTCTGGGTCTGGCTGTAGTCCTTTCGAAGTCAGCAGGTGTCCAATGTAGGGTACTTCCGTTCTTCTCACCTGTATTTTGTCAGCATTCAGTTTAATGTTCCTCTCCCAGCATCTGTTAAGGAGTTGCAGCTTGGCATCATGGTCATGGATCGCTCCCCTTCTCTTATGCCAAGAATATCAGCAGCCACAATCTTGATACCTGGAAGACCTTCCAGCTCCTGGTTCAGCTTCTGCTGGAAAACTTCCAGAGCTGGACTGATACCCATGGGCATCCTTAACCAGAGATACCTGCCAAAGGGCATACTAAAGGTTGTTAGTGGCTGGAAGATTCATCTAGCTCCACATGCCAAAATCCATTCTTGACATAGCAAACTGTGAACACTTTTGCCTTAGACACCTCAGGTAGTACATCCTCAATCGTTGTCAGTGGGTAGTAGCTTCTTTTGAGTGCCCTGTTAAGTGGTTTTGGATCAATGCAGATTCTCAGTTTGCCTGACGGCTTCCTTACTATACATCTAGGCTGCTGATTCAGCAAGTGCTTTTTTCAACTGGTGTGATGATGCCTTTTTTTCCTGCAGGTTTGTCAATTCTTTCTTCAGTGGCTCCAGCAGGGCTAGCGAAACTCTGCGTTTTTGTAGTTGTACTGGTTTCTTGCACCTGTGGACCTATTTCTAACTTCAGTTTGCCTTCAAAGAGTCCAGTGCCCTGGAAGATGTCTCCATATCTTAACTGAATGTTAGGCAGTGAACTTAATGACCATTCTTGCTCCTCTGTGACCTGGAGGATGTTGTGGTGTTGTACTGTAATTAAATCCATGGCCTGTGCTGCCTGGCTACCCAGCACTGGATGGGTGTCTTCCCTGTCAATCACTATAAATTCCAGGCGCTACTGTTTCTTGTTGCATGGATTTATTATAGTCAGCCGACACTTTCCCAGTGGCCTTGCAGTTGTTTTGTTATACATTCACAGTACTTGGTGATATTTTTCCATTCTGATGCTGCTACTCAATAGATTCACAGGAAGGACCTTGTGAGTGGCTCCACAATCCACCTGGAATCTTATAGGTCTTTGCTCAGCATCACTGTTGCAAATATGGCTGAGTTGTTGCCCACTTTTTTCTGTAATGTGTGTATCCTGTGAGTCTGTGAATCTGTCAAATTTACACTGAAACCTTCCTCCTTCGGACTCCTCCTTTCTGCTGCTGCTGGCTTTGCCTCTGAGATCTATACATATTGTTACAATAGCTGCTGTCTGCTAGCAGAAGGTTTATAGGGTAGACAAACCCTTAGAAGCACTCTGCTTCCTCTCCTTCTGTGCCTTTCCACTGGCTCTAACCCTCCAACACACATGCAGTGATACACCCAGCTGCAACCTAGATCCTAACCTTTATATCTGCAATAAGTCCCAGGGAAAATCCTGATTAATCTACCTGGTTTCATTTTGGCACAGGCCATACCATCTAACTGATTGCCTTGGCAGTACTTCTTTACTGTTTCTCTAGTTAAGAGAAAAGTTGCTCTAAAAGAAGAGGGAGAAAAACTGTTTTCCCTTTCTATAGGGGACAGGAAAAGAAACCACAGCTTTAAATTGCAGCAAAGCTATTTAGAACAGCTAAGGCAGTGGAGCAGATTACCTAGGGAAGTTGGGGAAGCTGCTTTACAGGAGGTTTTCAGGAGAAGGATGGATAAGCATTGGTCAGAGAAGTTTTAGGAATAACACTCAGGCAGGGGGGTTAGCTTAGATAACTCCAGGGGTCTCTTTCAACCCTACTTTTCTCTTAATTGTTCCTTTCATTGAGCATGATAGAAAACCCACTAACTTTGACCAGGCCTATGATGGTCTTTGGATCAAAAACTCACTTGATGGCAGCCATTAACTACTTTCAACATATCAATGGCTGGTTGTTGGCTATCATCAAGTGATTTTATGTAAATACAATATTTGCCACTTGTGGTTATGAGTCTGCAACTCTCCAATTTATAAAGGGTATTTGATGCATAGAGTAATGTGCATCAGACTTCGAATTCTCTCTTACTTTCTGCCTCTATTCACTGAAAGTTAGATACCATATTAAAAGGGGTAAAAATAAAAAGGCATTTTGTTGGGCCTTTTGCTGATGTGGCAGGCTTACATTTATGTTAGTTTACATTTATGTACTCTGTGGGTTTATAAAGCAATCACCAAAGATAATTAAAGCCATATTCCCCTCCAACTAATTTTTTTTTTTAAACTAGGTCATCATGTTGATTTAAATAACTGAAATTATGCCCATGAACATTTAATGAAAATAATAACAGCAAGTTTGTAACATAGGCAATTTATTGCTTCATTCCTATCTCATTTGATTTTTTTTATTCCCAGTTACAAAGAACATTCTGAAGTTGTAATAGGACTGTTTCCTCCGTTCCCACCCCTTTTATCTGGTGAAGATTAAAAAGAATAAAAGGCTCAGGTCATAAAACCTGAACAATCAAACAAATGCAGGATTCACAGTTTGACTCAGTAAAAACCCATAAAATGCATTTAATTCCTATTTATCCAGCAGAGGATACATGAAATACATTCTACTTTCCCTTGCTCTGGAATCACTCTCAGCGAGGTAACCAACATTTAAAACAACTAAATCTGCCTACAGTCCCAGAAGAAACTATCACAGAAATCATAGAAATTAAGGGCTAGAAGGAACCTCGCAAGATCATCGAGTCCAACCCCTTGCTCTAGGCAGGAATACTGCTCAGATCAAATGAGCCCAGCAAAGTGTCTGTCCAGTCTCCTTTTGAAGACTTCCAAGGTTGGGACTACACCACCTCCCTGGGAAGTTTATTCCAGATTCTGGTCACCCTTACCATAAAGAAGTTCTTCCTTACATCCAACCTGAAACCATTTTCTAACAGTTTATGGTCATTGCTCCTTGTCTTCGCCTGAGGCACCCTAGTGAACAGTTTTTCTCCCAGCTCCCAATATTCACCTCCTTACATACTTAAAAATGGCCATCGAGTCCCCCCCCGCCCCAGTCTTCTCTTCCCCAGACTGAACAGTCCCAGATCCATATGCATAATTGCACTTAACATTTTCCTTTGTCTACTAATATTTATTTATCTTCTTGACTTAAAACATAAAGGCCTAAATGCATTAAAGCAGTCCAGAGATACAGGGCTATATGAATTAGGAGACCTGCTTCCCATCTATAAAATGGGAATAATAGCAGTCCTCTCTCACAAAGAGGTATTGAGAAGACAAATACAGTAAAATATTTGTTACAATAGTATATCTGCTAATACATTTAAATGTTAAGGAAGGAATGGGCTATGAAAAAGAAGTACTTAGATGCAAAAAAATCAGAGGCATGTAAGTACTCAGTGTAAAGAGAACTGAGGACAGAAAGGTCTTATCATGGTTGGGGTTTTGTGTTTTCATTTGTTCCTTGTTGGTTCCTCTAAAGAAGCTGGTCCTAGCCACTGTCAGACTCAGGAGAATAAAGCAGATGGGCTGCTGTCCTGAGGAATGCTGGCAGTTCCTCTATTTACAACTAGAGCAGTGCAAAATTTTCTGGCCAAATAATTTTTTCCCATTAAAAATGAAGATTCAACAGTACCAAAACATTTTGCCAGTTCACATCAGCTGGGCAGAACTGTTTGTTCCAGAAATGCAGGAAAAGGAAATAGAGGGGAAACAAGTATAATGTTTGAATCAGTAATTATTAAATGAAACATTTTTGTTTTCCTATTTAAAATGATTTCTCCTGTTCATTTCACCTCAAAGGATGTTTCATTAAATCCAGGATTTTCTTTATCTCAGCAAATAAATGTTAAAAAAAATGGTGGTTTTGGCTCAATTCCAATTTTTTTCCCTCTAATTTTTTGGAACTGTTACCAAGACAAGAAATCCATTAACCACTGAGCTTAAATCACAACGCTGCTTTCTTGGTTTTTTTTTTTTTTAAAAAAGAAAAAATAATTGTACTGCCCTGTACTATGGTATGGTATGATGACCTGTAATTAATATCACCCAATCAGACATTGTATAAATAATTTATTATTACTTTTCGGTATGCAGTTTTACAAGACATTGTATGGCGCATATCATACCTTTGGGTCATTTTTATTTAGCTCCTTTAAAAAAAAACTGTGCCCATTTAGACACTGTATCTTAAGCCCTGGTCTCATATATAATAACATATGCACAGTTACTGAATATTTTGACTAGAAAATAAAGTCATAATTTACAAACACTGGGGTCAGCTGAGGGCAAGATGCTAGTTTTCCTTTGTGGACATTTTATTCGACGAAACTGGAGTATGGTAAGCATTAGCTCTGCTCTATCAATTACTGTATGTCTTTTGTTTCACTGCTGAACAAACAAGATATATAAAATGCTGTATCTGTAGCCTTCATGAGAAGCAGTGAGGTGAGAAAGGCACCAAAAGGGGGAACAAATAAAATACTTAGAGAAACTGTTCAAAAGCGGAAAATGTACATTCTTAGCATTTAAAGGCAGAGTAAACTGTCGAGGTCATTGGATACGAAAAAAGAATTCAAGAACATGGAGCGCTCTCATTCGCCTCCTGGCACAGTACAAAAGATACTGGGTATCGTTACTTGATTTTTAAGAGTGTACATTATTCTTTCCTTAATAGTTAACAAATAATACCAGTCATGAACCCCAGCCTTCTCTTGAGCTATATTGTATGGGGATGCTGGAGATTTCCTAAAATAATTTTCTACTCTCATTTTTGCCTCTACTTGAGAGATGCCTTGGCAGTTATCAGACCCACTTGGTCTCGTCAAGAAGGTGAATCAGGAGAAGAGTTGTTCATCACTATGCAGAGCCCTCAAGTATGTTATACTGTATTGCAATAAATATATGAATTATCAGTTTTATAGTTATTGTTCTTATTAATGTTAAAGGGTTTTTTTTTGGTTTGTTTTATGCATCTGAACCTTAAATTCAGTGCATCAGCCAGCATCTCTGTGGATTATAAAGAAGTTTTCCCTGCAGTCATAACAACCAACCGAAAGGATTTCACATGATTTCCTTGGAAAAGTAGATGCTCTGCATGATCAGAGAGAGGATACTGGCCTCAATGGGCACATCCAAACATACAAGCACATGCACTTGCAGCAGCTCAAATAGAAGCGGTGCAAATTTCATCCGGGCCTTTTTGCCTCAGTACACGTGCCCGGACATGCACTGTGGTGTGGGCCAAATTGTGCCACTTGGGGCAAAATAACCCTGCCTGGCTCCTCCTTGATCTGCAGCCAGGGGGAACGGGAGCCCAGGGCCAGCACCTGTGGTGTCCCAGCAGTAGAAAAAGTTGCCCTGTCATGTAGCTCAGGGCTACTCACTCTCAGGAGCTTCTGGGGCCCAGCCAGTTGGTACTTGGGGACACTACCCCTTGTGCCAGCTGGACTGCTTTAGCAGCCCTGAGAGTTCCCTGCACCCTTTACCACTGCAGCAGTCTGGCAGTGGGGGCTGCTGCCTGGCTGTGACCTGCTGCGCACCTGCCAGATCCGAA
>NW_005842314.1:1300794-1301683 GCF_000455745.1 Alligator sinensis
AGTCTTCGCCCCTTCGGGCCCCCCTGCCAGTGGACTGTGGCTGAAGAGTTGGCCTGTGTGCAGCACTACTGCCATGTGTGCCCCCTGCCCGGCCATCTGGGCAGCTATCGCCCAGATGATGTTCTGGGTGCGGTGGCCTACTTTGAAGTATCAAAGCATGTCCCCCTGGCCCCAACTGTCCAGGAGGTCAGCTACCTCCAGCGGGGTCCAAGGTGCCAGCTCTGAGCAGGCTCCTCTGCCTGGGTCCTGCCACTTGCCTCCCTAGCAGAAATTCTGGTGTTCCCTATTTGAACACTGAAAAATCCCTGATAAAAACATCCCAAATTCACTCTGTAAAATACCCCGAAATCCATTTTCCTCCAAAATTAAAACAAAAGACCACTATATATAGAGAGAGAGACAGAGACAAAGACAGAGACACAGCGATCAGTTGGGCAATGTTTTATTGCTATATCTACAGTGTTAAAGCAATTTGGAAGCCTACCAGTCTCTCTATCATCAGAATAAAGTGAATTCTAAATACCTATATCTTTTGCTGCCCCCACAGGAGCCACAGCACCTCAGCAGGGGTTACAAGACCCCCAACAGGGGCCATCCCCCCTGCAGGGCCCACATGCCCCGCCCCCACTTGCTCCCCCAGCCCCCCGGATTGCTGCCCCACCTGGCCCCATCCCCTGCTTGCACCCCTACACCAGCCTCCAACACTTTAAAAACAAACAAAAAATTGAAAAGCCTGTACTCACCACAGTAGCAGGGGCTGTGGGGGCTCTGGGGCCGCCTGGCAGAGCCCAGCCCCCCATGCAGCATGGGGCAGCAGGGCCAGGGCTGGGGCTTCTGCAGCTGTCACCTGGCCTTGTGCTGTGTGGGGGGGCCTCAGTGACCCTGACCG
>NW_005842314.1:1301830-1303332 GCF_000455745.1 Alligator sinensis
ATGATGGGGGGGCTCGAGGGGATGAGGAGGATGTGCTGCAACATGCACATGCACGCTCATTTGAATGTGCCTAGCAGGCACATCTGCACATGAAGCACATGTACTTGCAGCAGCTCAAATAAAAGCGGTGCAAATTTGAGCCAGGACTTTTTGCCTCAGGGCAAGTGCCCAGACATGCACTTTGGTGTGAGGCAAATCGTGCCACTTGGGGCAAAATAACCCTGCCTGGCTCCTGGATCTGTAGCCAAGGGGACCTAGTGCCCAGGGTCAGCACCTGTGTTGGCCCCAGCAGTATAAAAAGCTGCCCTGGCATGTAGCTCAGGGCTACTCACTCTCAGGAGCTTCTGCGGCCCAGCCAGTTGGTGTCTGGTGCCAGCTGGACTGCTGAAGCAACAATGAGAGTTCCCTGCACCCTTTACCACTGCAGCAGTCTGGCAGTGGGGGCTGCTGCCTGGCTGTGACCTGCTATGCACCTGCCAGACCCAGATGGGGACTGCACAGCCAGTAGAGGCATCTGCCCCTCTGGGCCAGATGCCAGTGGGCTGTGGCTGCAGAGTTGGCCTTTGTGCGGCACTACTGCTACGTGTGCCCCTGCTGGGGCATCTGGGCAGCTATCGCCCAGAAGATGTTCCAGGTGCAGTGGTCTGCTTTGAACTGTCAAAGCATGTCCTCCTGGCCCCAGTTGACCAGGAGGTCAGCCACCTTCAGCTGGGTCCAAGGTGCCAGCTCTGAGCAGGCAGGGTCTTGCCACTGGCCTCCCTAGCAGGAATTCTGGTAAAATAAAATAGAATTAGAGGAATTCTATTTTAAAACTGAAAAATTCCTATTAAAAAAATAACAAAGTCACTCTGTAAAATACCCCAAAATCCATGTTCCTCCACAATTAAAACAAAAGACCACTATATAGAGAGAGAGAATGAGAGAAAGAGAGACAGCGATCAGCTGGGCAATGTTTTATTGATATATCTACATTGTTAAAGCAATTTGGAAGCCTACCAGTGTCTCTATCGTCATAATAAAATGAACTCTAAATACCTATATGTTTTGCTGTTTGCCTTTGGTTTTCTTACCATAGAGCCATTCGAGCTCCCTGTGATGCCTTCACTAACCAGGATGTGGTGACAGATGCCCCTGCAGAGACAGCTCCTGCCAGCAGGTCTCATCCTGTCTGGAATGTGGGCACACAGGGTGTGTGCTAGGGGGATGTGGGGTTTGCAGGAGGGGAGTGGGAAAGGGGGTGGGGGGGTGGCTGTGGAGAGATGTGGGAGGCTGTGGGGTGTGTGTAGGCATGGGTCGATTGTGGGGGACTGTGCACGGGGGCTTCTCAGGAGGGGTGGGTTCCCTTCCCCCTGCAGGGTGCAGCCCCCCTGCACAGCTCATGGACTGCCCCCCACAGGGGTTACAGCCCACCCAACAGGGGCCACAGTCCCCCCCAACAGGGGCCACATGGCCCCTGGAGGGGCTACACCCCCCCCCCCCCTCCCACGCCCCCGCCCCCCCCC
>NW_005842314.1:1303464-1304598 GCF_000455745.1 Alligator sinensis
ACCCTAAAAGACCCCAGCAGTAGCAGGTGCTATGGGGGCTCTGGGGCCATGTGGCCAAGCCCCCCCCACACACACACACGCAGCCCCCGTGCCCTGACTGCCCCCCACCCCACCTAGCCCCAGGAGTGCAGGACTCAAATAAAGCCCTGCACCCACCAGCAGTAGCAGCTATCATTGGGGTCACTGGAACTTTGTAGCAGAGCCCCCCTGCACAGCACGCGGGGGCTGGAGGAGCAGGTGGGGGTGGGGCCAGACACGACAGCGATCGGGTGGGGGCTGGCAAAGCAGGCAGGGGATGAGGCCAGGCAGGGCAGCAATTGGGGGCTGGGGAGCAGGTGAGGCCCCCCCATGGTCCCCTCCCCCCCTTACTTAGCAGCATGGAGCCTGGGTCCACCTCCCTGCAGCTGGCACGCCCTGCATGGGCAGACAGCGTGCTTCAGCACTGGGCGAGGGCCAGCCATAGAGTCGCTTTGGCTGGCTACCAGAGCATCTCTGTGGAAGACCGAACCTCCAATCGCCTCAGGGCACAGTCTGGGATTGTGCCCTGCCCCACTTTTTCCCTCTGCGGTTTTTTTGACCCCAGGATATCTAAGGGTCTAATTTTGCCCCTGCACTGCAAATATGCAATGCGGGGAACGTTTTTTCATTTCCACACTTGCCTCTTACAGCATCTCAAAGGACTTTGAGACGCTGCAAGATGCATGTGCACGCTCGTGTGGATGTGCCCAATGTCTCCATTCCCCTCTGGTGATTTCTATGGCTCTAAAACCAAGGATGTAAAAGATGGTACTGACACCTGTCTTCATTTTTTCTTTTGCCCTAATTTTCTCAGAGTGAGTAAGGTTTAAAATAATAGAGCATGTGGGGCCATTCTTTTTTTTTCTTCAGCAGAACTCCCCACTAAGTTCAGAAAAGGGCAAGCTGCTAAAGAATCAATGGCATGATGCAGCCATGTACATTTTTAAACTACTAGAGATTCCAAATCATTTTTGGAGACTAAGGTACCAGTGAGAGATGATGCAGCTAAGCAACTATCAGGGTCCACATTCTCCACCATTGCTAGCCTTGAACAAATAAAACTAGGGTTCAGAGCAGAAAGTTTGAACCCGCTTTGGGGAAAAAACCTCTCTCTTT
>NW_005842314.1:1304608-1316207 GCF_000455745.1 Alligator sinensis
AAAGTAGCTCCAACACAGTGTTAAAGGCAGTTTAATAGGGCACCTGGAAAATCCCCAGACATGAGCAAATGCATCCCCCAGGTACCAAAATATGAAATGCTATTCTAGGTGACAGTAAAGACCTCCCACATCCTGTAATGACTCCTATATCCCATCTCCAGCAGTGGTGTGGCCACTGCTTTATAAAAAAATTATTAGAAATAAGGCACATGCAGACCCAAGTTAACAGCAAGCATAGGCTCAGTGATGATCCTCATCCCTCCATGCCCATGGGTTGGGAATTGGGCAGGGAAAATGTCCACATGTGAGCTTCCCACATGTCATCAGGGCTACAACAGCCAGTCTCCAGTGTCATCTAACTTGTAACATTTAACGGCTTGTACCTGGGGCTGGGACACTTAACAGACACGTTGGATGAGATGGTCCCTACTCCAAAGAATTGATAGACAAAGATGTTTTCTCTAACTATATTACTCTATCAACCTGCATTGCCTAGTACAGACTTCTTAAACCTTTTTCTGGAGCATCTAATATTGGCCGTAGAGAGGATACTCGGGTGATGCAGCCAACCTATATCACCATTAAGAACACAGGACTTGCTACACAGGATTTGGACACAAAGCCTATTCACCCAGGTATCCTCTCTATGGCCAATATTAGATGCTCCAGAAAAAGGTTTAAGAAGCCTGTACTAGGCAAATGTCTGACAACATGCCCCATAGAGGTCCCCTACTAGTCTCTAGTAGTTAGAGAATGGTTTAACCCCTGAACCATGAGGTTTAATATTGATGTTAACAGAAGCAATTGTGCTAGATTCAGTACAAGCACACAAAAATGATGCTCTTTGCTTATAAACTATGCACAAGACAAGAGACAACAGGAAGATATAGATGGGGGACTAAAAGGCAACACTGAGATAATATTGGTCAGCATGACAGACAGCACAGTCCAAACACCAGATGTCTAAATCATTATCAAGCTGGTCGTAGGCACTGCAGCGAAATTATTATTAATTATAACTCTGGTTACTCATTGGTAACTAAAACACTCTTCTCTTTACAACATTAGATAAATCACTCCCTAGGTTCAAACTTCTCTGACACCCTAAAAACAAAGTAAACTTTCATCATTGGTTAGTGGGAAAAAAAGTAACCCCAGAACAACCGTTCACTTGGTTGCTGTTTTAAAACTATGGGAACTTATGCTATAGCCAAATATGGGGCTTCTGGAGGTAAGGTATACACACCCACTTAAGAAAAATCTGTCCAGTAACAGAAGTGCGTTAAATGAATGAAGATTCTTATGCTTGCTAAACTTGGAGATTTATCTGAGTTTTCTCAAGAAGAGCTAACTATGCACAAATAAAGTATGGATGCTTCCAGTCACATCTAGCATTTATTCATCTATCAAGAATATAGCCAAGGAAGCACATTCAGATCAGCACATCTTCTGTTCCCTTAAAATGCAAATCAGGCAATTGCTTCTGTTCCAGCTGTCAAGCCATTTAATAGACCTTTACATGATCTTCACAGAAAACAACGATTGCTCTGTTTGCCAACAACAGTGACAGCATCACCAGGTTTGAACAGGGAACATGAGTGTTGAATTGAGTGCCCTCAGGACTTTTTCACCATGTGTACCAATTCTAGTCTTGTGTGACACATGCCATTGCCTTGTGCGGTGTTTAAAGGCAAGCACTGACTTTCAGTGGGGAAGAAGAGCTATTATTATTTCTTGTTGGTTTTCTATTAGTAGCAACATACACTTGCTTCTGTTCCATTCAAAGACATTAAGTAAATAATTAATTGGAACATGCTTTGCTCACTTGATTGTAGATCTCTGTAGGACATTTTTAAAAGTTGATTTTTAAGTGCCAGAAAATTTAAAGATTTGTATGAAGTTTTATAAAAGATTATTTACATAATCAGTTCCTTGGAGCAGACACAGAGAGACGACTTCAGTGGCTATAAATCAGCATAGCTTCACTGAAGTTGTGGGGAGCGGTGGGGGGCGGGGGTTGGCTTAAAACATCTGAGGACCTGGTCCTGCTTTGAGGAGCAGCCAGGATGCTACAAAAGCTTAAAAGTAATAATCAACTTCTTTCAACCCACAAACCCCCAATGTAATCTATCTACTTTGTTCCCAACAAATAATTTCAAATTCTGTTTTTTTATCTTTTCCAACCTGTGTTTCTTTCTTTGGTAGTGGTGAGGGATGTATGGGGGGGGAAGGAGGGGGAAGGTATGTGTTTGCACACATGTAGAAGCAAGTATATGAACAATCTTACATCGGCACATGCAGAGAACAGGCTCTTTTCCCCAATGCATGCCATATGTTTAACAGTCCTCATCAACCCACTTACATTCAACAGATGCGAGAATCAAGGTCTCTGTTCTCGTTTAAATCAGTAGAATCTGGTGCTGTCACAACGGCTTTCCAGGGTTGCAAGATCTAGGTTCAGTTTTGGATGCTCAGTAACCTAGATTTGTTTCTACAGCGTGATTAAGCATTTTTGAAGATGCTCGGAGATCTGAATGGTAATTGATGTTTTGTGGGCATTGACCCAAAATGAAAATATTTTGATTTTCTTACAACAAAATGGCTTCATATCTAAAAGAAAAATGCATCTTATTCCTTCTTTTAATTGTAAACCTTCCTCTTAAGCTCAGCTAAATTTGATCTTGTAATATCATTTTAGAGGGAGAAAAATGGAAGCATTTTATTTCAAACTAAATGTTTCAATTCTCCCTATTTTTTCCCATTTCACCTGTTTTTCCCCATTTGATGCATGTTTGCAAATAGCTTTTTATAGATCCAAAACTGATATTTTATTCACTGAAAAATGTAATCTGAAGCATTCCTCTTGGTTTAACTCACATTTTTATTTCACATTTATTTTCATGTTCATACCCCCTTTGCTTTATTCAATTTCTGATGGGCATGGACATGCCAAAATTCAAGTCTCAGATAGCCACTGTTGTTCTACTGTCTACTTCTACAACATGCAGGAAATCCCAGAAACCTCAAGAAGAAAATGCTGCTTCCTGAGGAGTTTTTTTGCATGTTACAGAGAATACTCTTCTAGAAAACAGACTGGCAAAGAGCCTTCATTACAGCAGGCTGTTCACTAGACTGCAGAAAAAGCAGACGATGCTGATTTGTTACACTGGCAGCAAACCCATGAAAGAAACCTCATTAAATATTCAAGTTGGCTTTATGAGCCTTGATTCGAGTTTTGATTGTTATAGTGATTTTATGTACATCTTTGGCATGAGTAACATACCTGGAATTTGGACTGAAATTACAGTCGTAAACTATAAGTATTTACTACTATTTCATTGTATCTGCCACCTCATAAACAGGACTACTTTGACCTGAATGAAGTCTCTCTTATGTTTAGAGGTTAGAATTGTATCCAAGAGAAATACATTTATTAATGGGCACATGCCCATGAATTTTTCTATAAATACAATTTATGTAACTATGGAAAGTCCAGTCTCACTGTCTGGATGGGGCTTTGTCTTCAATAACAAAGACACCATCCATCTCTTTAAGAATTAGCTCAAGCTTCACACTAGTGTGGCTATTCAAGGGGTCTATTAGTCATGCCTGCTCAGCCCACGCCCCAGACCCTCCTCCATGCCAGGCAGCCTCTCCCACCTCTTTCATATCCAAGTTGGCAGTGATGCATGCATGAGTTGGCAGAACTCACTTGGCCCTTTGCCCAGCAGGGTCACTGCCTATTACGCAGGATACAGTGTTTCTGGATATAATGGAACAGCAGTATTTGCCTGAGTTTTGGAGAGAATAAAAGCCCTACTGACTCAGGACCCATGGAAAAAAATTAGGACGGATATTAGGAAAGGTTATACCATTCCTGTCTGGTGCCCCACTGTCGCAATGCTGGACTAGATGTGGGCAGGGTTACCTTATGTGTAGAGGCACTAGTCAGAAATTCCCATGATCGACAGGTATGACAGTGGAAAATCACTTTATCTCCCTGTATCTCTGTTTCATATCCTACCATTTCTGTCTTTGCGCATAGGCATATCAGGGGACCAAAAAAGGCTGCATAGGAAACCTAGAATCTGACATTTCCTCATTCAAGAGGCAAGGTTAGAGGCTTGAGTTATACTCCTGAATGCACGCTGATTTGTTGGGTAATCTGTAGTTAGTCCCCTTGTCTTGAAAAAGAATGTGCAAAACACTAATGTCCTCAGTAAAGCACTCTCATGGATAAATGTAAAGATCCCTGTACTCCCATTAGAACAAGTATGAGTCTGGTCCAGTGTGGATATTGACGGCAGCACTGGGAGGGAAGGTCAGGGGGACTACAGTGAATTTTGGGGTGGCTGCACCCCCCCCCCCCCGCCCCAGGCCTCTCCCAGCACCATCACTGCTCCCTGGGAAGAGCCCAGCACAGCTGAGGTCCCAACCCACAGCAGCAGCCTGCCCTGCCCCATGCAGATCCAGGGGCAAACACCCACCCATGCCTCCCGGGGTTCATGTAGCAGCAGAAGCTGCTCTCCCCAGATGAGCCACTTGTGGCTCAGTCCCACACCCCACTGGCTGTGCAGCGCCTGCCCCTCCCCTAGCCCCAGGCTGCGCCAGCCCCACTCCTTCCCTTACCACTGCCTGTGCGCCCTTCCCTAACCCTGCTGCAGATGCCAGAAGCCTTGGCCAGGCTGCCTTGCAGCCCTACTGCTACCCAGTGGGGGGGGCGCTAAGCCCCATTAGCCTCCCCCTTCTGCCACCTATGGTGGATATTCAAATGTTTCTGTGCATTTGGGGGAAGGGAAGAGTAACAAGGGGTAAAATGAAGGTTGTTCCAGCCATAGCATCAATTACAATTTACCAAGCATTTATTCACCTGGTAAAAATACACAGCAGCACTAATTACTATGAATCTTAAATAGAACAGTTTCCATTTAATCTCACAAAGGTTAAGTAAAATCCCCATGTAATATAACATTTTCTACAAACTAAACTAAAGCTCTACAAATTGCCATTTTTTTTTAAAGAGTTAAACCCATGGACTAAATAATCATCTCTTTTATACAAATCAAAAACTAAACCTGACAGGATGCTGTTAGCCACAGGGAAGCATGCACACATACTATTTGTTTCAGGAAAAGGCCCCTGAAGTATTAAAAGGGAATTAAAATTATTCACAGGCTCTGATGCTTGCAGTGTGTTGCTACTGTGTGTCTGTTGCATTTCATCAGCATCCCTAACTGAGCTGTGTACCCTTAGGAGAGCTTGTGACTAAAGGGGTTAGCAAATGGGCAAACAGCTGATTCTCATGCAGGCCACAATCAAGCCACCAGTACATTCTGTGAACAGTGATGAGCCGAGGCAATCACCCTGAATGTACTGAATCATTATCTCAGTACAGAAATTATGGTGTATTTCTGATGTTGTGACTGCAGAAACAAACAGCTGTATCTAGAAAGTTGCTGCGATGTTTTGTGTCACCAATCAACGTCAACTTTGAGAACAGGGGAAGTGGGTACATACAGCCTTGCAATGGGGCATGTGGCCTACTGTTTTCTGCTGGGCAGAAGCTAAACTGCATGCAGCTATGGAAGACTTCTGATGGGCAACATGGTCCAATATGTAAACAGCCACTCAAGCACCAGGAGTACTAGAAGCTATTTCTGACTCAGCTACATACAGCTCCATGTGTTTCCATCCCTTGTCTTTCCCTGTATGTTGCCCCAAGGAGTCCTTTTACCAGAGACCCCCAAGGACTGACACGGCCCCTCGTTTGATTTGGTATCAAGTGAACTTTATTTAGTAACCCCTAGGCTCATTACAAGCATTCTTCCTTGTAATAGAACCTGACAAACGGCTCCTTAGACGTTACAGCAACGACCTGAGGTGGTACCAGCCTCAGATCCTCTGCTGGGTGTGTGGGATGTTAGTTTCTGGATTCCTTGTTGTTCGAACAAGAAGTCCAAGGTTGCTCCTGTCTCCCCAGGGTGGCAACACAAACACACGCCGTCTCTTTCAATGTCCACTACTTTTGTAACTTTCTCATTTCAAACCATCCAATCCTCAAGTTTCTTACCTCCTCTTTTTGGATAAGGTACTCCAATCCTATTCCATTTTGGGTTTTCCTTCCTTTTAGGGAAACTACTGTACCTGGTTAGCCCACCATACCAATCACAGCACTCATTTTTCCCAGTGCCTTATAAGACACTCTGTACAATTTAATTGCTTAGATCCAGGACGGCCTAAAGTTATGCTAAGAGCCTGAGCATAACTCAGTTTGCCCATTACACTGTACATGTCCCAAAATGAGGTTACATAAGAGAAATCCTAGCATTTCCTAATATTTACATGCTTGACTGTGCAACCATAATAATGTGTGTGTGTGTGTGAATGTGCACACACTCACACATGTATATGAATCTGTGTGTACGAGATAAATAGCACCAGTGCAACATGGAATATCAAAGAGTCTAAACCTTCTTCGCATTGTCATTCTGAAATCACTTCCCTTCAGGCCTGCCTTTTATACCAGAGCAGATTTTTGTCCCCCCATCTCCCATCTATGAATAAATCATGGCAGGAGATTCATATCTAATCATCCCAGGGTATTATTGCTCTTTTGTAAAATGATCTGCAATAGAGAGTAATAAAAAAATAAATAAAAAAGTTGCAAACCTAAATTGCACTCATTAGGCTGAGTCAATACAATGCACGCTAAGGTTACAAAATGCTCTTTAATATAATATAATCTCATGTTTTAATGAGTCTTTATTGATAAAGGAGTTTTGTTTTTTGTTTTCTTGTATTAAAATGCAGCCCTACTGCCATACTGCTCCAGCTTTCACTTGGAGACACATCACAATTAAGAGGCTCTGCTCCTTGAGGACCAATTTAAAACCCATTTTAGTGAAAGGCTCCCACTGACTCAATCAACTTTTGATGTAGCATCTGAATTTTGACTCTAAAGAGACCACTACCAGAGGCACCCTAATGGGTTTGTGTGTAGTGTACAATTAACTTGGTCTCTAACCTAGGATTTTACCTTAACCTATCCCTGCCATCTACAGAGAAAAAAAATCCATGATTTTTTTTTTGATGGAGCTTTATGTGCAGTTTAGTTAGCACAGCTGGGAGCCTAAGCTAACATGTTTGCTAAGGCTGGAAATACAGAAAGAGTGAGGAGAGAGCAATAGTTTTGCAGCGGGAATGTTCATACCCAGGTAAAGCTAAATTAGTTGAACTGTACAGTATAAACATAATCTAGCCATGATATGGAACAACCAAGTTCTTCCACACTAATGCATAAAAATCTTCAGGCCCCTTTGACAGAGTTTTCCTCTTGATGATCCCTAAAAGAACAGCATTGTCTTTTGTCCCAGTGAAAAGGAGGTCCCATTGCAAGGCAACTTCAGCCTGGAGTGGTAGACTTAACTCTTACCAAAAGTTGAGTCAGTTTAATTAGTAGCTAATCACAGTTGGGACCTAAAAAGACCTACTCCCACTGGAAAAAAAAGTCTTTCCTTCGAAAAGTGTTGCAAACTATACTGTATTTGCCTTTTAAACTAGACCATAGAAAGCACTCAGGCATGTTTCTAACTTAAATTGACAGAAGGATGGAGTAGATGACCTTAGGGTCCTTTTCCATCTCTTATGATTGCCTTTCCCATTACATTAAGTGCATAAAATTAACAATGAAAATGCAGTTTCCAACTAGAAAGACATTAGTCAATTGTTCTAATTAATACCTGACAGGCTGATGTTAATTAATTGGTGACTGATTATACATCTCTTAGGTGTCAAGTCAGTTACTAAATGTTGCATTTAATGTACAAAAAAAGGACTGACTTGTACCTCTATAGCTGATGGTGTGCTAAATTGGTTACACATTAATTGGATTGCTTTAACTTTGAAGAAGTTGTAAAATGTTCAGGTAGTGTTGCTATGCAATGCCAAGTGAATTGATGTCACGTTCCATTCTCATCACAGCCTTTGAACTGTATAGCAGACTATTTTCCCATCCAGAAAAAAAAGCTTTTGTGAATTTGGAGGGGAAATAAAGTGCTCTGACCTTCATCAGGATGAACTCAAGACCTTTCAAGTGTCTTCATGAAAAGCTAGAAAGAGATACCCCCACCTACACTAGAAGAGCAAGCTACTTAGTGATTAAGGTAAACTAAAACATCTGAAGGAGGAGGGACAAAGGCTTCCAGGAGCTTAGCCCTGGACAAACTCAGAGTAAAGACCCTTGCGCCACAGATC
Organism: Alligator sinensis; assembly: GCF_000455745.1. Lineage (NCBI taxonomy): Eukaryota > Metazoa > Chordata > Crocodylia > Alligatoridae > Alligator > Alligator sinensis. Next base: position 1,312,862 of record NW_005842314.1, read on the forward strand.
CCAAAGAACTTCAAATCTAGAGTCAACTCAAACAAACATTGGCAAAAAAGGTAGGGCTATTCTCTTCTTTTTAACCATTGGGAACCTACACAGAGAGACACAAAGACTCAGCTCTTCCAACTCATTGATTCTCCTCAATGCTAACTAAGATCAGTGAAAACTACCCGTGCTCAACACTTGAGGGGGAAAAAAAACAAAACAAGTCACAAGTGACATTCGAACAGCTTATAACAGAGCAAGGAACTCCTTCTCTTGCTGCCCAAAAGAAGTGCATGAACAATAAAACCACCATCCTTCCTTTCTCTTGGCCATAGAAGAAAGCTATTCCAAGAGGCATCTGAGCACTATGATTTTTCTCATGTAAAGGTAAAGGAGTTTATACAACATAAAGCAGCTAAACTTGTGGGTGGACAAGAAATGGCTCATACATGGCAGTAATTTAAAAGGCCAATCGCTTTGTTCTTGAAAAAAAACCAAAAACAAAAACAAAAAAGTAATGTTGTTATTTGACCTTTCATGATCATACAGTGGGTCTGGCCTACAAATTAGACCGTTCTTCACTTCATTTGAATATGGCCTTTTGCACCTGCGGAATATGAAGGGAACTAAATGCTAGGAGCTCGCCCTCCTACCTACCCTAACAGATGTTCAAAAGAAGCAGATTTCCATGTTCAAAAGAAGCAGATTTCCTTTCTCTTTCTTTCTCTTTTTATAAAAAAAGGTCATACATAGATGAGAATTTGGCTGATTTACATTTGTTTGTCATGAAAGCAACTCTCTAATGGGTATAAACACATTTCACAGTAGCACCTAGATTTAACCTTCAAATGCCCCATTATTTATTTGGGATATCCCCCCCTCAGACACACACACACACAGACACACACACACCAATTTCCCAGACACACACCAATTTCCTTACGATAGTATTTTTGTGAGTCTTGGCTAGTAAGAAAGCATCCAACAATATGAATTTGCAATCACAATTCTGCCTATGAATATACATGACAAATTTAACTCTTGCTGGCAACACGATTTTGCCAGCTGACCTTCTCAACAAAGCTCTGAGGAACTGTTCCCCCCTATCCCTCTTGTCTTTGTAAATAGCAATATAACTCAGGCTTTTGGAGCTGCATCTTCTCATCTGAAATATTTATAATCCCTCTGATTTGGAGCCTTCTCTCTTTTGTACTGGAGCATCAGTCCATGAGCAGATCAACAGAGACAAGGAAATCTATGTAAAGCAAAGCTGAGCTGTACTCCCAGGAAACATTTGATCTTATTCTCCTCCTATTTAAGGAGAAACAGCTCTAGAGAAGGTAGAAATATTTCATTCACAAGACTTTTTCACTATGAAAAATTAAGGGAAGTTGTCATTTTCATCAAAAAAAGATCCTAACATGCAGCTCACATGGCTGAATTTTCAATAGGACTCTGATCCAAGTTGGATCATGGTGTGAACTAGCATTTGTGTACACAAATACAAGATATTTCCAATGGCCTGTTAAAAAAATTAATTCTGCAGTATCCTAACACACTTGGTTTGACCGATGTTGCAGCAACATTAAAACAAGCCATCCAGCCGGAACTCAGCTAACTGCCTTCAAAAACTTCATTCAGTCATTTGGTTCATCGTATAAGAAGTAAGAACTTCAGCCCTCTCCAAAAGTCCAATCAGATGAATGCAATTTACAGTGTTTCTATAAGGTCACCATAGTTGAGCTATTCTGGAACCCAAGTGGCTTAACAAGTTATGAAGTAATGACTCTACCAGTGTAATCCATTGTTGAGTTCATGTTGTAAATCTCCCTCTGTGCCAAACCAAAAAGTCAGAGTCACTAGCTATAGAGACCTTACATCTTCTCACTCAAGCTGATGCAGCTCAAACTACAGCTGCTGTAGGCACTGTTATAGCACCCTGTCACTAGGGTGCCTGTACATGAGCCTGGAGGTTGCTCCAATTCACTATAATTACAATGTGGCAGAGCAGACTCAATTAATAGATTCTGCTGGAGTGTGGTAATTACTGTGCTCCAGCCAGCCTCTGTAGCTCAGGTATCAGTGTCCCCGTGCTTCAAAATGGTGGCAGAGGTGCTTTAACTAAAGCTCATTTGACATATAAAAAAGCATAAAAAAAAAAAAAAAGTGATTGGGAACAGGGAACAGTAATTGTCTATTTGCATTGAGCAAATAATGATCCCCAGATAGAAACAGACACATGATGCTTACGCTGATGTAACTAATACCAAGGTTGTTTTACTCCCAAGTTTCTCCTGGGGTAATTCTACACATGACTGTAGTGAATTACACTGGTGTAGGGCTACATTGTCTGAGAACTCCTTTTTGCAATGGGATAAGGGCCAGTTACACTGGTGCAAGTGTGTTGCACATCCCGGCCCCAAGCTAAATACTAGGCCTATGCGAAGCAGCAAGTATTCGCTTTGGATTCGGCTGATTCAGAGGAACAGCAATTCGATTTGGAGATTCAAATCACTGTCCCAATTTAATCTGGCTGAATTGGATGCGAAGATTTGGCGCCGCTTTGGAGGTTTGGCCATAGACTAAACAGACAGCAGTCCTTACCGTGCTGGACACAGCTGCCTCCAGCTGGTAAGTCTGTGGTGGTGGGCAGAGTGGGGAGGGAAGAGGTGGGGGGGCAGATCAATGCCCCCACAGCGAGGGAGGGATTGGGGCTAGGGCAAGCTGCCCAGCCGGGGCATGGGGTGGGGGCGCAGGCTGTGGGGTTGTGGGGGCATGGGATGTGGGCACAGCAGCACCAGGAGTGGGGGCTATGCCCTGCTGCTGCTTTCCCAGCCAGGGCAGGGGAGTGGTGGGGTGCGATGCAGGCATGGCTCGCTCCAGACAGAAGGAGGCAACCAGCAGCAGGTTAGAGCCCCCTCCCAGTGCGGCCGCGCCCACATCCCGCACCCCCCTGCCCTACATGGGCAAGCAGCAGCAGGGCAGAGCCCCTTCTCTCAGAGCTGCTGTGCCTACATCCTGCGCCCCCCCACCCTGGCTGGGTAAGTGGCAGCAGGGCATAGCTAGGGCGGTGGGGGGGAGGGGTCTGATACAGGCTCAGCTCACCCTGGGTAGAAGGGGACAAGTGGCAGCAGGGCACAGTCCCCACTCCCAGTGCTGCTGCGCCCGCACCCCCTACCCCCCGCTCTAGCTGGGCAAGTGGTAGCAGCACCTGCAGCCTGTGCCCCCCCTGCCCAAGCTGGGTGCCTCCCCACCCAGCCGCATGCCCTGCCAGGGTGGGGGGGTGTGGGATGTGGGTGCAGCAGCACTGGGAGTGGGGACTATGCCCTGCTGCCCCTTACCCAGCCGGGGTGGGGGTTAGGGGGGT
>NW_005842314.1:1316321-1358360 GCF_000455745.1 Alligator sinensis
AGCACCCCTTCCCCTCCCCCCCCCCCCCCCCACCCCAGACGTACCAGCTGCACGCAGCTCCCCAAGCTGCCTGGCTGGTTTCAGAAATTGGATGCACTGAATCTTTTCCAAATTGATTCAGAGGCTTCCAATTCAGTTTGGACCTTTTAATTGGCCTCCTGATTTGATTTGGATTTGGAGATTTGGCTGCCAAATTGGGCCAAATCTCCTCCAAATCTAATTGGTTACTGAAGCTTCGCACAGCCCTACTAAATATTCCTCTTTAGCCCAGAATCAAGCAGGCAGTTGAAGTTACTTGTGATCAGGCACTAGTGAAAAACACAAAGACATAAGTTATTATATTTTATATACACAATACCATCTAGGATATTCCATGAACCATATATTCTGAAAAATAAGTTAGTTTTACTCTGAATCATCAATGACTCCCATTTTAGACTACTAAATGCATACAGTATAAATAATCTAATTGGTTACATTTCCACACCCAGAAAGGTTCTAGATCACCAATAGCCAATTGGGGGGAGAGAGAACGATTTGAATGCTTGTTTCAAAATCAGATAAACACTGAAAGACAAAATAAATACACTAATCTGTTTTGAAGACAGAGAATTGTTCTTCAAAGAAGTCTGAATAATCATGGAAGTCCCTGAAGACTATTGATGAGTGCTATTCATGTGCAGAAATATTTTATGTTTTCTGCCTTGACATTTAATAGAATGAATCACAATAAAACTTTGCATAATTTTATCAACATTGGTCAGAGCCAGAAGGCAGACAGTGAAAATGGGCAAAACTAGGCAGAAAGTTGTGAGGTCTACCCAAAGGGGTATGCTCTAATAGATATACAAATCAGCTCCAGCACTGATACAATATTCAGAGCCTTGGAGGGAATATGACATTAGTTTGGACATTTTATTCTAAACTTTCATTATGTAATGATAAATTACAGTGGGACATCTGTATGGAAGTCTGAATGAATTCCCTTACTAGTTAAATACTGCCAGGAGAGGGTCCATCAAATCAATTTACAGTGAAGTTACATATACGCGTATATGTGCATATAACAGACCTGTCTTCTATGTTCTGTACAGTTTTGAGCCATGATCTATGTTTAAATATTACCAAGATAGTCAATGGAGTCTAAGGCCTTTACACACCCAACTACAAAGCTGTTTTGGAAAGCCCATCCTAAGTAAATCATCTAATAAAATAATCCATCCTGAATGATCATATGGTCTTTAGGGGGAGAGGAGGTCAGTTTTTTTCTACCATTATCTCATCTAAAGCACTGTAGCAGTCAGAAAGGACTGGGTAACTTAATTAATCTGCATTTATCACCAAACAGTTCTGAAATTAATAAAAGTGTTACCTAAATAAGAACTATGACGGAAACATAATAGCTTGACTCGGTTCCTCCCACACCTGTGCAGAATGGCAAACAAGGTAAAAATACCCAATGTTTGAAAGTTTTCCACCACGAAAATGATTCCTGCTAATCTCAGAAGCCCTAAGACTGACATTTACTAGGTAGAAGAATTTTAACTTTCTCATCTCTCTCCCCGTTCCCAACCCACCTTACCATGCTGGGAAATAATTTGCTTTCACAAAGAACAAGCTAACATTGACCAAAAATATTTTTAGAGAAAAAAAAAATTGAAATGAAAAGACAGCATTTGACTCTTGAAAAGAAGATAAGATGTATTAATCAGGATTAAAATAGGAGCTACCTTTAGTAATTTTAACCATAAAATAGAAAACAAAAATCAGCATTGATATGGTATTATTCCACATCACTAGGAAATAATGAAATAATGTAAAAATAAAAACAAATATGAAAAGCTAGGAAAAATGTGTTGGAAAATAGATTTCAACATTTTAAAAAAATATTTCAAAATTCTGCAAAGAAATGCTGGGATTATGAACAGGAATTTGTCAAAAAATCCATTTCCTAGCAAATTACAAGAATATTTGTTTTTATTCAGAATGAAAACAAATTTCAAAATGTCATAATTTCTCCTGAAACCAACTGAGCAATTTTGAAAAATCTAACCTATTTTGTCTCAAGTAAGAGACATCACCTAGAATTAGAAGCAGTAAAGCATCAGTTATAAAATTGGTCAAAAATTATCTGACAAAATATTTTTCCACCATAAAATGTCATATCATTGAAATAAAAGCTTTCTATAAGAAGGTGTCAATTTTGACAACATTTCATTTAAAAACTTGTAAGAAGGGATTTTGAGGATGCCAACATTTCCCACTTCTGCATTATCAAAATGGAGTGTTTCAATTTCTTGTTCTGAAATGGCTTTCCATTTCCTGCCATGCTCTTCCCCCCCACAAGCTATTATTAGGTCTCCTAAATAACCAGTCTGATTTTCAAAGGATTGAGTACTCAGCAGTTCCCATTGACATAAACATGTTCGGCATTTTTGAAAATCGGAATGAGGACAAGTTAGCCAAAGACACGGTTGTTAGTACAAACACTAGAAATGAATGCGTGCAAGCTGGGAAAGGGAGTTAAGGCACAGAACTTCTGACTTCTCTTCAGCCATGTTGTTCACCCTCAGTAGAAATACATACCCTAACTACATTTCCCCAGAGAAATACAATCCTCCATTAATTTAACTACTGGTTAATTTTTTGGATGATAATCAGGCTGGCACTGGCTTCAGTTTATGGCTTTGTTATCAATGTTTTGGATGAACTAAGGCAAGATACTTCACCTGTCTGTGCCTCGGTTCCTTACCTTTGCACCTTTTCCCTTACTTTTTCTATTCAGTTTGATACCTATGGGGCTCAGTACACGTAATTCAGTGAATTATTACGTACATGTGACAGATTTATGGCTGCATGGTTGCAAGTTGACACACTGCAAACTAAACTACATTTGTAATGATGAGAACTAATTAAAAAACCTTAAAACGTGTATACGTGTAAAATGTGACACACATAGGAAAGGGAAATTTTCATCGCTTGTACATCATCTTGGTGTCACATGTACAAACGCCCCATAACATCAATTTATTCTTCAGGAAGTTTGTGTATGGCACTCAGCAAAAGGTGGGGTCACGATATCAGTTGGGCTAACCACACAGTACCGTCAAGCAAACAGTAACATCATTAAAAAACAAGGACGACGGAAACCCTGAAGATTTTAAACAGTCACTGTCATGTACAGCTAGCTTCAAAAAGCAGCAGATTTTGTTTGTAATTTCTCTTCTTGTCTAGACTAAGTTCAAGCAGTTTGTAAAATTTGCATCTCTTTCTTCATGTGTCTATTTAAAAAAAAAAAAATAAGACAAAGATCTGATCATAGTTAAGGGATTTCCTCCTGCTTAAGAAACTGGACAGACTGGGAAAAACCTACCTGATCTGTAGGTCTGTGTGGGAGGGAAAAACCTTTTTTTGCTTGTGGGGTTGGGAAGAGATTAGCTCAACTCAGTGGAGATATTTGTAGGGAAAATCAAATTTAAGCCCTAAAATATGTTCCTTTTCTTTTTGGATCACAAGTCTCACTCGTCTCTTGACTAGTTCTACTCCTTGATGAAACCAATGAATAGCACATATCAAATATCAGTAGCTCCCAGGGAGTCCTATAGTTTGTGAGTTCTCAGCTGTAAAAAGGTACAGCAAATAAAGGCTGTCTGGTGAGTGGGGTCTAATGCTAACATACAAATGTTGCCATACACTGAATAAAACCTGTCTTTCAAAGTGGATGCTTTAATTCTTGGGAAAATGGCAGACTGGTTATACTAAATAGTCCAGGTCTCCGGTAACTTGCAGAACAAGCGGGACAAACAAAATGGAAAGAGCCTGCCTGGCTGAACTACCTGGATGTTTCACTCCTAGATCTTAGTATACATTTTCCCCCTACTTCCTTTTCTCTATTTAACTAGTGGAAAAGGAAAGGAAAAAAAAAGATTTGCACAATTTGTTAAATGTTAACATTTCTAAGTTTCAAGAAAAGTTAACCCGCTATAGTTAATAACGAGATCATGTACAACTTGAGGGGCCTGCCATGCTGACAAATCACAGGGCTATTTAATTTCTTCTGAACCAGGCTGAATGATTTTTCAAAGTTTGTAATTTCAAATCCCCACTCCCACCCCCAAAATTCAATGGCAAATTTTCAAGAAAATATCAACCTATTTGACAGATTGCTTCAATCCTCTTCTAGTACCGACAAAGGAAGCATTTCATGCCAAACCTTAGTCTCATTCCTGCAGGAGAGACTCATGCACCTTTGGGAAAATAGATTTATAGCCACTAATTCCTTTCACATAAACACTAAAATGACATTCTTCATAGAGGAGCCTGCTGTATTCCCATAAAACCAGCATGGCAATTTTTAAAACCCCTGGGGAAAATGCCAGCATTCAATGAAAAATTAAAATAGTGTCAGCAAAGAATCACTTTAAAACAATGGTGTGCCTTCAGTACCCAGCATATTTATCAATTTCATAACCCGTGTCAGTATTAACAAATGTTAACATCAGTCCGACATCAACGATTTTAAAAGGAAAGGGACATATGCAGGAGAAAGGATGTGCTGCTGGAGTGATGTGAAATTTATCTGCCAGCTTTTTCCCCTTCCCCCCCACTGGAAAAAAAAATTTTTCCTAATAAAAAATATTCTAAGTAAAATGTTGGACTAAACATTCACTGTGATGAATCGTAGCTGGGCATTTGGAAAAAAGAAAAATTCATAAATTGGATGGAAATGGCTTTATGTCTTCAGGGTTGCTCAGGAATATATTTTCACTATGGTAATTTTTTCACTTAAAGACTGCCTAACACATGGTGACCATCTGTTCTTAGTTACTCAAGACTCGTCTTAAGAAAGGGCTGAACCCCCCCCCCCTCCTGAAGACCTTCAGAGTAGACCTCAATCTATCATTGGAAATGTCCAGCACTGCTGCACAAACACAATTACCGGGCCTTGAAGACAGTGGTCTGAAAACTACTGTTTATGTAGCTACAGATTGCAAACAGGCAAGATGCATCAATGCACTGGCAACACTAACCAACAACCACATCTGCTAACTGCACATCTGGCCTGGCTGCTTTGGGAGTTAGGGTCTACAACTACATCTCAATTTGCCCTCTCATGAAAAATTTCAAAAGGAAAATCTCTTCTGAGGCAGACATATCTACAGAAGAGTAGATGTTAAGTGGTTCTGACAGGAAGATAAATGCTTTGCACAGTCCTTGTCCTTATCAAAGCCTGGATATGATTTTCAGTGCCAATCCAAAAATTTTGAATTCTAATTCCCAGGTGTTTTAAGGTTAGTCTCAAGATGTCCCACAGCTCCTAGTCCCTGATTCAGCAAAGTGCTTAAATGTAAGTGCCTACTTAAGGGCTTTGCTAATTTATGGCTTAAAAAAAAAAAAAAAAAAGAACCCGGATTAGAGCCTGTAAGAATATTTGATGAAATATAGCTTTGTCTGACCAGACAAAAAGGTTACGCAAGTGAAGGTGTGACTGCAGCATAGACAGAGATACAGAGACAGGGATAGTTTTAATTTATATCGCTGAAGTACCAATACTAGAGGAGAAGTGGTATGCTTGACCTTCAGTATGGACTAGCAAGGGGAATAAATGTCCAGTGTCCTCAATATACTTGAACAGTTCATACCGAAATCATGTTGCTGCTTACTGTCTTTTGACAGGAATTCTTTAAGAACCCATAATAATGATGGCAGTAATAATAATCCTGCCCTGACGCATAAAACATTAATAGGAAGTTAACCATAAACTGCAGTTTTTAAATAAAGCCGTTTCTTACTTTTGTTGCTGATTAAGTTTGAAATCAACTGGAAATAATATCTCAGACTGAAAGAACACAATAATTTTACATTGCCCTAAAGAGGAAGCTTTAAACTTTCTCTGCATCCTCCAGCAGCTGTTGCTGTCTGGCAGCCATCCGTGTCCGTACTAGTAGATCAGGTGAACTTGACAGTGGTGACAGCCCTTAAATGAAACTTTCAAGTGATACTTGAGAAACCCAGCTACTTTCCTTTAGTCCTAAATCATGCTTTTAGCACAGATCTTAATTCATCACACTCCACTGAGATGCTGCAATGATTCTTTTGCTGATCTCTACAGCAGGGATTTGTCCAGTTCAATATCCTGGCTGGACGCTGACATTCTATAACCAAAGATTTATTTATGACGGTGATGAATTTTATGGGGAGATTATAACATTTTGCAGGCTGATTTTTGCAGCTTCTCTCCCTATACCTTGGACCCACATTCCTATTTACCCCAGGTGTTCAGTTAAGCCCTGCCAATAAGTTTTAACAAGTGATAGGCTGATGGAGTCACAAGCCTGATCCATTAGCTCCCAAATTCCATGCAACTACTACATCAGGGATATTCTGATCATCCATGAGCTCATTTAAAAGGATATAATGCACAAGACATCACATATACCACAAGGCCATACCCAAAGCTTACTCAAAACCTTACTGAAAGTCACTAATAAAAAAAAACAGAAACAAAAAAATGAATCCTTAAATCTCTGCATCTCACTCTTTTCTGGGGGATCTGTTGCACTTTGTATGTGTAAATAATTTGGATACATCTCTTGCCATCACTAATATGAGAGACTACAATATGCTATGGGAACTGAACGGGAAGCCCAGCCTACAGGAGAATGGGAATATGACGCAGTCAATGTATGGCTCCCAAAAGACATGACCAAGGGTTTTGAGACTCAAAATATACAGTTCAGCTCCCCTCCCAAAAAAATGACAAACTTAGTCACAGAAAAAAACCCAACCTATTTTCCAGTTCTGTAAATCACCATGCTACACTCATTTTGCCTCCCAAAATAAGCAACCAGTTTTATTTGCGGTGTGTTGATCTATTGCAAATCTAGTCCATTGTCTCTCAGCTGCTCATTTATGGATGAAAATATTTTAAGGCTCCTCTCCTTTCTCCCCAGTCCTACCCCTGAAAAAACTAACAAACAAGTAATGAAGTTTGCTCCTGGTCTGACTGCAAGACCTGAGAGTGAGATTTACAAGGTAAATTCTTTAAAAGTTAGGATTTTTATGGAAACTTGGACACAGCTTTTACTAATGTGAATGGCACTACTACTCTTCTCAGCAAGAAGTAGCACCTATTGAGCATATAAAACGACGCTATTCCCCAATGGGAAAAGGCAGCCAATTATCCAGAACAAATTGTGACTATAACAGTGAAGAACATTTTATTATTGCCTGGAGGGTTTTTGAAGCTCTCCCTATGAAATTGTCTCGTAAATAATTCAATGGAAGTGATTTACTTTGGTGGGGAATTTATAAGGGGAAGCCTTTCAAAAGAGAGTTCTGTCAAAAGTTATTTAAATTAATTTAATTTTATATTCCAAACAAAATGAGTCAGATTAAATTTCAATATCAATTAGCAAAGGGTAGTTGTTGGGAGGGATGGGGGGGGGTGAAGTCTAATGGCTAGAAAGGAGCTAACAACATGATTCTTTCTACTCTGCTCCTACCATAAATACTGCAACAAGTTGCTACCAAGCTGGGAGCTTGCGGTCATAAGCTATGAAGAATTGCATAATCTTTCTACCGGGAGTTTAAAAGTCCTATAGCCTATCCCGTCCACTAATTGTGATGCACCCTTAAACTGAGTTACTCCCAGCAGAGCACCTTGTCGTTCTTTGGCAAAGCTATTAATGTTTATTTGCAGATGCTGTGTAGTAGGGCTATCTATTCTGCCATTTGGATGGGACAGGGTTTTGTTCTGTCATTTCACTTAGTTTCGAAGCATTGTCCCGTTTCATTTCATTGAAACTATTTTGCTGTTTCAACACGTTTTGATGTTTCGCCCATACGCTATAATGGGTAATCATGAAAATGCCTAAAACTTCATCATTTCTTGCTGAAAATTGCAGGGATGGTATCCCCTTCTGAGGGCATGAAGCCTGCCAAGTTTCAAGGCGATGGGCACAGAGGTTTCAGGGAAACTGCACCTCAAACTCTTCAAAACACAACTCCTGACACTTGCCGGCAGCAGCAGCCCCCTCTCATCCGACAGGCAGATCCAGGGGCCTGCACCCCTGGGAGGGCTGTGGGGCTGTGTCAGACTCCTCCCGGGGGTGCAGGCCCCTGCATCTGCGCGCCGGATGAAAGGAGGCTGCTGCTGCCACCTGGGACCAGCGTTGAAGACAAGTAACTCTGGATTTGAAACTCGAAACTTTCAAAGCGTTTTGAGTGCCCTCGTTTCATTTTGAAGTGGTTTTGAAGCCTTTTGTTTCATTTCGATTCCGTTTGCAGCTCAAAACGTGTCGAAACAGCTTTGAAACGAAACATCTGGCAAAATTTTGCACAGCCCTACTGTACAGATCACAGCAACATAGCTCACAGGGCTAGCTGCATAAATGCTACTTTGTTTTCTGAAAGTGCTCTCATTGCCAGGGCAAGAAGCATAAGCTCCTCACCTAATATTTACTAATTTGCACAGTAGCAGGGAATATCACATGCAAAAAGCAGACAGAGATATGAATGCTCAAGATGGACAGCAAAAGTCTATTGGATTCCCTGCTCCAATCTATCAAGGAAAATCACCACATAGGAGAATGACAGGCAGCATCTTGCTACTTGGATCAACTTGTGGACATTTTGGATCATTGCAATAGCATAAGGCACCTCTAAATACAATGGTTTCAGTGCCTGTAAAAGGGAATCCTTAGGCAATACAGCGATGTAACACGGACACTTCATGCCCTCTCCTTTCTACTGTAGGAGGCCTGGTTAGAAAGTCCTGGAATCCTAAAGATTTCCTTGGGGACTCAAATAGCAACCACAAGATTAGAGCAGTTTTAAGCAGACCCTTAAATGCTTTGCTAAAAGGAGATGGGATTATCCCTGTGCTCACTGTTAATTACATGTTGAAGTGCTGTGCTGTAACTGGGTGACGCAATGAACAGGAAAATGAGATCTGCATGGAGATTGCCCACAGTGGATTTTGCAGCAGGTTCTCTCTGCCTCCATTCAGATTTGTCATTGTCCTACTTAAGGGTCCAGTTCTACAAAGATTTTTTTTTACAGGAAAGCAAATATTTGACAATCAGTTTCATGGCTTGAAAGCTACTTGGTTTTTTTGCAGTCACTCAACAAAACATGCTAAGATTTTACATGTTCCTCAGTGAACATAAAGCCTTCCCCAATAAAGCAGTCAATATACTCATAGCTGAATAGTTTGCCAGACAGCACTTATATTTTATCTTAAAATTTTCAAAGCAGCAGGTTCTCCACTCCAGAAACACCAACACTTCCCAGTCACTCCTGCACATGCTTATCTTGAATTCTGTCACGCAGAGGAAGTGAAAGTGTTTGCAAAGTTAGGGCCTGAGGCTCACAAGTGAACTCAGAGAAAAAATATTTTACCCTAGTGTCAGATCTCTCCCTCAGGGCTTTGTGAACCTTAGGAGACTCACATTGCTATTGTAGAGAAGGGAAAATGTGGGCATCCTATACCAAATCACCAGCCCCAGATCCTGAATTCAGCAGACTAAATATTGAGCATATGAAAATATTAAAAAAAAAAAAAAAAAAAAAAAAAATCAAGGTATTCTTTTATTGTGGCAGTCTCTAAGAAACCCAGAGACCTGAAGTAATAGGTGCTGTCAAGTTAATTAATTTAAGAGTCACTATCCGCAGGGCTTGCAGTCTGATCTCACACTATCAGGTGTGCTTAGCTCATCAGCTAAGCTTGCAATCTACCACCTGGTAATATTAAACTTGATAAACTTCCACTGCAGACAGTGTAATATACAGCTTGAAGGTGACAATGGCTAGTAATAACACATCCAAAAAAAAAATCCCAACTGTTGGGAGGATTGGTTTAAAACAGGGGTGGCCAACCTTTTTGAATGTGGGGCCAGATCATGAACTTTTTATCACCCAGTGGGCCGGCAAGCTATATTCAAAGACCTCACAGGAAGCGGTATCACATCCCCCCCCCCCCCAAACGAAAGTAATGTTTACTTTAGTTTCCCATCGCAGCACCTCAGGTCTCAGAAAACAGCTTGGAGGGCCGCATGGCAGCCTGCGGGCCATATGTTGGACAAGCCTGGTTTAAAAGATGCAAATCTCCTTACTAGCCTTTCACCCTCCCTTCTGAGACTATACAGGCAAATCTGAGGTCCACCAAATTTGACTAGGTTATTCTAGTCATCATCTTTGGTTGGCTACCTTTTCCAATCTGACCTGGAAAACAGCAGCCATAGGTTTGACAGCCTGTCTGTACTATTATAAGTGGACCAAGTGAAATGCTTTCACAGGGGACTCTAGATTTATATATACCCTGGCTGGCTCTTCCATGAAATGTCCAGGAGAATCACAATTATCAAATCTCTCAGGGGCCTTGACAAAGCAGGACTGGTTAGGGAATAAAGATACCATAACAAAGTGATGTAAAGGTTTCCAAGCTCTCTGTTAAGGTTAATATGGCCAGATGAAGGTTACTTTAAAACTTATTTGCAGAAGGCAATTTCCCATTTTCCTTCCTTTTGTTTTCCAACAGGTTTTACTGCAAAAGCATCTATACTTAACACACAGCATCAATGATTAATGCGCAGTAACCAGGTTTAATGCACAGCAGAAATGATTAATACAGAGTAGTAGCTTGCTTTAATATAGTGCTGATACATCATATTAAAGGTGGACTGCTGTGCCATATCAAAACAGAGAAGAGAAAGCATTTATACAGAAGTTAATTTACTTAGCTAGTGTTTCCTGGCTTCCCTCATTGACCACAGGGCATATTTAGAAATAAATTGATCAGGGTTGTGACTGGAGTGGTAGGAATGTCCCATTGCCCTACCGCATTTCCAGATAATGCAACCCCACAGGGAATTACAGGCTAATAATTCCTTTTGATTCACCAAGACATTTGTGACTGTGTGTCAGCAGCCTGGAGGTACAGAACGGAGGAGCAAGCAGTCCCTTGGGGAGCTGAGGAAGAACCATGGGAAAAATACTTGAGTTGAATTTTATTCAGTTTCAAGACACCTTGCAAATAATAAGTAAGAAGGGGAGAGGCAAGGCATCAACCCAGAGAGGGTGCATCTTGCTTTCCCAAAACTTGAATCCTGCACGGATTTACCTCTGCACAAAGCAGGGGTAAAATGCTCTCCTGATCAGGTACTACTTACGTGTTAGATTAGATTTGAGGGGCTCTGATGTCACCTGTCACTGACCATGACATAAGTGCCACGTGGGCCTGGAACCAAAATGGTTTGATACCGATGTGTTTCATGAGCACATTTTTTCAGTGGTGCACATGGAGACAGAACGTGTCAGATGGCAAACACCCTTATTGTGAGATAAAGCAGGGTAAAAATATTGACAAAGGGCACTGAGAAAGAGCCAAGCATGACTATCAGCCCATCACCAAAGGTAGGCTAGCTCTTCTCTAGAAACCTTCTTCGCAGCTACCTGCCACTGAGATACAGTCAGGCTTGGGGCAATTCTCTAATAGTGTAGGGTAACACCAAAGCTCAGGCACGAAAGGAAGACCCTAATGAAAGAAAAGTGGGGGCAAGGTTCAAGGGGAAAGGGAAGTGCCAGACCCCAAAGTTAGCATTTCTTCTTCCTCTTAAAAGTGCATGGCACTTTTAGGAACTGATCCTTCAAGGTGCCTTTCTTTCTCAGTAAGCCTCGTAAGAGAGATCCTGCAACGTACTGAGCATCCCCAATTCCTATTGGCCCTAGCAGGTATTATAAGCATGCTGCACCTTGCAGGAGTCACTCATCCAAGCCTGAAAAATCAGTCCTGGCTAGCTAAAAATTCCACCCAAGACGTTGCTCATGTTTAAGATGGAACATGCCTTCTTTCCACAAAATAACCACCAGGCCAGTAGTGAGGGCATTTATCTATGATTTAAGAGAACTAAATTCAAGTCTAGCCTGAAGTCTAGCCTGAATCAGGTGCAGAAGAACTTGAATCCTGATCTGTCAGCTCCTGGGTGACTGTCTAAACCACCTGGCTATTGTCTCAGGAACGTGTCAGTCTAACTTTCATGTAACATGGACTCATGTAAACATGTCCTGCCACAACTGGGGGGGGAGGGAGGGATTCCTGCAAAAGCTTCTGTTTTAACGAACTGGAATTTACTACTGAAAAAGCTTTTCCTTGCAAAGTTCCTAACCAGTTCTAATTATCACCCAGCTGAAGTCAGACACAATTAGTCTGCGGCTTCCTTCAGCTTTCTAACTAGCAGGCCTGCATCTATTTTTGTTCCTGCTCATTGTTGTTATTTTTTTTATCGCATCCATTTTAGTGATGGAATTAGGGCAATCCTTCCTAAGTCTGTGGACAACAGGAAAACAAATGTAAGATAAACGTGCATTTCACAGGGATTTGAATTCCACTTCTAAAGGACAAATCCCTAATCTAGGCTTCAGTAATGGTTAAACTTGGACATACCAGTTTAGAAAATAATACTATTCTACTAATCCCAATCATCCAATGGGATTAGCTGACAAATGTTACATATTTTAATAGTTCAGTAATCATAGGAGTGGAACTTTTTATAGAAATCTTTTAAAGCCATCATCAAAATTGTATGTTCTATTATTTATATCCAAAGTCCCAAATCCATATTTCATGCAACTTTCAATTACTCTTCTAACACAGTATTTATTAATTTAAAAGCAGTGATACTTATCATCAATTTTGTCTCAAACAGATGGCTAGCAGGGTTTTGTTATACCTAATAACAGATTAACTCTTTGCAGACATCTCATTCTTTTGAGGCTCTTTAGAGATTTCCTATTATAGCTACATTTTGCAAAATAATTTGAGTCTAACTCCATCCAGTAATCCATCCAAATTTGCACCCTTATTTATCAGTGCTTTTAAATGGCCTATCAGCATAGTTTGTAGAGACCATAAAGTGTATAGTATATGGAATATACTGACTGCTTTCCAAGGGGATCACTCAAATTTCTCTCACTCACTGACATTGCTACATAATGCTGTATATGCACATACACACACATGACAAAATATAGGGAAAATATGGCCTTGAAGCAAGGCCACCAGACTAGGAATCAGACCAGGGCTTAAATCCTGGACATGCCATCATCTTCCCGTGTGCCCTTTGGCAAGTTATTTAGTGGTGTTGTGTGTCAGTTCCTCAACTGCAAAGAGGATAATAATCCATTTTAGTCAGTCCTGTATTTTTAAATTAAAGGGCAGGGATTACCCTTTTAGTTTGCAACTATACAGCAGTTGGTACAGTGGAGAGATAATCTTGTTTGGGCCCTGTAGGTACTTGAAGTGGTAATATTGCTCCAAGTGGTACTGAACTTCAGGACAGCATGGTCAGATCGGACCTGATAGATAGCATCTGCCCTAGACCCAGGATTCAATCATCCTTTTTCCAAGTCTAGTACTGAGAAGGCTATGACTTCCTCAGAAGTTACATCTGAAGAAACCATGAAGTATCCCATCTCACTAAAGGAAAAGAATAAGAATCAATACTAAAACACTGAAGTATTATTTCCTACTCAATACCTAGTAAAATGTCTCAGAAAGAAGCCAAAAAACAGATAAGCCAAAAGAAAATGTGGGGGTTGAGGTACTAATCACTGAGTGAAATGCTATGGCTTTCATTATTAAGGAGATCAGACTAGGTATTCATAATGGTCCTATTTGGCTTTAAAATCTTTTAAGAGTTAGTCTGCCACCTTTATGATACAGTTTTATTCTGTTTGTACAATGTCTAGCACTAAGAGCTTGGTCCGTTACTTGGGTTTCTAGTAGGGCTGTGCGAAGCTTCTGGTGCTGATTCAGTTCGGAGGAGATTCAGTCCGATTAGGTGGCCGAATCTCTGAATCCAAATCAAATCAGAAGACCAATGAAAAGGTACAAATCGATTTGGAAAAGATTCAGAGAGCTTCGGCGGGAGCTGGATCTGGCCTCCGAGCTGATAAGTAGGGGGCAGGGGAGAGGCATTTTAGACTGGCCCTCACTTACTTGAAATAACATCATTTATAGGTATGTGTTTGGGGCTACTTTGGCTCATTTGTTGCATTTGGTGAAGGCAAAGCAGAAGTGGGGCAGACTACACATGGAGGTGGCTTAGACATGCCCCAAGAGTCTCTTTTCATGTAATTTGCCAGTTAACAGTCCACAGAGATAGACTTACTGTTTAACCCTGCCATATCTGCCCCAGGGGATTCAATAGCTTCAAAAAACTTCTTGCTCTGCTGTATGAAAGTTGTTTTTTTTCTCTATGCATTTGGTTTGGTTTTCCTAGGCTTTCTGCCCTGATTGATATTGAAAGGGGTTTCAAAGAAAGCATTAGTTGAAAAGCTGATGCTTAGCTTATTTGTTTAATTTTATATCTTAGTGCCTTAGGACTCTTTTCAGTGGACATTTCCAAGGTTTTTAAGTGTACAAGACAGTGGTAGTGTGTGGAAACAGTAAAACTTGGTCAGATAAATTGTCCACAAAGAAACCAGCTGCTTCTCCCTCATGCTAACGGATACAATGCATCTGATTCAAATCTGATTAATAATTGCTTTACGCCAGAGTATAATCCCCTTCAAAATCAGGACAACTCTTGCTTTATACTTCAGTTGATCAGATTCAAATCTATTGCAAATAAGAGGGAAATTTGATTGGAACTTTTCAAGGAGTTTAAAGATATCAGGTGCTCAAATAATTCAGTGGGAGATGGGCACCAAGTCCCTCAATCCTCTTTGAAAAAATCATCATCAGTCGAAAAAATATTGCTAACAAGGGAGACAACATGTCTAACCAGGGCAGAAGCAAGTCAAAGTAGGGAGGTGATTTTGCTTCTCTAGACAGCACTGGGAAGATCAATGCCGTATCTAGCTTTCACGTCCAACATTTTAAATATATATTGAAAAATTTGGAGGCACTGCAGAAGAGAGCCACAAAAATAATTTGGGGGCTGGAAAAAATATATCATGGTTGGGGAATGGTGGTTAAGGCAGAGGCCTATCAAACAGCGAGATGTGGGATCTGCCCTTACCTATACTGCAGATTTTAGCATGACCTGTTTGGAGAAGGTTGCCCTAACTTAGAAGTTTCAATATACATCTAAGGGGATATTTTATGGTACTGAGCTTGAGATGCACTGAAGGGCTAAAAGCAGAATATTGCCGCCCCCCTCAACAAGTTATAGATGGGGATCTATCAAACTTGAGGTAGCTGTCCATCATACGGCCCTGACCCTCACTACTGATTGGCCATATTTTATTTTCAGTGAAGGGGGGGGTCCTCTCTCTCTCTCTCAAGGAGCCCACCCCACCAAAAATGCACAGCTTGCGGCGGTTTTTTAGTGGAGCCCATGCTTTTTTGTGGGGCCTGCTGGAAAAATCATGATGCAATGTCAGTAGATCCCTAGTTAGAGATAGGAGCCCAAGTTCAAGTTTCAAGTCTGTCTTTGGGGATTTAGGATCTTAAATGTCACTGAAATGAAGCAGGTTCTTAGATATTGCTGAACATTTTACCCTTAACACCCACTCACTTTAAATCAGGCCATTTCAAGATTTAGTCACCAGGGAAGTCAAAAAATCACATTTAGGTGTATACTTCAGGAGTGTTTCTGAACAAAGGTCTAGAAAAAGCAGATGTGCTGCTCGTCACTAACTGTAACACCTGATGTCTGCATTTTTCTGGTTTAAGGTATTTATGACTGAAATCTCTCTTAAAAAAAAAGAAAAATTAAATGCTAGTCTGGGTTTGATAAGCAATGATTTACACATGAAAATCCTCTTAGAGGGGCTGATTACATGGTCAGTAGGAGCTGGAGTTTCAGGACAAATAAAATAACCTATATTTTCATAGTCTGTCCAAATGAGCCCTGATTTTACTGCTTTGGGTGTTGTTTAGATCTAAAGTACTTTTTATTATCCAAAATTTACTGGAACATGGAGAAAAATCTAGACAAATTTTGCAAAATATTTTGTTGTTGCTCAATTGACTCTACCCCTCATATATATCCCTGCACACAAAAAAAAATGGAGCGATAAAAATTGCCCAGTTCTATTTCTGTCACACACACTGTCTAGCAGGTAACTTGCATGAACTTTACATTCTCTCTAAGGACAAAAACTAGGTACAAACACAAACAGCTGAAAAACAGGTCAGATTTCTCTCTGCTTGTACTCAGATCCAACTAGAAAGCACTTTCTCTAGAAAGTAACTCCTTTTAGCAGTTATACTTGCTATTCACTTCATAACAACAGATCCTTTTCTTTATCAAATAAGTCCGACTTAAGTGAATAAATGGATGCATCTGATATTTCAGAGGTAGATTACACAAATAAGACAGTCAAGGGACAGAGTTCCTTTGATTTCCATTAACGTTTTTTAAGACCCTCAACATTTCTCAAAACAAAGGGTTTATTTGAAAACTTCAAGTAAGTGTTTTATATTTTTAGCCGGTAAATAGATGGCTAATTAGCGTGAGGGTGGGATGGTTGGCACTATCATGCATCAGTGCTAGTTAGCCCACCCAAATCACTATGGTTATGTTGCTTCTGGGTTTGGAGGAAGTCCAGAGGAGCCTCTCAACTTTCTTAACATTGCCATAGCCAGACATGCTAAGTTTATTGCATAGATATAGCCTTCAAACTGTGATTGAGAATCTCTCATCTACTTCCTGGATTAAATGATAGTGGTTTCTGCATCCTTCCAACCAATTGTTCTGTTATTTCCTCACAGGATCAGGCCCCCTTCCTCTGCAAGCCTTATTCCTTTCACTCTCAAGGATGGCCATCACTTCTAAGTCTGGATTCCTTTGAATCCTTTTGCTTTGCTACTTGAATATTTTTAGGATTCTGACATCTAACAAATACGGATTTCTTTCATGAAACAATTTTTCCTTTCAACATGTTACTTTGTGAAGCTTTGAAAAACAAGATCAACCATTCTCTGAGTATTTAAACTGTGACCATGTCATGTGAAGCAAAGGAGATGTCCCTTCTTACCTGGGATTTTTCTGTCTTGCAAGGAATATGGAAGCAGTGCGCAGAAGAGTAAAGTTCTTTACTGTAGAGAAAAATAAAATAGTTCTTGCCTTCTCATCTTGGGCATTGAAAAAAATCACTTGGACTTTGAAATATGTGTTGTACCCGCTCATGTGCAAATAAAGGTCATTTCTGAGCATGAAGGGAATGTTAATTTAATTTGGGGAAAAAATAAAAATAAATAGATATAAATGAGCCTATAGATTAAAACAAAACTCTGTCTGAAAGGCTTATTAAGAGTAATTTGTTATGTTTTCCCTCCTAATTAATGGAATTAATAGCAATAATATATCCTACACTCTCCAGTTTATTGGCAACGGTTGTATACTGCTTTCAACGTTAAAACCATTGATTTGAGCACTATGCCCATTTTAAGACTTCCTCCCATTGGTAAAACCTTAAATGGGTATAAAACAAACTTTGTGTAACATGGTTACATATATATAGTATTCTCACCATCTCTCCTTGCCTGCTACATATCATATTCCCTTTGGCAAATATTAATAGTCTTTCCTGTCTTCACTGAATGCAACTGGAACAGAGCAGCAGTGAAGGAAATCCAGGGCAGACTTGTGGACACTAGAGGGAACTCAAAGGAAACACCTCCCTACAAAGACCAAAGAGGCCAGAACTAGCGATTCATCCTGTTCCCAAAATGCATCTGTGCTTGGATCTGTGCAGGGCCTATACTTATCTGCTTTTGACCTTGGTATGGCCATCTCTGCTGGCACCCCAATGCTATGCAAAATGCCACTTAGAGCAGAGAGTGCTTTGTGCCAGTTCAGCCCTGTGCAGAGGACAAGTCCTCCAAGTAGCCCTTATGTGAGATTTATAAGGGTGAAGTTACACATTACACTTACACCATACTCAAGGCACTTAAAACACAAGTGTCCACAAGTTAAAATGTGTTAAGTCATGCCAAGTGCTCTCTGAGCATCTCAAAGTTGCACGGCTTCAGGCAAAGGTTAACACTGGGCCATGCTACTTAACTCATGTTAGGCTAATTACAGTCTGCTCTACAGAGGTAAAATGAACAATTTGCAGTCCTTGGGAATCCCAGGATGCTCTACTGCCAGCCCTGCCCCCAAGCAGAGATAGAGCCCCAGGTGTCCTGGCTCCTAGCCACATCCTTGCTCACCAGTTTTCTCAAGTCAGAGCCGTGCAGGCAAGAAACAGTATTAGCCCTTAACATGCAATTGCTTACAACATATTCTAACTTTACCACCACTTAACATTGTACAGATTTGATATGGTCTAAGTGTAATGTGTAACTCCACCCTTAGCCAGTGCATAGGCCTAACGCTAACATTGCACAAAAATCAAATTCCATCCTCAAGCTTCCATTGAAAGAAAGAGCAAACCTCTAATGACTTCAGTAGCAGCCAATTTGACCCTCTGTATGTCCAAAGGTGGACTGCAATACTACTGTTTCTTGCAGCTGGGTGTGAATTGCTGCACCACTGAAGACCCATCCAAGCCTCTACCTTGCCTACACTTTAGCCTTTCTCCAAGATCACTTCCTCCTTAATACTACAGTCCACACCCACAGACATACAAGCATGCAAACTATATAGCGTGGCACTCTGTCTAAGAGGAGCTACTCAGTCTGCCCAGGTTGGTGCCTTCCTTAGCACAGCTGTGTCTTTAAGTTCTAACAGTAGAATACTATACCAAAATATGTTTTACAGGTTTCCCTCGCTTTATGCGCTACATACGTTCCTGGAAAAATGTGCATAAATCGAATTTGCATAAACTGAACCCAGTTTATAAAGTAACAAATAGTGATACGTTCCCATAGCACTGAGGGAAGGAGGGAGTAAGGCTGGGACTAGGAAAGGGGCGGGGGGACTAGCAGGGAGCAAAGCAGAGGAAACCGTCAGTGGGTGCAGGGCGCGGGACGGGGAGGAATGGCTCTTGCTGCTCTGTGTACCCTGGGAGGGCTGCGGGCTGGGGGGCTGCGCTGTGCCCCCAGATCTGCGCTTGGGATGAGAACAGGCTGCCACTGCAAGCTGAGGTTGTTCCTGGTGCTCAAGGCGGGCCAGGGCAATGGGAGAGGGGCTGCTGCCACCCCATAATTTACTGTGCCCAGTGCCCCCCAGGCCTTCTCCTGCAGCTGCCCTGGGAGCAGCCAACACCATCTGCCTGTGGGTACAAGTGGAGCACTGGGGAGTTCGGGGCACAGTGCAGCCCAGCGACTGCAGGCATCGGCTGCTCCCGGGGCCACTGAACCAGGGGCTGGAGTGTGTGGGGACAAGCTGTGCTGTGCCCTTGGTCTCTCCTTTTCCCCACTCACCCTACCACCTGCTTCAGCAGGCCCAGAAGCACCACCTGCCTGCACCACAGCATGGCGCAGCCCGGGGGCTGGGGTGAGGGGGGACAAGCAGAGCCCTGGGGGGTTCGGGGCACGGCACTGCCCAGCGGTTGCAGGGGCCTACTCCCAGAGCAGCTGCAGCAGGGGCTGGGGTGAGTGGGGCCCCGGCCCCATGGCCCTTTCCCCGCCCCCCCCAGTCTTACCTGCTTGGGGGAGAGGGGAGCACGCCTATGCCAATCGCATAAGAGTGAATTTACCTCGCATATAATGAATTTTGGGCATAAAAAGGGTCATCGCATAAGAGCGAATTCGCATATACAGAACCCACATAAATCGAGGGAAACCTGTATAAGAGAGCACAGCAGAGTTCAGAGAACTGCATGCTCATGGGCACAATGCTAGCTGCAGCATCACTGCAGAGCTGTCACTAACAGGTGAGCCATTTTAACAGAAATAGAGTCCTCTTATGGTCTTACCCATCTCACAGGATACGAAACCGGGTTGCTCCTTAGATTCAGAGTTCCCAGGTTTGGTCCTCACGGAGGCAGATCTGCCCTCTCTGAGACAGTGTTACACTATCTCTACAGCATCTTCTTTATCTGTATCAACACTCTAAGATGCCTGTATTTTTCCCCCTTCCTCAACCTCTGCTCTTAACCTACAAAATCCTCAGGGGATGAATCATCACTCTCAGGTGTTAGAGAGAACAAACCATACAGTTAACACCACAAAAGCCAAGAAAGATAAAACTCTTCCTGTCACCATTTCTTTGCTTCTAGCATTCTCTGGAAGCCAAATTAAAGAAACAGAGGCAAATATCCCAAAAGCCACAATGAGAAACAATTCACAAATATTAATTTTAAAATAATTTACTTAAATAAATAAATAAAGCAACCATTAGCTATTACACATCACTAAAAACAAATGCAAAAGCAATGGTAATCATGTAATTAAATTAGCAGACATTTTCATCTCTTTGATTCATTAATCTAGCAACCGGTTGCAGAGAATATAGAATTAATAAGGAATTGGTTTATTAAAAAAAAAAAAAGCCCTTTTTTGTAATTTATTTGCCAGTTCATTAAATACAAATAATAAAATCGAAATAAGAAATGCAGCATTAGGAATCACGTTTTTTTTTTCTCCTGTCTGTACAAGCAATTTTGAAGGAAGTAATGAATTACTTTTTGTTTGTTGGCTTCTTTATTACTAATGCAGAGACTGCATACTAGAGACAAAATTATTACACTTGCATTGTTGCAGGGGGGCAATTATAAACATTACATTAATTCTCTACCCTCTTCACACTTATACAGAAGCTCTGCTGTCCACAGAAAACAGCCTTCTGCAATGGAACAGAAAGCCTTAAGTGGTACCAACCGATCCATTTATTCGTGAAACTATTTTTTTAAATTCTGATCAGTGTCCCTTGAACATCCTGACTGTTTTCTTCTATTTCCTATGTAGAAACAGGCTTCAAATCAAAATCTGAAAATCTGAACCAGCTCAAATTTCTGTTTGCAGACCCTTCAATACAGGGCCTTCCTTAGCACTGCTGCTTGGAGTCTTATCCTGGTTTACTTCAGTAAGGGGCCCCATCCCACCACATCTGGAGCACCTATTCAGTATTTTCATTTTGGCAGCACCTGCAGTTGTTGCATGCTGGGCACTGAACAGAGAGTCCTTGCTGCAAAATCTCTAAACCCTTGAGCAAGCAGACTCTAAACACAAGACAAAGGTTGGGGTAAAGGATATGCTATTATTCCCATTCAACAGATGGCAAACAGACACAGAGATTAAGCAACTGGACAAGGATCACACAGGGGCTGCACAGAAAAGCCAGATATTACATGCAGGTCTCTCAGCCCATCATGGTTTAATTTCCCTCTAGCTGACATCAATCTAAATCAGGATTAACACCTCTGAAGTCAACAGAATCACATCAGCATGATCACAGCAAGCTGAAAATTTCCAACCTTTGAAGCTTTCATCAAAATGACAATTACAAATGGAGGAAAAAAACCATATTTGTGACTTCTCCCTCTTGCTTTCCACCTGCTTCAAGAGAGGAGAATCAGACCTTTTGGCTTGCTTTCCCTCTTGACTGTCCTACCCAGTATTTACTCTGTGGATAAATACAGCCCTCCCCTCCCCTATTGTTTATCCACCTAGTGTAATTCATCACTTCTACCATCCTTTCCTATCCTGTTAGCAGTTGATTGCAACTTAAACTAATGAACCATTAATCCTCATCAAAGAAGCCCACTAACTTTCCTTTCAATTAATTAGGTAAATAATACAAAGCAGCCTTTAGTTTTGGGCCAGAGAAGTCTGTCTGTGTTATTGAGGCAGCATCCCAGTATTTACTTCTGATACTATATTCATTGTGATGGGTGAAGGAGTATGTAGGCAGCGTGGTATATGCTTCCTCATAAAAATCAGCTGTCTACCTTAGGTACTGGATGCATCTGATAAGAGATAATTAGAATGACAGGAAGATTGTCCTTGTTAATGGATTAGGAACATTCACGGGCAAGGAAAAGACTGTTTTGTTTCAGCTCCCAGCCAGCCTTTCTTGTTTGTATTTAGTTAGGACAGTGTTTTAAGTTGGACTATGCCTCTCCGTTCAACAGAGCAAGGATGGACAGTTTCTGTGTGGGCTACCCAGACTCTCAGGTTAGGTACAGGCTGTTCAAAAAGTTCAAGGCAGAATCGATCTAAGTTGGGAAGATTTTTGTAAATGACTTGGTTAGACTGATAGGGAACAGAACCCATGTTCACCCTTGGGTGGAGGGGGCACACAGGCTGCCTGCACTGGCTGAGGCCAGAAGGTTCGGGGTGCTCCTGCATGCCTCCCAGCAGGCCTCATGGGCTGCCTGGGCTACTGGGAACTGCCGAGTGCAGCCAAGTGCCCAACACACCCTGACTGACTGCCAGGGATAGGCAAGCATGCCCCCAACACCGCTCGTTCTTGAATGCTCAGTACCCCCTTCCACTCCCACCCCCCAGGACTCTGCGACCCTGTAGCTGCAGGCCAAAAAAGCCTTACAGCATCCCAAGTGTCCATGCCTTGGGTACCTGCCAGCAGTGGCTGAACTGCAGAGGCCACAGGGTTGCCTCCATGCACGCCCAGCCTTGATCTGCTCTCTGCCACCCCAACCCACCAGAGGCAAGCAGCCTAAACTGGCTTCTACTCGGGAGTGGGTAAAGGGCAGGGGGTACATGCTGGGATCCGGGTAGCAGGGTGCCTGGCTCTGGCCACTGAGATGTGGTGTGTGGGAACCAGGGCCCCCCACACCATGGAGGCATGGGGGTCCCTGGATGGGTGTGCAGCTGCCAGGGCAGGATGGGAGGAATGAAGACAACAACTGAACTTGAACTAAGCCAGCTGCATATTACCAACTCCATCATGGAGCAAAAAATAAGCAACAGAGGTGTAATTCAAAAGGGGGAGGCATCTCCAGCTGTCTCTACAGTCTCCAAAAAGGGCTTCAGAGTCATGATGCCCACCAGAAGCAATGCTTGGACATTGCTCAGATGCACGGCTATGCACCCATTATTAGGGACAGATTCTAGATAACAGAATGACGAGCACAGAATCATAGATTCCTTTCTTAGCTTCACACAACACAGTCGATCTGGCCATGTTTCAGTATTCTCATCTCGTTACCATATAAATAATCAGCAAAACGCCTCACTGAACACAACTGGGTCAGAAGCTGGTCTCCTTTCACATCAGCTTTCCTATGGACCCAAATAAAACCAACCAGGCTTTGAATGAGGGTAGAATTTGGCACTTTGCCATCAGATGTCAGCTCTGGCCGAGTCAAGAATCTCAAAGGCATAACCATCTCATGCTCAATGGTCAGTCCTCCAACTGTTTTCAAATGCTGCAGTAGGAGAGGTGGCTCATTAGTTTCTCAAGTAGTCATGTTCAAGGCAATAAAGTTTACAGTGTAAGTACATTCACTGGTCCAAGTAACTATGAATATGCCTATACAGTTCAAGGCACCACCATGCAGGGATACTTGAGCTAGCTCTAAAAAATGAAGGAGTACACCCACATTTGCAAGGCAATGCATCCCAGATAATTAACTGGTTTCAGGGAAAATTTACTCAGCTACACACAATTCAATGCTAATGTAGCTATCTAGAGCCAGCACATAAGCAGAGTTAGCTCAGGTAACTCTGAACGGTGTTGCCCTGCACAGATTCCAAAATCTGATACAGCAAGTCTGCAATTAGCTCATGGTATCTCTTCCTGGAATCACACTGGGCCATGAAGAATACCTTGCAAGTCTACAGCAACTCATATTCCAGTCTCTAAACCCTGTAGAGCCAAAAGCCAAGGCCATGTTCTTGTGTCCACTATAAAACTATCTTTGGCTTTTGATTAAGTCTAACATTAAGACTTTCCTTTGTAACCAAAATAAGCACAGCCCCCAGCATCCCATTACATACTGCTGTTATGTCCCATCCCTCAAAAGCTCCAAATAAACAGTAGTATCCTATCATCATTGCTCATGTCCAACCCCATCAGTCCAACAACTGATTCATTATTTTACAACCAATTTCCCCCCCCTCCCCTCCAAGACAATTACCCAGTCATCTGAATGGAAGCCAGGAAAGCTGCTTTCTGTATCTTCCTCCACTGCTGACATGATGTGCAGCTATGGGCAAACAAAGCTTGTCTGTCTCATCTAACTAGACTGAAACTTTTAAGCAGCAAACTGTGTGTGTGTGCATGCGTGTGTGTATGTACACACATAGTTGGTATAGGTGTTGCACATACCTGTGTAAATCCTGGTATTATCTCCAATCTTTAGGCACTACTGTAATACAAATAATTAACATGATTAATGAGCACTCTTGGAGTAATATTAGGAATTAGGATAGCAGACTGTAGCTCTTCAGAAATTTCTAAATCCTGGCAACACCGAAGATTAACTCACAATATTAAGGCTTCATCCTTATTCCTTTCACATACACTGCTGTAATACACCTCTACTGACTTCAGGACAACAGTTTCTCCCAATTTACACAAGTATAAGTGAATGGGGAATCAAGCCTTCTATCACTTTGCTGGAGAGTAAAAAGGTATGAGAGAATACATCACTCAGTGATAAGTGTTAATCTCCTCCTGACATTTGTCACTGTAATCCTAAATACATATTGTGAAAACATATGCTGAAGGATGAATGTAGGCATGAGCATCCTACAATGCAATCAAAAGCAGAGCTTTTAGTTATCCTATCTTACTGTCTTCATGAATTTGCATTTTAATGATGAGAATAATAGAAGACTCCAAAGCCATGATTCTGACCTCACGGTACTTGTACCAGGGTAAAGCAGGATGAACACTGCCAAAAATCACTCAAGTGATAACAGGGCAGAATCAAATTCTGGGCCTTCCCCTCCCTTAAATCTAAATAGCTGGAATTTATTTGAAACAGGCAGTTCCCATGATGATGGTATGTATTATCTTGCTAGTGAATTGTTGGTAAAGTAGCCAAAACGTACCAAGTACCCAGGTCTTTCTCTATCTGCCCCACAAAGTATTTCCAGAAGCCGCTTACCTGAGTGAGAGCGCAACAACAACAAACCAGCATTTCCTGATCACCAACCCAATTCCAGAGGGAAACAAGAAATATTGACCTGACCAAAGCCCAGCATTCTCTGTGGCAGCACTAGCAGAGACTGCAGTTTTTCCCCAAGTGCTGAGAATAAACCCCAAGTGCTAGATTGCATCCTTTAGGGGAAAAAAGCCTTTGCAAAGGAAAAAAAAACCACTTAACAGAAATGCTGTGAAAGGCAATATTCACTGTACAGAGGTGATACCCTTATCATTTCTGAGGAGTCAAGCCAGACTCATCTATAGTGAATGAGTTGCTTCTCACCCGAGACTGATCAGCCAGGAATGATTACCAAGCCATCAAGCAGACCAACTGGATACAAACCTGCAGGGAATATAGTGGCTTGGGTGAGATACCCTGGGGCAAGAAGACTTTTAGGAGAGTGGTGAAGTAGAAGCCTGTGAGGAATAGAGCTGATGCCATGCTAGTGGGAGAAGAGAATCAATGTGCTGAATTTTATTATGTACAAGGTATAAAACTCAGGCTCTGAAAGAAAATCTGACAGCACAATAGATATTCTCCCTCCCCAGGCTATGAAGACCAGCAAGCAGCATACAACTACAATACTGGGCAGACAGTGGAATTCACCTGTGCTAGGCAAATGGCCTGTGCATCATTCATATCCCACTTCAGCCTTAAAGCATGATTCAAGTGCTGGAGAGGGACTGGGTCAAGCCCAAGGCAAGGTTGAATTTCACTCTAAAAGTGTAACTTCTTTACCTTAAGCCTGGAAATGATATACCCCAGGTAGAGATGGTTAAAAGTTGCATTTGTTTTCATTCCAGTTTGAAACAGTAACAACAGTGGTTCAAGTTTCCTGCATGAAACTGCTGGGGGAAACTAGGTTTGGCTTGACTGAATTACTTTCTGTTTCTACTTTATAAAAAAAATTAAGAAAGAAAAGCTGTTTCAAAATGAAAAGTTTAAACATTTCCACCCCGCCTCCCCCCGCAGTAAGGTCATTCTGGAATTCTCAAGTGTTTGGTAAGCTGCAGAATATGTTGGCCAGAATATGCAAAAGCTTTGAATTAAACTTTTTTTTTTTTTTTGAACAAAGTTGGTTGAAATCAACATATCCTATAGGAAGTATTGACTTTGATAAAACAACAGTTTCCACTGGGGGAAAAAAAGGACATCAGAAGACTTGCAATCAGTTCAACTCAGCGTACATTCTCAGCTCTATCGCAGCCCCTTTTATGGTGCCCAAGTAACATAGAACTGCTTTCCTAAAAGCAAGTCTCTGGCCCCACTGGTGTGCAGTTCAGCATCCTCACACCATTAGGCTACGATCAGCTTAATCAGTAATTTCACACTGAATCTGTTTGAAACTAGAATTCAGCTTACTCAAGTCATACCGTGGATTCTCCTTTCCTGAACATATTCATAGCAAGACAACTAAATTGGTTCAAACCCATAGACTGAACTCTCCACTGCATGATATCTGATTTAAATGGATCAAGCCACTGAAATCAACCACTACACCAGAAACAAAGAGCCACAAAAAACTTATTTTCCTCCTACACAGCTATATTTTCTCTCATAACCTGTTTATAACTGCATAATAAAAAGAGAGCAGATTTTCACAAGGAAAGCCGTGTACTCTGCCACAGCACACTTTTCATCCCAAATATTAAATAATGCAATTTGTTTTGAGTTTGTTCTGGACATTTTACAGGTTCATCAGCCAGTCTGCCTGGCTATTGGTGTCTGAACTTATTCCCTGGTGGATGCTTACTAGGAACAAAATTAGAAGAAAAGAACGGGAAGAAAGAATGAAGAAAGAAAAAGAAACGAGCTTTGAAGGAAACAAGGAGTGGGAAAGGGTTGGAGAAAGGACAGAAAGATTCAAAGGATCTTTTCTTTCTACAGTTGTCTTCAAAGCTAAAAATGTCATGGCTTTTAACAAAGCCTCCTGCTTTCTAAAAAATCAGCAAGGGGTTTCATCTGTGTCTCTCTTGTTATCTATTATCCACTCCTTTCCCTGTTAACAGAGGAAGGGAATCTCCTTGGCAATTCCAAACACTTAATTTGTCCTAGAAGAAGAAATTTGTGTTCACTGTTTTCTTTTTTGGGGGTTTGACTTTCAAGTCAGTCAACATCCTGAAAGTAACAAGGTGAGCAGGCTAAGTGCTACTTCCTGATCCAGCAGTTTGTACTTTTGTATGTTGATTAACCAGGTTAAACGATGATCAGTCAGAGTGTATACATTTGTCTAAGAGATCCAAGAAACAAGCACTATAACTACTTCTATCTTTTGCCTTACATAGCTAAAGATGCCTTTTCTGTTATATTAGGCTGCGTGCCGTTTGGGAAAAATGATTCCTACACATCACCAGGGGGTATATTCTTGATTCTTTCTTGTCTACCTTTGTTCAGGTACACATACTGTTTCAAAACCCTATTAAACTAGGAGCTAGGAGGATGTGTGCACATATAAGTATGTGTAAATGCACAACAAACTAATCAAAAGCATTCACCTTGCAACCTGAAGCCTCCCTGCACCTTTAGGGGGAGACAGTGCTCACTGACACTTCCCATCGGTCTGTTGGAGTGTGGAAGACCTGCAGTATTGCATCCTGAAGGGGATTTCATTCTAGCAGCAAATGAAAAGATGAGCCCTGTTAAAGGTCTAGTGATCTCCAGGTCATAGGTAGTTTCCTGACCCTATATTCTCTTCTGGTTTCATGATTCCAGGTGCTAGTTTGGAAACCAATCCTGCCCCATGTTGTGTGCGCTGTTACGGGCTGAGCTGAACTTCGCTGAAGCTGGGAGATGTAGCAAGCTGTCACACAAAAAAATGGGCATAGAGCAAAGCTTGATTAGGAGGAGTTTCCCTGAAGCTAAAATAATAAATGCAAGTATTAAGAAACGATTTGTACTAAAAGAAGGACTCCATTGCAGAAACACTGGTGACATGACCCTAAGGAAAAACTAAGAAGAGTTTTTGGCAAAGTGATGGCTGGAAAGGGACTTTGAACTATGAACAAAAACACAACCTGTCTCATGCTATTTGATTTTATGTACCTTCTTCTGTTTAGAGAGTGGCATTGAAAGATGCCACTCCCTTGGGGGTCTTCAAGAGGAGACTGGACAAGCACCTGGCTGGGGTCACATGGCCCCAGCACTTTTTCCTACCACTGGCAAGGGGTTGGACACGATGATCCTTTGAGGTCCTTTCCAACCCTAGCATCTATGAATCTATAAATACCCTGGCACCATCATCAGTTTTTCTGCCTAACAGGACTCTGAAAACTGCTTAATTGCTTGCACCAAACAAGAGATAACAAAATATACACCACCTATTACAAGGCTGTTCTGATATCAGTCAGGCCAACTGAGCACAAAGATTTCATTAAACTAATAAGCTAAGCAGCTTCTGTTAGATGTGTCACTATGAGACAAAATTAAACGTGGATGTAAAATTATAGTGAAAGCAATAACATTTAAAAAAATATTCTGGTCATTCAGAAGAATTCAATCCTAATATATCCAGTTGTCCTAAAATACCAGTAATAGGTTGTATGGGCATTCAAACAGCTGTTCCCATAATACGTCTTCCCCAATTTTAGGGCACAGAGACCAAGATTCTCAGCTGGTGTAAGACAGTCTAGTGTCTTTAAAGACTATGAAAGTAAAATTACACCTGCTGAAAAACTGGCCCCAATGCCAGACACTCTCCCAAAGGCTTCGGCTTATAAACAAAAAAGGAATAGACCTGCGAGCACTTCTACTAAGCCTATCTTTTCTGTGTGAGACTTTATTCAGCATGATTCTGTCAATCCACTTTAGTGAATCAAGAGCTGAAATATATTGGCTGTAGCCTTCTCCAAACCCTATCACCATCTTCTCTGCTGAGGGCATTGAGTAACTGTCACATTCACAGTTGTGTTGTTTCTCCACACAAGTCACAACACTAGATTTGGGTCTTCCCTCCTGCCCCCAATTTTTTTTTTTAAAGGGACAATTGATTCAATGGCTCATCTTCTTTTGCTTCTGCCAGTCACCTGGCTATTTCTAGTATCATTTCACCTGGAGCAACTGATACTGGAAGTTCAAAATATAGTAAAAAATGCATGATTACTACTGCCTCTGTCTGTTTGCATTAGAAAAGTTTATTAGTTTGGCATGGCAGTAGCTGCCAATGCTCTGACTATCCTCAGCTCTAAGTGCTGTAGGCAGAGCCATGAACTCAAGGGTTTAGCTGACCCTGAGATTTTCTTAATAAATCAAATATATTCATTATGCAGAGGGACAATAAAGCTAAAGTAATGGAGGGAAGAAAAAGGAGAATGGATGGCAGGCTGCGTCAGCATAAAGCATACAGCGACAGATGGATTAATTTCAGTTCGTAGTAGCAATACAAAAATCAGGGAAATAAATTGCTTTACTGATCAGGAGACACTTTGAGTGTAATTATTAATACAAAGAATGCACAGAAAACATCATTATAATGTAACCCAAGATGCAGCTGCAAAGTGCGCCCTGAGGGAAACAAGTTGATGTATGTTTACAAGCAAATGTATTAGAGAAACAAAAGGACAGTATTTAGCTAAAGAATCAAATTTATCTGTGCATCATTTAAGCTATGCAAAGATAAAGAGTGACTTCCAGCTAAGTCAAGATTAGTCGAGCTCTCTATCTGGATGAGGCTTCTGCCCCTAATAATGGATCAAGCAGTCACAATTTATATTAAGGTTACATTTATAAGGAGTTTAAAAGAGGGTCAATAAATGATTAATAGATGTGACAGACGTGAGTAGTGTATGTTATAAGCCCATCAGAAGAAGTCATTGCCTGGGGTTATAAGCAACCTGTTGGACTCTGTTCAACTGGTGAACGTTTATTCAAGTACCTATTTTTTTAACCCTTTAAGAACTTCCATTTAATAAACTTCAACCAGCAGAAACCAAATTGGTGGGTCCAAACAGTCAGGAACTTAGCTGGGTTTTGTAATCCAGCTCTCCAACAGACAGAAGGAATTGCCTCGTAGTTCAGGCAATACATTACGACTCAAGAGCCCTATATTCAATCCACAGACTTTGAGTAACTTTTGGTCATCTGCTTAACCCCTCTGTGTCTGAATTGCCCATCTGTAAAAGTGTGGGGGGGGCGGGGGGGGCGGGGAATACGTTCTTCCTCATTCTTTCTCCATCTGGCATATTTAGGCTGAAAGCTCCCCAGGGCATGGATCACCTCTTGCTGTTAAAACTGGCTAAAAAATGTGATGGATGTCCATCCAGTGGGAAATTCTGACATTTTGAAATTTGTTTTTAATTCCAAATGAGACTGAAAAGCCTGTTTTCTAAACAACAGAAATCAAAAGGGAGAGAGATTCAGAAAGTGCAAAATAGTTTTGTTTTAGTGATATAAAAACATTTCATTTTGAGAATGTCAGATAATCATAAAGCTAGATATAAAACATAAAAATAGCATCTGCTATGGAAATGATAAAAGGCTAAATGAAATTATGCAGATTTTTACCTTAGCAACAGAAAAGTTTCAACATTATATACATTAAATCAAACAGTCCAGGCCATTTATTTTTCCATGCCTCCCCAGAAAATGTTGAAGTGCACATGTCACTGAATGTTTCAGTGTGGACAAAAATGCACCAAAGAAAAACTTTTTCAAAGAACTCTTTTCTCATTTAAAATGTTTCTATCAGCTGTGCTATGTGCTTGTATGGTACCTATGTGGTATGTGCTTGTATGGGATTTTAATCTGGGTTAATACTTTGAAGTGCTATTCTAATACAACTAATGGTATCTGTGCCATGCTCTTTCTAAAGGTGAAGCTGCTTATTAGGTCGTTATATGGAAAGCACGTAGTGAGCAGGTGCATCTGCACACGCGCTTCACTGTGGAGTAAACTAATTAGATATGCAGTAAAGCATCACCGTCTATATGTGCACTGGTACTGGGGCACAGTAAACTAACTCCACTGTAAGATAGTACCATCAGGGACAGTACTATCTTACAGCAGGGTAATTAACTGCAATTAAACACACATGTAAACAGTGACCCTGGGCATAAATTGCACCTGGTCAGCCCAGCCAGCCAGGGGCCCAGACTCCTGCTTGTTGCCTACCCACACAGCTCCATAGGTTCAGTGCCCTCATGCTCCAGCCAACCCGTCTACTGCCCCATGCTGCACCCAGAGCCCAAGGCTGACCCCGTGCCCCCTGCCAGCCCAGGCCTGTTCCACCCCAGCTCATATTACGCTGTCCCTGCCACACATGTAGACACAATGCCTGGGAATAGTTTAGTCTGGCTCAAACTGCTCCAGAGTTTATTGCTTCATATTAATTTCATGTGTAGATGCACCTAGTAGGTGGTAAGTACAGTACACAATTACATGAGACAAGTTAAAATAACCTGTCTAAACTATGTTGTTTTGTATTCACCAAGGTGAGTGTTTTATTGGTCTGTTGACTCTATTAAAAGTTCATTAGCCATGAAAATTCACCTAATGGGAGGGAATGGTCATAAGTGCTCTTAAGGCTGAAAGAGGTCAGTGGGCACCACAAACATTAAAACATATTAAACAGCATGAGCCCAAGGACCCTCTGGAGTTTCCTTCAAGTGTATTACTTTTAAATTAGAGATGGGAAATTTTCCCTGTTGAAGCTGGACAGAAAACAGCTGTGCTCATTAAAAGCGGAGGAACTGCTAAGTAGTTATATAATCAACTCTATGTAATTAACAGAGAATGATAATAGTGGATCTAACGCAGAGCTGGAAGTTGTTCGCTGTGCAGAATGTTAAGAGCTTTGCAGTCGACTGCCCCTTATGTTCCTCCTCTTGTTCTACTGCATTGTTGGCTGTCGATCCAAAAGCTGTTGCTCTATAGACAAGCCTTGCAACTTGAGGAAATGGCCTTCAAACCCGTTCAGTAAGAGCACTTTGCTCAGAGGGGCTGTTCCTTTCAGCATTTTCTCACTGATGAGACACAGGAGCAATTATGGGTTCTGTTTTTAAAGGCACAAAGGCTTCTTCCCCTGACATGAAGAATATCTTTTTTTCTAATGACCCCATCTGCAATGCATTGCAATACCCTGACACAGATAATGTGAAGATGGACACATTGAAGAGTATGGGGGCACTCAGATACTGTAGTAATTGTTGCCACAAGCAGACTATACATAGATATCTGTATTTAGTAAGCAGAAATCTGGGGTCAGAGGCTCAGGGCAACCCATGCTACTTAAGTTGCCCACTTCTATAATTTATTTTGGTTGCACCAGAGGAAGAAAATGATTATGGAAGGAACCAGGCTTGCTCTGGAAGTGTCAATAGGTAACACCATTCTGGAAGGGTTAGAGGACAGAGATTCTGATTTCTTGGATCAACTGTATTGAATGACTCATCTCTACATATCAGGATAAATTCTAGCATCCTCAAGGCAACTACCACAGTCATCCAAATGACTACGCTCATGTAGGAAAACAGGGTAGTTAACATTCACACTGAACACCAAGATGTACCTTTCAGGCATGAATTCTGAGTGCTGAGCCCTATGGAAGGAAAACCTGGGCAACTTAAAGAAGACTTTAAAAGAGCCCAATCATGTTTTATGCTTTCTGTGTACTGAATATCAAGCAGGGGACCAAAGTAAGTGAGAAACCAAAGTAAAGTTATTATGAAGAACAGTTCTCAGACAGATGGACATCTCCAACGGCTTGGTCAGTTGTACCAGGTGGACCATGTAGACACTACAAATGTTCCTCAGAATGGAGGACTTGCAGATGGTCTTTTGCCAGTGGACAGATCAAGAGATTCAGGCTGGAGGACTGGGCTGTGCCAGAGAGAGATGAAAGTAAAGAAAGAAAAGAAGTTTCAGAAGGCCTCACACACCATTAATGCTTCCACTTCACCCTTTAGTGCTGCATCCTGCATCCAAAACTGGACTTTATAGCCACTTGTAATTCTGCACAACATAACTCTCTCAACTGTTTTGCTGCCTACATCATTGTCTTATAAAACACACAGATGCGTATGTTGCAAGGTACTAAGGTGTGCCTGCTAATATAAGAGCAGAAACTGCATAGAGAGAGGGCCCTAGGAGCCACACACAAACCCCACAGGTGCAGGGAAGGAACTTCTGCAGAGAAGAACTGCTCAGAGATGCTGTGGCCACCTGATGTGCTGCTTACAGGACTAACAGGGCTCCAGGAGCTCATCAGGCACCCTGGGCTGCGAGGCACTTAATGCTCAGGGAGAAGTTTGCCTCTTTTAAAGAGACAGGCTTTACCCTGCACTGGTTGTATTATGTTATAGCCCAGGGGCTCATATTTTGGTGGTTGTTCATACTCCAGTGGACCAAACTGAGGCTATTGGGGAGGAGGAGGCCTCAGTGGGGCACACTACCGTGTAGAGCCCCACTGCCAGAGAGGCTACAGCGACAGGGCTGTGGAGAGCTCCAGCGCTGGAGAGGGCACAGCAGCAGGTGCCTAGTGATGGCAGAGGCTTAGTAATGACAGGAGGCCAAGCTAGATGGTACAATGTTTAATTACCACCTGTGAGGCATGGGGTATGGTAAAAGGGAGGTTTTAGAGCCACGTATCTAGCCCATAAGGCTTGGGGTGTCCCATGAGTCACTTACCGAGGGCGGGGCACATAAAGGGGTTCAATAACCCACAGGGTTGGGGGGGGGGGGGCATCAGGACTGTGACTGAGCTGTAACTTGAGGGCAGCCTCCCTATTTATTACTTTTACCAGCAAGATGTAGCAGGTGAGATTAGAAGGTACCCGTAGGGCGGAGCTGGCACGCTTATGGAGCCCTAGGGACATCATGGCCATCCCTGGGGACTGTGCATCGTGACAGCCTACTTGGGGGTCAAATGCTTGGGCAACAAGCGTTATGCCATTTAAATAATGAGTTATGTATTAGTTGGAGCTTATTACAGTGAATCAAGTGCAAAAACAAATAAAAAAGATGTAATTTTTTCAGTATTTAACACTTGGACAAAACAGTACATAAAACTTTTTCCCCTGCAATTCTGTACTTTTCAACCAGCTTGTCTCATAAAAAAAAAGAGGTCACATGGAAAAGAGTAGGAGACATTCCCCTGATTTGCCTAATGACATGGTATCTTTGCATCTATCAGTAGCGAGGACTCCATGAAAACTGAAATGCTGCGGATTCATTTTCACATGGGCCAAGGCCTTTAGTAGAAGGGAATGTTGCGGGAGGGGAAAAAAATTCTTCAGAGCATTTCAGCTGCCATGCCTCTGTATTGTTTTTGTTCAGCTTAACGAAGCTGCTCTTCATTTAAGGAGCTGATCTCAGAAATTGAAAAGCCAGGAAACAATGTTGATTACAGGACATATAAAGGAGAATCAGGTTTGAGAGTAATCCCCAGATTTCCAGGACTGCGAGTGGTCACTAACAGCAAACAACAGAACCCCCAAACAGGAACAAATTCAATGTAAAATGCTAGCGACTACACCTGCAAATATCTTCTCTCTGCCCATTATCAGACAAATGTCAACAAACAAATGATTTACACTGGGACCATGTTTGGAAGTTCTTGAGATTTAAAAACACCAAACACACAAGCATTTCTGTCCCATTTAATTACAAATGCACCAGAGGCATCTCCCTTTTGTTTTGTCAAATGGGACTCAGGTTGCTTCACACGCTATTATACAAAGGAGTTCTACTGGCTGCACACATTTCCAGATTTAGCATTTTGCTTTCTGAAGAGCAAACAGTCAGTTGAGCCAAAGCTGTCTAATCTGTTCCTTAGAGTCATAAAATATTTGGAATTTCACTTTTGTGGCACAAACACCAACTAGGTGGCAGAGTCAGGAACAGAGCCAGGTGTCCAACTTCCTGTCACTGTTCTTAACCACAAGATGACACTACTTCCTTATAGAAGGACCTGTATTTCCCATCAACTTCAGCTGGGACTTTGGATGCTCAGCATGTCTGAATATCATGCCCTCAACCTTCTGACACAGATGTACAATGATTAATGAGCTACAAACTAAAAAACTTAGCAATGTCTTAGCAATTGTTTGACATAATATCTTTCCTTCTCTGCTCCTGTCAAAACCAGTGTTCCTAAGTCATCTCACCAATTTACATGGTCAACATCCATCTCCAAAACACACTAGTCAAATAAAATCTGGCCAGATGTATAATTTTCTGATGGGCTCGAGTATATCACCTCTAAGAAACTTGTCCTACTCCATTTCCAGAAATTGTAATATGCTTTCCATCATTGGTATACATATATCCACAGATTTTCAGGATCAGAGTGGCCTTAATCTAGATTTATGGTGCAAGTCTCTCAATGTTTAAAGTGTTCCAATGACACACAAAACAGCAAAGCCATAATGGTGAGTACGGTAGAGCCAAATCCTTAACCGATACCGCCGCTGTCATTCCACTAGTTACCAATGTGGCCAGCCCCAAGGCTCAGTACAGACATATAGGGGCATAAGGGGGAGGTTAAATCAGTTCAAAATAGCCACACAATATCAGGTAAGTGGGGATGGGGGAAGCTAGCAGTCAGATGGGGGAGGCAAGCAGGCTGGGGGCGGGGGGGCGGTCCGAAACAATTTGTTGGAATGCCTGGATGGAAAATGATTGATATTTTTTTTTTCTGATAAGATGCAGGTTCATTGCAACCTTAAAATAATACCATATAATCAAATTACTGATTTTTATGAAGCACCACTGTTTGTCCTCCTCCAGAACATAGTCCATGAGACTTCCTTGCATTAATTTGCATTCAAGCCAAACATATTTTCTAGAGAACATGCAAACAAAAATTTCTACTGCAACCCCTGTTATATTAGTCATGTAGTTAACCACCCTCAGTGTTAAAAGTCTGAATCTCATTTCTAGTTTGAACATATCCACTGTATCAGCTTCCAGCCATTGGATCTTATTATACACGTGTCTGCCAGATTAAAGTCCTTTCTATTACCAAACTTCTGTTTCTCCACTCCACAGTGATGGGTCTACAGTTCAAATTACACTTAACCAGTTTTTAAATGTACTCTGTGTATGTCCTGCTGTTTTCATGTTATTCTAATTTTCTACCCAAAATATTATGTAGTACCTTGTCAGATGCTTTACAAATAGCAGAGTATTTTATGTCAGCACTGTTTCCTTTCTCAAGATGGTAAATTCAATCATGAGAAAAAATAATATCCAGTTACTTTAACTTATATTTTTATAAAGCTAAATTAATTTTTTTTTTATCAATTAT
Organism: Alligator sinensis; assembly: GCF_000455745.1. Classification (NCBI taxonomy): domain Eukaryota; kingdom Metazoa; phylum Chordata; order Crocodylia; family Alligatoridae; genus Alligator; species Alligator sinensis. The sequence goes on from NW_005842314.1 coordinate 1,352,512, forward strand.
ACCACTTTCTTTTAGTGTTTTATTAATTGAATCCTGTATCAGTCATCACATTATTTTGCCAGGAGCACTGTCAGGATGATGCGTCTGTAATTGCTCTGGTCATTGTGTTTATCCTTTTTTAAATAGTATCACAGAAGAAGTTGTCTTCTATGTCCCCTGGAATTTCCTGAGTTTTATGCGATTTAATAAAACATTAACCATACAGAGAGCTACTAAGCCAGCTTTTTAAAATCTCTTTGATACAAGCTACCTGGACCTGCAGATTCTCTTAAATCATATTTACTTTCATATTACTGGTTCCCTCATGATTCACTAAGAAAGAAGAGCACCAAAAGCTTTGTCCTGGGAAGATACTGAATTCATCAGACCCTGGGCGAGCGCCCAAAGAACTCTACATTGGAGTCAGGGTCCAGCTACATGGATCCAGTGAGAGGGCTGGGGCCTCAAATGTGTAATGAAAATTACCCCAAAAGAAGAATGTGTTCATTTTTAGCCATATTCAGTCAGTCAATCAAGTCCATGTTGTAGGCACACCAGTACAGTTCAACCCTTTAGAACCATCTCTATCAATTACTTCCCATCTATTTAGGGATGAGGATTAGACGAACAGTTTATTTGGATTTCAAAAATAAAACTGAAGCTTGTGTATTATTTTGCACTTCAGAATCTCTATTTTCTCAAGAGATCTTTTAATTGCCTCTTGAAGGACACAGATACTGGTGTTTAGTCTTCTTGCTCAGTTTCCCTCTCCTTCCCCTTGCTATTTTCACACGCAATTGAACAGAGTTATAGCAAAATGAAATTTATTATGCCTGAGACAATGTGGGTAATCAGCATAATGCAGTGTCTGCTAATCCCTGGTTACCCAATTCATTTTTTACTGTTTACTCGGCTTTTGGTCTACATTGTTTGGAGCTCAGAATATGGATTTTCTTCATTGAGAACAGCCATCCAGCTGGAAAATGTATGAAACACTTTGCATACCATATGCAGAATATAGTGGCACAGCTCTTGATAAGGGGGCAATCAATCAAGGGGCCCTAATTCTCAAGGCTATGAACACTCTTGTTGATTTCTTGCGGTATTCTATGTAATAAAGGAGCATGTGTGTGGTATTGCATAGACACATCCAGCAGTACCTTTGTGATGGCTGCAATTAGTTATATTACAGTCATGTCTGCAGACTCCTGCTAAGTTCTGGGCCACCTTTGTGCTGTGTGTCGTGCATACAGAGTAAGAGACAGCTCCAGCCCCAAAGACCTCAGTCCTACAAAGACTCGCACCTTCCTACAGTATGAGTCCCCCAGACTTACGCACCTTCTCGGCCTGTCTTAAAATGATAATCCGAATCAATACCATAAGATGCTTAGAAATTGCCTTGAAGCCATTAGGAAATGGCTCATTTGGCACTTTGAAAAATGGTGCTGTTATTATTTAACATTGACATTGCAGTAGTCTAGCAAGTTATGGCCTCCATTGGCTAGACACTGTCAAATACACCAAACAGTCAGTGCCTGGCCCTAAAAGCAAAGGACCTAAAAGACAAGACCAACAGGTAGATGAGACCTGGTCCTCTTCGAAGATTATTAGAGTGTCCCTAACACAGACATGCACAATTGAAAATCACTGTGGGAATGCCACAGCATATGTTAACCCTGCATTAGCTTTCAAAGGTACAGCCACAAGTGCAACATAAGACTGCAAACAAAATGCAGCATGTGTACTCCAATTTTCTCATGTCAAGGCATCTGCTGTCATTTGAGCTAGGAAAGATCTAACCCAAATTATTGTTGATTTGTACCAGACAGGGTATCAAGTAATATAAACAACCCATTCAGTCATCTGAATAATCTACACAAAATTAAAACCGGCTCTTCTCCTGTCCTCTTACACACATCTGACTGCAGCGGCTGACAGCGCTGGGTACTACATGGGGGGGCAGGGGGGGCGGGAAAGAAACATGACATTATTTTTAGGAGACAAACAACAAATTACATTGAAATATTTTATAAAACATATCTTCTTGGAAGTACTCAGCCTCTTATTTTTTAATAGACATTTCCATTTGCATTTCATTTGGTTTTGTTTCACCTTTACCTGGCATGTCGCTGTTATACCCCACAGTCACCATGCTTTTTGTTTTGAATGATACTCTGCTTCATAGCCTGGATTTCTCCCGTATATGGAAACTCCTAATTCCAACATGAAGAACAAGGGGATAAATGGGATTCCCCTCACTATCTTCTAAAGCAGTGCTGTATCTCTGCTAGTTCTAATGAAACACCAGGTCATGGCTTCCTTTCTAAAACCTTGGACTGAAATCAGGATTTTCACAAGGACTTATGGAAGCTAGGCACTGCAAATTCATTGGCTTTCAATGAAAATTTGTTGCCTACCTCCAGGTTTATAAAAGATTTTGTATTAGCAAGTCAAGAACCTCCTCCTATCACAGTTCACCCATGAAATGCAGTCCTTCATAACAGAGATAGTAAATTTAAGTTCATTGATATTTGTGCAGTGTTTTGCTACTACAGTAATAAGAGGCCATAGACACGCCTACAGGTAAGTTGTGTTCTACACTCTGGGGATAGGATAACCTCATGTACCTTTACAATACTATGTAGCCTTCCAGAAGGAGCACAAATAAAATTAAGCAGACATGTTCAAATGTGTCCATTATTTTCATAAGTAGCAACGCACAGATTATTGCAACAGAAACATATACTGAAAGACACACTTTGGAAAAGAAATATTAGCTGCATATTTGGGGGAAAATAAATAACTTTCAGAACTCCATTCAGGCTGAATTCCCTATGAGCTAAATTGGATCTTGTCAGTGTAAGAGATAAAAATCGACCAGTCCCATATCTTTAATCTATGATTTAATAAGCCCATTTTCCCCCTAGGGATAAGCAGGCCTGATTATATTTTAGCAGTTTGTGGGGATTTTTTTTTTCAGTTCATAACATCTTCCGTTCTTTATTGAACCAAAAGAGAAATAATTCAATGTAGTTTAATGACCTTGCCATCTACGGAGGCATAACTCTGACAAACAGGATGCAGCCTGTATCTAAATAGTTTGCCAGGCCTTGAGTTATCTCGTACTGACATTATTGCAATATTTGGTTTCATTCATCAACAATATAAGAAAAGCTTCCTTTTTTTCCCTGCAAAAGCAGAAAACTTGTAAGAGAGAATCAACAAACTAGTGGTAACTGAATTCAATGGAAAGCAAGGGCCAGAAATTCCTTCTAAAACTCCCAGTGCAATTCTGGAGTTCAAAACATGGTACCTAGATTATAGTATATGCATTTTCTAACTGGTCAGACTATTTATGTTGAAAACATGCTAACTGGTAAAAGTAAATTGGTTCACAAACCTGTCAATTTTGACAAAGATCCATTACAAAAAATACAAAATGGAGACTGCTGATAAACATCAAGTTAAAATATTGTGTTTTGACCTCCTGGGAATAAAACTCTTTCATGATGAAGTGATGTTTTTGTTTCTGTTTTTTTTACAAAGTGTGTGCGTGTGCGTGTGCGTCTTAGGGCTGTGTGAAACAGCATTGTTGCAGTTCGACTTCTGTTTCAACGATTGGACAGAACAGTGTTTCGTTTCAAGCTTTGTTTCATTTCAAAAGCATTGTTCCGTTTCATTTCGTCATAACTGTTTTGCTGTTTCGACATTGTTTTGATGTTTCACCCATAAGTTATTATGGGAAAACATAAAATGCAGCAGGCAGGCAGATTGGGGGCTTGCTTGCACCTCCAGGAGAGCTGCTCGGGCTGTATCTGAGTCCTCCCAGGGGTGTGAGCCCCCAATCTGCCTGCCAGATGAGAGAAGCTGGGTGCTGCCACCTGGGACCAGCACTGGGAAGATCGCTGCTGTCATAGAGCCAGGGTGGCAGCACTCAGCTCCTCTCATCCAGTAGGCAGATCGAGGGCTCATTGACACCCCCGGGGGGGGCTGCGGGGTCTGTGCTGGAGCCCTCCTCCTCGGACTCTGGCACAGCCCCCGCAGCCCTCCTGGGGGTGCTGGCAGGCCCTCCGAACTGCCTGCCTGCCAGCGGCAACACTAATCTTCCCAGCACTGGGTGTGGGCTGTGCCCAGAACTGGTCTGTCATCTGACAGGCAGATCGGGAGCCTAGTGTCCTGGGAGGACTCTGGCACAGCCCCTGCAGCCCTCTCGGAGCCCCCAGTCTGTCTGCTGGTGACAGGAGGCGGGTGTTGCTAGCTGGGACTGGCACTGAAGCCAGTAAGCCTAGTTTTGAAACTCAAAACATTTCAAAACTTTTGAAATGTTCCGTGCTCCCTTGTTTTATTTTGAAGCTGTTTCAAAGGCTTTTGTTTCATTTCAGTTTCGCTGTTTCAAGCTCAAAACGCATCGAAACAGCTTCAAAACGAAACGGCACGTGAAATTTTGCACAGCCCTAATATAAATATAATTTACATATGCATTCTCTCTCTCTCTCGCTCGCTCTCTCTATATATAGATATATATATATAGATATAGATACATAGATAGATGGTCTATATATATAAGTATGATTGATATATATAAATGTATAATATTTTTATTAAATGAATTTAAAACAAAACATCTTATTTTTTATGAAAAAAATATTTCAGTTGATCTGAAAGCATTTTTTTCTAATTTAATTTTGTTCAAAATTTTGAAATGTGTTCTTTTTGTTCCATTTTAGAGTGGAGAAAAATTCCTTGGAAACAGAAAATGTAGGTCTCATCCAGCTCTAACCTACCAAGGCAGATAAAGAAATTAGAAGGATTCAGACCCACAAGAATGACTTTTTAAGATCTTAATTTCAGTGAGAGACTGGAGGAGCCCAGTGTTCACCTTACCAAAGTAAAGTTTTTAGATGACTTGACCAAAACCTGTGATTAACAGAGAAAAGATACCTGGCAACTGAAGCTCCTTTTTTTCTAAGAAGGGCAGAACAAGGCCCAACATCTGGAGGTTAACATTTCACAAAGTTAAAATGGAAACATGGGGTCTTTTCAGTAAGCTGTACAAACACTTAATTACTGAAATATCTTGCTGTGGGATGTGCTGGATCCTCTATCATTTGAAGCTTCCAAATCATGATTTGATATCATTTTTGACAAACCTAGTTCTAAATCCACCACAAGTTATTTCCATAGAATTCCCCAGGGAAAGCAGCTCTTTTTAGCCTACATTTATACAGGGCATAGCACAATGAGATCCTAGGCCATAAGTGATGCTCCTCAATACTACTACAGTACAAATTATATATCATCAAATGATTAAGCCTCAGAATGCACGGTGAGAGTTACAGGGGTGCAGGCTGTAGCCATGTTGGTCTAAGGACATAGGCAGACAAGGTTCTTTGAGTGAATCTGATATCTTTTATTAGACCAACTTAAACAGTTGGAAAAACATTTTTTTAAAAGTAAGCTTTTGGGTTTAAAAATCCTTCATCAGGCTGAGGAAGTTTCAGCAGTTGGTGTGTGCTCTTCCTGGATGGAATGAAAAGTAAATAAGTTACTTATATAGCTGTAATGCATCCAAGAAAGCCCTACTTACTTTCATCTCTGAATCATACAGCAAACACTTTAAAATCATGACAGGCTTAATTTTTCAGAAGCGCTCTTTTTTTTTCTGTCACTATTGTACTGCTGATAAACCAATTCCTCCAGCAGTTTTACCTGCATGCTATATTCATTGCTTCCTCTCCTAAGTTTCCACATGTCCTATGCTTTGGCAAAACTCAGATCCCACTATGAAGCCAAGAGGAGTTGAGGTGCTAAATCCCTTCCTGGATAAGAACACTTGCTGCATTTCAGTGGTGGTTGAGAAGTGCTTTCCC
>NW_005842314.1:1358391-1365984 GCF_000455745.1 Alligator sinensis
CGCTCATTTAATAACAACACACAAGGAATCCAGATAAAAGCTCTTGCATAAAAGTAAAATCCTGTGTCAGCTGTGTGAGCTTTAAAGCTGTTAAAATATACAGTATGCAACTCAGTTAAACACACATCTGACTTCAGCTCATTTGAGTAGGAATCAGCTATTAGTTAGAATGTAGCAAAAGTTTTAACTTAAATACTTTTAACTTAATTCAATCTATTGTATTTTGTGGTCCAGAGAAATGATTTATGTATACATACAGATCAATGCCAAGCAATGCTGAATATTGTTTCACTTCTGAGCTTCAGCTAAACCTCAGCAAGGCTTGTAAGAGTGAAACAGCACAGCCTCACATCCCCAATCCCCACCCCACTAAGAAAGCAGGCAATTTTCTCCATGTATTTGTCAATTAATCCACACCACTCATATATTCAATTGTATCATCCTATTGCCATTTGTTTTATTTTAGCCTTCCTTATTATATTTTATTGTACACCCACTCATTTTTCCTTTACCTTAATATGACTCTACTTTCCTTTCCACAATGGGGTCCTTTGGGTTCTGTAATCATACTTTCACACACATGCATAACCATACTTTCTACTATCCAGAACATTGAACTTGGCTGAGCTGAAACCTAAGCCCATTGAAACTAATGGGAGGTCTTTCCCTTGACTTTTGTGGATTTCAGATTCAGGTGACTTTCAGAGCTGATAACGATGAGGATGTCTTCTGGCATGGGCAGCACTAAGTAAGATTTTGTTATCCTTTTCTAACTCTGATGTTATTTCAATTACATTTCAGTTCAGCCTACTGGACTGTCCTTTTACACCTTCTCTTGCATTATGAAAATTTCTCTACATGTTAAATAAACTATTTCTGTCAAAAAAGGAAAAGTAGGTCAAGTTTCCTATGGCTCCTGGAGTATGGATTCTTAGAAAAACTCTTGTCATTTTTGACAAATAAAATCCCTTTACTTTTCAGTGTAATCCTACTGTAGTCCTAGCAATCAAAAAACTAATAGGACCTTCAAAGATTGTATCTGAACTGGAATTACTTCTTTGTAGCCTATGAACATTTTTCATATTAAAGCAGTGATGTCCATTTCCAATAAACTGCTTGTCATTTTAAGTGACTTTTAAGTCTTTCTATCTTGCAAAAATACAATTGCATTTAGTCCTGATACTTTAGCATGCAGAGAAAGCAATAGAGCAGTTATTAAAAGTTCCATTTCATTAAAAAACAAACCCTAGATTCAAGCCTGAAGCTAAGCAACTGGCAAACTGATGGATATATTCCTAATTCCCCTCTAGCTGTAGAATTAGAATTTCTGAGTTTCTAGCTAGTCGTATGGATTTGGATATAGGCTTAGATGCCCCTAAAACAAATAAGGGAAGAATGAATGGACATGTAGATATGGGGCAGTGGATGGATTAGTGGCGTGATAAAAAAAAAGATACAAAAACACTTGTTTTTACAACACTAACATAATAAAATCACTTTACAAGAGAAAGGGTAAGGATGTGAAAGATCAGCAGTTATAGAAGAATATTTCACAGCAGGAGAGAGGATTCTGGGTTTGGATAAAGATCCAGATTGTGCAGCAGGGTATGCAAGGGATATCAAAGACTAATCCCCACAAAAACTGGGACTACCAAATACCAGCAATTCAAAGTGAACCCCTTTCCCTATCAGGCTTTCATTTTCCCAGCAAATACATGCTTAGCAGAAACTTTCTGTTGAAAAAAAAAAAAGAGTTTTCCACAGAGAAACATTTAGGTGGAACATTTTGGGGCCAGCCCTATTAATTATATCATTGAACCTGATGATGAGACATTTGGAGAGGTTCAGTCACCTGAAAATTATATATTAAATTTGCCAGTTCCTTTAAAAACCAACAAAACAATTACACACTGTTGACTACTTCTATGCATGGAGACACCATAGACAAGGTGAGACAGAATTTTTAAAAAAAGATTGAGCGAATTACACACACACCCAATCACATGAAATTTGCAGGCAATGGGATCTGTTTGAATTTCACATAGCAATTTTTTGGGAATAAAAATGTCTCTCCCACTGAGAAATGTAGACTCCCAGGAGGCTACACTGGAGCCTATTTTTAATGTGGCTATGGTTAGGAATACATAAAAGGACCCTTACTTATCTATATGGGCTCCATGCAGGAAGTACCTCTCATTCTTTTTATACCTTAATACCACAAGAGGAAGCTGAGGCAGAAAGAGAGACAGTGGTTTGCTCAAGGTTACATGGAAAGTCTGAAGAGCAGGCTCCTCTTAAATACAAAGTTTGGGATCCTAATGGACTGCATATCTCACAGTACTGTCCTGTATCAGAGCTGCATCCACCTGTGGCCGAAAGCCCAGCAGCTGTTTGATGCTGCACAGCAATTAAGCACAGGAACATGGAAAAGATGATGTGCCTGGAACAGAATATTTCTATATTCTGCTTTAAAAAAAATCTTACATACTGATCTATTCGGTTGTACTGAGAACATGGAATAGTCTCATCTGTTTTATGTATTAAAAATTAATCTAAGTGGGGTTTTTTTTCTGTACTAGAAAATGACAGATCAGATTCTGACCACATTTACCTTGGTGTAAAGGTGCAGAAACTCCAACAAAGCCACATGAGTTATTTCCAAATTTACACCAGCCTGCTGGAGATTAAATTAAAGGTTGTATGACAGAATCTAAATGCACACTGGCATCTGAAGCATAAAGGGAAACCTTGATAAGCGTTCAGTCCCTGTTCCTGTATAACTATTGGATCTGTTATTGCTTTTCATGTGATTAGGCAATGAAATCAAAAAACCGAAAGAGAACGCCTGCAATCCCGGCTACCCCGACGCTCAATTTATGACTGACTTTTCCCTTCAACTCCTGGGGAAGCTATGATCCCATGGTTCGATACACTGCCAGGTTACAAAGAGCAGGCTCCCAGGTGAGACAGTATGAAGGCTAAATTAGAAATAGTGTCCTGATAGGATACTGCAGTGCAGATCTGACAGTAATTGAAAACTGTGGGGCTCCCAGATATTAAAGGTTGGGGATTTTCTATATCTTTGTGCTATTCACGCATGGGAAAAAGAAAATCTATCTGTGCTTTCAAATGAAACCTGTGGGCTTTTACAACTGAGTGCATCCAACCAGGACAGCAAAACTCACCGGTGGATCATTGGGGCCCTTCCTAGGAGTGAAAATTGATAATGAAATATTTAATTACAGCATGGAGGAGGTGATTTTACTAAAATGAGCTGGGTTACATGATTAATGTTTTCTGATGCAGAGAACACCACGGATGACTTATTTTTTTAAAAAAAGCAAGGATTGCTACACTGACCACCTGCAATGCTGACATTTATTTTTATTACAGACACGAATGGTAAAAATAAGGTTAGCTGTTCTTATATAAGCTGTTCCAGGAGAGAGCCAAAATATCTTTTATGCAAAAGTTCTTGACTCAGGGAACAGTGCCAAACCCCTGATCCTAACAGGTACTGTGCTACTTGCAGGTGCCTGGCACATACCCAGATGATGGATAAAATCTTGGTCCTACTGAAGTTTGTGGGAACTTTGGAAACAGCCTCCAGTCCAAGAATATACAAGCCCGTGAATCAGAGATTTTATCTTGTGGTTAAGGTACTGAGCTGGGAAAAAGGAAAACTTTACAATCAGTTTCTACTTCTGCAGAAGACTCTGGGTGACCTTAGGCAAGTCACCGATCCCTATGCCTCAGTTCTGCATCTATGAATTGGGGATAAATCTTCCTCTTATCCATCTCCTATCTTGGATTAGGCAGTGTGTATGTCCTTCACCATGTCTGCACTGTCACACAAAGTATAGCACAATGGTGCTCTTAACTGAGATAGGGCTTCCAGGCATTAATACAATATGCATAATCAGATACCCAGGGCACTGATACCATGGTAATAAGCACAGTATAGGCAAATTACACAAATTAGAAGAGATAAAAGTGAAATGATTTCAGGAACACATTCCAATTAAAACTAGATGAATTTGCTCTGAATGTTATTGGGCATTTTTTTTTTTTTAAACTAGGCTGATGGAGACATATCTGAAAAAAATATATGGCTACTTTGTTATTCTCTGCCTAAAAGCTATTTTTTTTGCATTAGGAATAAAGGATAGGATTTTTCAAGGCATTTAAGTGAGTTAAGAGCACAAACCCTGGTGATACCCAATGGATTTTTTTATTCTGGAATCTCTTTGGAGATGTTGTACCTGGCTGAAACCCACAATATCTCTATATTTATATTGGTATATCAAAATTGGCTTAAACTATCTAGCTTGAGCACTGATGGAATCAAACCTGTGACAGTACAAGCAGCACAACTGCTTGAGAAGCTGGATAAATTTTTGGATAGTCTACCTACCCTGAGCTCTCTGCTGCTATAACCAGATGAGTAGTTAAAAGCTAGCTTGCGTAAGTCTACATAAGCTGAAGTCACTACCGTTCTACTAAATTATCAACCAAGACCATCTCACCAGAAGCTAGCAACTCATTTGAGAGATTGAACACTACACCAACCTGGACTCTAGTCATCCTGGCCAGCTGCTACCGTAAGCCTATCTATTTGTAATTACAACCAGTCCCTACTTCACTAATGTTATTTTTGGAGTGACAAATTTACAATTTCTCTCACATGACCTCACCACAGTTATTTTGACTCACAGCATTAGTCGAGAACAAAACAAAGGGATATTTTAGTGCTAGTTAATTTTTAGTACTACATATGAATGCAGAGACAATTTTATCAATAATCCATTTTCTTTCGTTCTCTGCAATACAACATGATGCACATTCAGAACACAGAGTCCAAATACAATGTAATGGGGTTTGAATTATTAGATTCTGTAATTGAACTTACTGTGTAAATCAATAACATTTCATTTCTTTAAAAAGGCTGGCAATAGCATTTTAAAATTTGAGATGAGCTAGCTAAATTATTCTCAGATTTACATATGCATATGTGGATTTAACATTTACTTTGATGTTAAGAATCAAGGAACTAATTCATTTTATTCTTTATATCTTTTTTTCATTTTTGCTAGTTAAGCTGAATGAAAAACTTTGCCAACTAATATATGACAGTTACTGAATATATATTTTAACTGTTTTACATAATACAAGAGAGCTGTTTTATGATGATCCTGGTCAAATAAGATGATTAAACTCAATATTTCATATTTCCAGCTAATACTTCAATGCACACAGAGCTTTAGATGCAATGTAGCAAAAAGGGTAATATTTCTTGTACCTGAATCTACTGATTGACTCAAGGCTAGATCTCCATCTGTGGTATTTTAGTGCAGCTCTTTACTTAAATAACTCTATGTCACTTTATGCTGCTGTTACTATATGATCCGAGTTACCCTTCAGCTTCAGTTTATTTATCTCCACAACAAACTGTGAGGTAGGAGATTATTGTTAGCTCTGTTTGACACGGGGCTGACAGAGACAGTCTTAGGTCTGTTCTGCATTTCAGTTTCTTGCTGGCATAACTATTATGGGAGCAGACAGAAGTTACATTTATTGCAAGATCAGCCTCTTGAAGGAACTATACAGCCATGCCCTAACAGAAGTGCACAGCTGCAGAGCACTTTAAAAGTGCAAACCCCAGACAGAGCTCCCCTCCCCTCCCCTCCCTGCCCCCCGCTCCCATACTGAAGGTAGCACCACAGCTGGAGGAGTAGGGGCTAAGGGAGAGTGGCTGCAGACATGCAGCTCAGTCCAAAGTGGAACTCGATCCCTTAACCCGCCAGACCCAAAAGCAAATGTCTGTTGGGTGGGGGGGAATGCTGTAACTAATGGTACTTCCTGCAAAGCACCATGACTTACAGAAGGGAGCTGCATGTCTGTCAGCACCCTATATTGATCAAGGGCATGGACAGAGGTGATCTCAAATTGATCTCTACTTGCAGAAGCCTCTACTAGAGACATACTAGATAGGTCTACAGTACAATCTACAATGTAGTCAAAACATTACTGAACTGGCTTTAAGGAAGAAGCCAGCTAAATTAGCCCAGGCAGAACTCCATGTATCTACTGCTTGGCAATTTCTGGTGCTCAAGTTGGTCCTCTCGTCTCTATCATTCACTGCTACCTGTAGTGTATCCAGTTCGTGTAGCAGAATATACTTCCACAGCAATGCAATTTACATCACTCAGAGTGACTTTACTCTACTATTATAAGATACAGCTTTGCAATCTTTGCTGCATCTGCACCAAGCAAGATTTGACAGCACAGAGTACCAATATTACCACGTAGGTCAAGTCCTTCTAGTGTAGTAAAAGTAGCTGGCCCAAAGTTCCAGGAGGGAATTGAACCCATATTTCTAGAAAACTTCTACCCATGAACCATATTTCTTCCGTACTTACAGACCCACTTTTGAAAGCTTGAGAGTTAAAATGGTGAATAGGCGATTTGTTAGACTTCTCACTAGGAAGTAGCATTGACTCAGTGACAGGAAAGAAAACAAAATTAGATCCTAAAAAATCAAAAACTTAACGAACATGATGTCATTCCAAAATCTAGTGGTTAAATGGTAGGGAAATATTAAATGATAGAACATAAGAGCTGACATTTACTGGGTCAGACCATAAGTGCACAATAACTCCCAGATCTCTTTCCTGAATTATAACAGCTAATATGACACCTTCACAGTCTAGGTTTAAGTTTGCATTATTTCTGACTATGTTCAGCAATTTACACTTATCTACACTGAATTTCTTCTACCATTTAGTTGCCCATTCACTCAATAGTGCCTGATTCTTCTGTAGTTCCTTGCAGTCCACCATGATCTTTACCACTGTGAAGAATTTTGTGTGATCAGCAAATTGGCCACCTTGCTACTCACCCCCTTTTCCAAATCATTTATGGATATGTTAAACAGTACTGATCCCAATACAGATCCCTGAGGAACCCTGCTATTTACTATTTTCCAACCCCAAAATTGACCATTTATACTCACAATCTTTGTTTTCTATATTTAAGCTTATTTCGAATCTGTGAATGGATGTTCCCTGTAATTCCAGGAGTGCCCAACTTCATTAACAGCCTCTGATGGTGTAGCAAAACCACCGTTTTTCTTTTTTTATTTATTTTAAAATGCATTCCCTCCCCTTTCCCCAACCATTTCTGACTTTTTCTCTCCCTCTCTATTCCCTATAGATAAGTATAAGTGAGCTCAGACTTAGGATAAGCTTTAACATTTTTATTTTGGTAGCAAGTTTTTGGTTTTGGATATCCACTGTTTTATATTGTATTATTATTAGGTTTGTATTGATTCTTACTGTTGTATATTGCATTATTACCATTTTTGTATTGATTTTTATTGTTTCATATGGATATTGTATGGTTTAGGCCTGTGTTTCTAAGTGAACCAAAGTCATGTTAAGTTTCCATTTTATATGTCAAGCCTCCATCTTGTGTCCTCTGCCTGGGCATCCTATGTTGCAACTGTATGAGTCACGTACCCCTCCCATGTAAATTGGTTCCTGGATGAATAAGAATGATTGGGAACGACTGAAATACAATGGTAGTACACCTCTA
>NW_005842314.1:1366362-1375268 GCF_000455745.1 Alligator sinensis
ACCCCAGGAGGTGAAAGACAAAAGCCCCTGCAGAACCAGCAACTCTACCATTGTACCCCACCATTACAGACACCCAAAACTGCAAATCCCTGCATGGAGCACACATGGTCAGTACGCCAGGGGCTGACCCTTGCCTGGGCATGCCTCCTGTCACTAGGGTCACACAAGGTCTGCCCCTATAAAAAGAGGCAGTGAAGACAGACCCAGTGGGACGCCCCCTCCATCTGGACCAGCACCATGCCACATCACCTATCCACCCAGAGGCCCTGCTGGTGACCCCCCTCTGGACAACATCTACTGGACAAGGACCCCTTTCCAGCCTGGATAGGTAGATATTCCCTGCACACCTCATCCTAAAATTTGGACTCTCTCTCTCTCTCCCTCCCCCTGGACTTCAGTCCCTGTACCAAGCCTCTCTAACCCCTGCTGCCACTGTGTGTGTATGGGTGTGGGTGTGTGGGTGCAAGGAAACCAATAAGACATTGTGTCACCATCTCCCCTGTTCAATTAAACCACTGTCATTTGCAACCCCGAGTTGGGTCATGTTTTACTGAATCTCAGTCCCTTCCTTAGCTTAAATTCCAGCCTCATTCTCTCTCTCGCTCTCTCTCAGCTCCAGCCCCTGACCCCTCTCCACTAGTTTCCCAATCTCCTCTCAATTCCTACTGCCTTTTCCCTGTGACTTTCTGCTGCCTTTCTCTGCTTTCCCACTGCCCCAGTCTCTCCTGCCACTTTTCCTGTGATTTTCTGCTGTCCTCAGGCTTCCCCCGCACCTTCTGTAGTCATTCCCCCTCCCCCACAGCTTCCCAGCTCCTTGTGGCTGTCCTGCAATTTTCTCCAGCTCCCAGCACCTACTGCCGCTCCCTGCAACTTCTCTAGCTGCCCCGGAGCCATCCTCTGGCTCCCCACATTCAGAGCCCCTCTTTAACACCCACACTTTCCCTTAGTCCTATTTTCCCTCTCCCCACCTACCTTTTTAGCTCCCCCATAGCTCTGGCTCCAGTCCTAGCCTCTGTGCTGGCATCGCTTCCCCATTCTGCAGGCTGTGGGCATTGTCTTTTAATCAATTAAGCTCAATTAACCTCAATTGATTAAAGTTACCCCTGAGCCTCAGTTCTTCAGTCTAGGCCCGTCTAGTCTACAGGTTCTAATCCTGGTCCCAGTGACTTTCACTCCCAGCAACTTTCACTCCCTACACTTCTGCTTTCTTACCTTAACCTTTCCCCAGGTATCCCAAGTACACCAAGCACGTACATACATACATACACATCACAACACCCAACTTAGGAACTCACCTGTGTGTATGTGTAGGGGGGTGGTATGCATGTGAATTAGTGAATACACATATATATACACATATGTAGATATCATTGTGTGTGTGGTATATGAATGAGTAATTCATGTATGTGTATTAGATGTGCAGGTGTTGGTAACTGATTCTGTCTAAATTTGGTGTGTGTAGCATATATGAACTTAAACTGGTGATAGGTGTGCATGAACCTAGACTGGTTATTTTGAACGTGTGCATATCTAAGTTGCTAGTGTGAGTGTATATGCCTAGTAGGGGTGTCTGCACCTAGTGAGTGTATGTGTGCTTAATTGATTTTTATGTGTGCATGTGCAATTGTACACCACGCCCTCCTGACTAACAATGCAATATTGAGATCCTGAGCATTGGCCTGACCCCTCAAGGAAACAATGGGGATCTTATCAAAGGTTTTTTGGCAGTCCAGATATATGGTGTCAGCTGAATCACCCTGATTTACCTGCTTTTTGACATCCTCAAAGAACTGTAGCTGATTGGTAAGGCATGATTTCTCTTTGACAAAACCATGTTGATTCCTTCCCAGCAAGTCATGCTCATCCATATGCCAAACAATTATATTTTTATTATTGTTTCTACCAGTTTTCCAGAAACAGAAGTTATACTCACTGGCCTGTAGTTTCTGGGTCCCCTCCAGAGCCTTTTATAAATATGGGAATCACATTGGCAGCCCTCCAGTCCTCTGGTACCAAGGCTGTTTTTAGTGCTGGGTTGCATACTAAGTAGAGCATATTTATACATCTGAAATAATTTTAGGAGAACAAAGTCCAAAATCAGATTGGATAGAAGAATTGGAAGGATTTTTATCCTTCAATGCTCACATGCAACTTCAGAACATTTCTTTACATTTCCCCCAAACATGCTATTTAATGAAAGGAAATCTAACAGTGGGACTGAGAATATTTTGATATAGAGGCACTGTTTTAAATCATCTTGAAAGGTACCAGCCTGAAGTTGAAGGCAGGTGGATAAAAACAGGAATGTCAGGAGGTTAAATACAAAGATCAACTAGGGGAGAAGGTGATCCTGTAACTACAGGACTAGACTGGGATTTAAAAGATCCCTGGACTCTGCCACTGATTTCCTGTTTGACTCATTGTGACCACTGGCGTTGATTTCAATTAGAGATTGCTCAGTACTTCCAAAAAAGAGGGGGGGGGGTGTCTTGAATGAACCTCTCTGTGCCTCAAGTAGCTAAAAATTATAATTTTATTTGTCTGTCTTTGCTATCTAGTTTGTAAACTGCTTAAGCAGGAAAAACAGCTTTGTGCAATATGTCTATAGAACATCTAGCACAACATGGCCATTGATTGGCAATAGATTGGCAAGCATTAGCAAAACCATCATCCACCCTTCCTGAACCAAGGGCAGTGCCCAGTGCAGAAAGCAGTCCTTTTGTCTCATGTTGCAGCAAGGGAAGCTTAGGTTAGATGATTCTTCATTCTCTGCATTTGCAGCTTTGTGCCCCTTCTTTCTTGGGGTGGGGCAGACTGCTTTGCCATCCCTACTAGGGTTTTGCTTGGTGTTTCTCATATAGCCCCTTCATTTCCTTGAACCATTTGGAATTCCCAGTGCCAGTATTACTATGAATATGCCAACAGCTGCACAGTCCATGAGATAAGGAACAGGTACAGGGCTCAGGATTCAGACTAGAGAAATGTAAATGATTTTTTTCTGGTTGGGTTGTTTAATGCAATTACTTCAATATACAATATCCTTTTTCCAATTATTAACAGCACTATGCAATGATTTTCAAGCTCACTCTGTAACCATATGCTGATTAATTGAAGACTGTACTGATCTGTATGAATTTCCCCCCTTTTAATCTAAAAAAATATCAAGGAAAGACACTAAACAGAAGCATAAAAATGTGACTTGTAGTAGCACAGCTCTGTGTATGTATGCAATAATTTATGTCATCAATCTTTATTCCATAGGTGTCAAACAGCACTTGCTCCCACCTGAAAATAATTATCATTCCTTAACATTACCATAGTCAAGCTGATTAGCATATACAGCACCCCTTCTGGCTGATTGTCAGAGCAGCACAGACGTTGCCTTTAGAGAGAGCATTTCATCTACCTCTGCAATTTGAGAGAAGGGATTTCCTGTGGCTAAAAAAAGACAGTTGTAAATTACTGGTGCCAGAAAAAAGAGAGGCAAGGGGAAGCAAATAAAGTCCCAAAGCTTAGAAACTTGACTGGGATCCTCCTACCCTATGTCACTTTGCAAAAGATGCCTCAAAGCTCAACTGGATGGCTTTAGTTCAGGTGCCTCCTACAAAAGTTTGGCCCAAACAGTTTATTATCTCTGTTCGGTTGCATTACTCTATGTATTACAGCATGGCAGGTAAAGTTACTACTGATGAACAACATCTGCAGCATCCAAGGATAAATATGACCTAATCTGAGGCAGATCATTCAGACCCTGAGTTACTGTACCCCGCTGCCAGAAATCTAATCCCTGCTTCATAATGGGTCACAATAGATTTAGGTCATGAATGCTAGGAAAATGATGCAGATTTTTACTACTTTACTATTTCTATTTTCTCCTCAGATCTCAATTGCTCCCTAAAATATGAATAGCCTATAAAAGGCTTATTTAAGCAAATACACTTGAAGAACCAAAAGGAGCACTTTCATTGCTATTACACTACACACACACTATCTAAGCAAAATTATTGGACCTAAATACAACATAGAAACTTATACGATATGTATACACACTCCATTCTTCCCCCTCTACATAGAAAGACAAGTCTTCACCCTTCAGTTATCCAAAGTTTTAATTGCTGCCCATGTCACACACTGTGCTTCCTAATTTTCAGAAAGTACATTCCACTGGAACTATACATAGTGCCAAAATGATCTGTACCACTGAGCAATTTAATAAGTAGTAGAAATGTAAAATAAATCCTCACAAAAGCATCCTTTAGTGCTAAAACTGTATTTCTAAACTGCCTTGCCCTACTTCTGTTTGAATTGTGTAAATCTTTGCATAAGATACTGATTTAAAATCAACATAGGCTTTGGTTTTAAGATGCCTGGGTTGCATTATTTTAAACCAGATAGTATTCAACATGGCTCAGTAGCCTAATTTCATAACTATCCCTCTATGGGCAATTTCTGCCTGGTTTTTCTGCTGGCTAAAGAAAAGAAAGGAAGCCATGTTTGCAGATCTGAAACCTGAGAGTTTAAAGGGACTTGGGATTGTAGGCACGGTAAGGGATCTGTGAGTGCTCAGTGCTTTCCAAGGTCCTGCCCTTTTAAGGGGTCACTAGTCAGTTTTGAAAATCATGGCCATAAACTATAGAAGGCCAGAAAGCAAACTCGGTATAAATTATCCTAACCTTGACTGCAACAGTGGCCACTGATAAGAAGCTACCTCTTACTGGGCAAGAGGGACAGCTCGGCCTGGCTAGCAAAACTATGCTTTCTTTTTGAGTTGGTGAGAATACAGGGTATCCAAACAGAATATGAGACTGAATTAGAAATAAAAGTGTGTTCAACCAGCTAAAGAAAGCGCACACAGATCAAGCAGAGGCAACTCACAGAACTCATAAGGTAACACTCTCCTATGTTAATATTCATTTCAATTAGATTATATTTCAACTATAGTCAGTTTTCCTTATGTTACTGAAACATTAAGTTCCATGAGGGAAGGCAATTGGGAAAGGATATAGATGGGAGCAAAAGTTCTTGTCTGCTAATCTCTTCAGCTAATCACAAAACATCCAGGTTCTTGGCATGTTTTTAGTGGGGATTAGTCCCTGGTTTAAAGGTCGAAAAGAAAAAAAAAATAAATTCATGAGTTTTCACTTCATCAAGCACTATTCCTAGCTGTGATTGCATTCAGATGTCAAATCCAGCTGCATCCAGATGTCAAATCCAATAAGAGTATCAATCACATCTGATACTCTTCCTGATCTAGTTTTACTAAGCACTTGTTAGGGATGACCAGGACACACACACCAGCTACTAACTTGGACATGAAAATGCTCAGAAATGAAAGATTTTGCATAGCTTTTCAGTGATATTGGCCCACCTCAGAGTACTAGACATAGGCAAAGATTTTTAAAAGGAGTAACAATTCTGTAAGCCTCAAATTTTGGAATCTGGCTTGAAAGAACTGAAAATCAGTTGTAATCTAGAGAGTGAGCAAGTGAGCAGAGAGACCTTGCTTCACATTGTCTGAAATACAGCCATTTTTTAGAGTGAAATGCAGTAGCCCCATTCCATGTTAAAGATATTGAGGGCCTATTAGTATTTCTCAGCACTAACAGTGATGCACAAAATGAACCAAAGGCAGGAAAGGAATTACTTAAGCTTTTATTTATTTTGTTGTTGTTTTTGTTGTTCCCTCCCTTATGTTTGCAGATACAGTTTCATAAGATGCTCTGTTTTTAACAAAAACTTTTGAGTAACAAATACATGTATTGGTAAAGCCTCTTTAGATCCACCATGCCATTTTCAGAGGGGGAGTGTTCCTGGAAAATTCATCTCAGATGAATCAGTGTAGATGACAGCATGCAGGAATGAATGCCATGCATTGATAATACAGGGATGCTATAAATCAGGCACTCAAAGTACTAAACCTTTAAACAGACTGCTCCCAGCATAATTCCAGCACCTTTGCTAAAGGCCAGAAAATATCATAAATGCTGTCTCTCTCATGTAGGCCACAAGGTTTTCTATTATGGGCCTGCAGACAGTGACACCTTTACTATTCTTCCCATCCCCTGCCACATTTTTAAAGGATGCTAATGGAAGATGTGGTACTCTTAAAGCGTCTGGTTTGTTTGTTTATGGGGGGGGTCTTTTGTTGGTTTATGGGTTTTTTTAATATATTCTTTCACAGCAATAGCTACAGCATTGGGCTGTAATTCAGGAGAACCAGATTTTATTCTTGTCTCCATTGGTAACCTGCTTCCTTGGGCCTAATGTCCCTACCTGCAAAAAACCCCCAACCAACCCAGACCTTTGCAAATCACTTTGATATCTAATAATGAACACACTGCAGAAAATAATAAGACAGACAGTACAGTATTTAAAAAAATAGTTCATTGCATCTGGTAGGTCTATTTTGGGGGTAAGATATAGGACAAGGGAGTAGGGTTAAAGACCAATCTCATTTAATCACATGGTACATCATTATGTACTGTATTCCAAGCCTATCAATGAGGATTAATTAATTCAGGGTATTAATAGACTGGGTAACCCCTTAACACTTGGAGATTACAGCATCTCTGTTTCTCAACAGGGGAACAAAGAACACATTATCTAAGATTAAAATATACAGGCCATTATAGTGTGTGTGTGTGTGTGTGTGTGTGTGTGTGCGTGCGCGCGCGCACACGCATGCGCACACTCACTCAATGGCCTGTATATTTTAATAATAGGTAATATGTGTGTGTATGTATAAACAGTTAGAAAGGTATCTATATATAAAACACCCCTGGATGGTCTATTAACCAAAAAGTGGAACTGCAATAAAAAAGGCTATTCATAAGCAAGACAAAGCAACTAATATAGCTTAGACTAAAAGAATTAAAGCCTTCATATATGTATTCAGTATCACCTAGCAGGGCAACACAGAAGTCAGGCTTCCTGTATCCTTGGTCAGCCACCCAGTGACTACACTATATTAATCAAATTACATTAACCAGAAATTACATTGGGGCGGGGGGGGGGGCGGCAATTTTCTATCAAATAGATGGAAAGATGGTGAAAGATTTTTCAACCAGCTGCTATAAAATATATAGCAGATTTCAGAGAGAGAGAGCGAGAGAGCGAGTGTGACAGAGTCATACTACATCCTCTCAGTACTGCTGGTATAAGCAATAAGGCTTTTCCTGGCTTTTCTAACCTCCTTCCTTCAGAACTGCTATGGGACTAGAGAGCTGAGTCCCTAGAGTTCATGTATTCTGTGTATAAGAGTGTATATATTCTGTTCCTTTCAGAACTCATACTTCATTTTTGAGACATAATTGAGAATATCTATCAAAATATACAAGCATTTGCTGACCTCAGAAAAAAAGTATTTCTGGGACTTTGGAGCAATATACTGTACTGCAGCTTCTGAAGTTGCTGCAGCTATTTCATTTCTGGGTCAAGAAATCACAAGTTCAAACTATATATAACAAAAATAACTGTGAGCTATCTGTGATCTTATCGGCTTAATGTTCAAGTTGCCACCCAAGCAGCATAACTTTTATTACTGTATTAGTCTCGAGACCCAAGCAGATCAGGGCGCCTAAGTGCTAGATGCAGAACAAAACCAGAGTACAGAATTAGCCTTTACCCCCAAAGGACTTAGCATTCTTAATTTCTGCTGTGTATTTAAATTATAAGGGGAAATTAATACAAACTGCTCCTATTTTCAGTTGCTGGGCTAGGAAACTGTCAAAAGGTGGCAAAAACAAGGCCACTTTAGTGCAAAGTGTTCAAAGATCCATGTGTCACCTAATTCCCAGTTAAGCCCAGAGAATAAAGGCTTAGTACTGTCGTAGAAACACACGCAGCACACTTTTGGGTCAGGTCAGCAGAAGCTTTTATTTAAATGAAACTAGGGGGGAGTCTAAAGTGACATGGATTTCCTAAGCACTTGGAAGGGGTTTCCCCCCAAGAGCAAAATCAGGAGGCTTATATACTTTTTAACAGTCGCTTACAACTCACGTGATCATATAGTCGAGTTTGCTAGGAAAGCAGCTACAAACACGACCTCATTACTTCTTTGCTGTTATCAGGATGGGAACCATGGGAGAGACAAAGAGAGAACTAACACTTCCTTCTTGCACCTGGAAATCAGAGTTGTACATACTTTTTTTCTGCTATCTTCAAGGCCGTGGTGAGCGACGCAGTTGCAGAGGCGTTACAAAGAACAAACACTTTCCCTTATCTGTTTTACTGTACAGAGCCAGCAATTCCCCACAAAGCGGTTATGTCATCTTATAACTCGTATGATCAAAGTTTAAGGCTTTTTTTTTTTTTTGATTTCACAGTACTCATGCTGGTCTTCTGCACAAAGAAGAATTTTACTACAGGTAAAGAAATTGCCTTCTCTAAACAGTCTAACACAATCTCCTCATTGACATATTTCAGTCTAATTAAAGGAATAGGATTTCTCTTTGTAAAACTAACTTTCAAAAGAAAAAAAATGACTTTAGTAAATTTGTTCATCTTAAGGACATTTCTTTTGGGATTTGCTTTTTTTATCCCCTGTCCTATTCTAAGAAATACTCCAACTTTGCAGGACATGGTATGGGAGTTTCTGCTTGTTGCGTATTATCTGAACGTGAAAAGTCTATTCAGTTCACTGAGCAGGATGCCCAAATCTATCACTTGTTCAGAACTCAGACAACAGCTCTGAAATAGCTGTGCGCTGAAAGAATATTACCAGATAATGCCGTGCAGTACAGTGTACTATTTGTTTTTTTGTATCTGAGGATGGGAAGGAGAATATCATTCCATCAGTGTCTAAAATGTGTACATATACCCAAATAATGACAAAGATACATATACGGCTCTGTGGGAAGACACAGCACTGAATTTTTATTCCATTATTCCATGCGTCTCTCTTTCCC
>NW_005842314.1:1375299-1393049 GCF_000455745.1 Alligator sinensis
TCTTTACCCCTGGATACTTATCTTCCACTGCTCTCTCACAAGCCATGCAACCAGGTCTGCCATCAGTGGAGGAGTTTGTATCTAGGGTTCCTAGAAACAATAGAAAAGAACACCCCGCATCCCAGCCCCACCAGGGCTCTTTGACATTCACCCCAGCCCCACCAGGGCCCTTTGACCCCTCTCACTGCTTGTGTTCAAGACATTTTTCATCTGCTGACCTTTCTGGAGTAAGTGGGACTCATTCACATGGTTCATAGGTCTTGCAATGGCCTTTAACACAGGAGTTATACTGTTGACTTCCACTACAATGCAGGTTATGTCCGGGGCTCTGTGAACTATTGCAGCCAATACTTGATACTTTATCAAGTATTGGCTACAATAGTTCACAGAGCCCCGGACATAACCTGCTCTTAGATTTAAGCAAATAAGAGAGCAGATGGCCCAATGGTAGGGCATCTGTTTGGGACTCTTGATTTCCTGCTCTGCTATGCAGAGCCCAGGTTTTCAAAAAGCAACTCAGGTGCTACTTTTCTCAACATTACAAACCCTGCCTGACTTAGGAGCCTAAAGCCAAAATGTAAGTGTTTAGGCACTTAATGCCCACTGGCATTAATTCTTTTGAGCTAGGTGTCTAAATACCTTTAACAAGCTAAGCCTTTGATTCTCTTTTCCTCAGTTCTCCTCATGTACAAAGGGGGGTAACAGCAATTCCTTGCCTTACAGGGTATTGGGGGTGATAAACACACTGGAAACCAAGGGACTGAGACTCTTCAGTAACAGAGGACAATACCCATGACATTATTGTAGTTAGTCAAGCAATTCAGAGAACAGAGTTTCAGAAATTCTGCAAAACACATCTAAAACTCTAAAGTCTTCTTAAGTCATCCTAAATATATATACTACCAGGGAGGGAGGAGAACAACTGAATGTAAAACAGCTTTGTTCTTCAGAAAAAAAAGAAACTGGCATTTTTATTATTCCTCCTCCTCTATCCTCCAATTTTATCCTAGTTCTCATTTCCACTCTGCATTGTAGTGGAAGTCAACAGTAAAACTCAAAGCTTTGTGAAGATATGTTTGTTCAGTAAACAAGTTAAATGTGTTTGTATAACTCTTGCTGAAGCAAGATTTAGTCTTTGCTGAATGGCTACACACTATGTATTTCTCTCTGCAGATACACACTGGGGAAAAAAAAGAGGATTTAAAATAAACATGTGGTCCACAAAAAAAAAGTTTCCAGCCATGAATCCTCTTAGAAAGGGAAGAGAGCAAAGGGGGAGGTGACAGAGCATCACTGAAAGGATGGAGACTCCATTTCCATGACAACTGTGCATATGCAGAACACAAGGACAAATGAATAAACAATAAAATCATGATGCGAGTATTTCAAAAAGAGGAACTATATAATAAATGTTCAAAGGCCATATTCTACAACTGATGTTAATGGAACTCCTTACAAAATTGGGCAGATTCTGGCTTCTAGGTATTGAAAGAAAGCCTCCCCCCCAAAAAAAGAAATTATTTTCAAGAGTGCTGCGTGCTGGTTTATTTCTGCTTCTGCTGTGGGAGTAAATGAAGGAGTTGATGAGAAATAGGGTAACTGCTTTTGATAATTCTATCTTCACTGCTTCACAGATTTTCTGATTGAAAGAAAAATTCCCCAGGATTTTCCCCTGCCCTGCAATACATTTGTGACATTATTTTGTCCTCCCAAACCAGAAAGCTCTAGTGAAATTGTACATGCAATCAAGCATTTCACAGATAAAATCTGCAAATTTTGACTGAACGAGGCATACGGAAGTCTCTTAAGGGGTGAAAATTACCCCTTTGAAGAAAGCCAGGCCCAGGTCTGTGCATGCATTTGAACCACATTTAAGTCTAGGAATTTGTCTTCCTAACTCCGAAGTTCTGTACCAGGCGCCTACAAGTGACTCAATCCCAGTCTACAAGCGACACCAATTTGCAGTCACAGTTCAGATGCAGAAGTGGATTTCAACTACGAAATAACTCCACTAACCTTTCTTTTCCCAGGGGCGGGGGGAGGAGGAATATGGGGTCAAACCACATCAGCAAAAACACCAGAAACTACTGATTACAAACTGTGCTTATAGTTATTACCAAAGCAAACTTCACAGATCTCTCACTGTTCTTTGACGAGAAGGAAGTGAAAGACACTTCTAGACTTGATTCAAGAGAAGGTCCTGCACCTGATATCTGATGGAATTGCCTGGGAACCAGTTATCGAACAATTGCTTGACTTCTTCTACCTTAGTTCTGGTCTCCTCCAAATCTTTCAGAACAGCCACTTCAGGCAGCTCTGCCTGTATATCTGTGTTATAGACTTCCAGAGATCAATACAAATGCAACAATACATGAATATAGGGTAAAACTGCATCTGAAACCATCCAACCGACTGCTGCACACCACTGGCGTTCATCACCACTGCCATCCCATTAGCCCAGTTGCCAATGGTCAAACTCATGAGGGAGCCCTTACAGGTTGCCTCTCTCTAGGGCTTTATTTAACGCATGTTAGTGTAAATGAATACTATTTCTTTGTTGGCACTGGGAGCATTTAGATTTTTGACAGCGAGTGAATAAATATTGCTTGCTTAAAGGCAGTTCTTTGAAATTTGCAATCTCTTCTCTTCTGTATTTTTTTCCTCCTAAACGTGTGTGTAAAAGCTTTATCAGGGTGAACTGTGTCTTGGCATTGTCTTTGATACTGTCTTGGCTTGCGTTATAAAAATAATAAAAATTCTTGCTGTTGGGAACCTGAACAACTCCCCAGTTGTATTTTCCTTTTGGCTTCTGTTTATACCATTAGCTGTTTGCAAGTGTTAACATGGAACATTATTAGTATTACAGCTTGTATTAACTTTGCAGTGGGGGGTATTTTTTTCTCCATCATTCGCATACACAGGAATTTCGTGATCTCAAAGTAAAGTAGCAGGGTTCTTGCTGGATTCTTCAACCCTTTAGTTATATTTAGGAATGCTTTGAACTGCACATGTGCTTACTCATTTTAATTAGACAACTCATTGAGTAAGGAACTACTGAATGTTGAGGTGAAAAAACGGAGTCTGTTAGGCCTGGGACAAATTAGTCCAACCAAAATTTTAAGGGTGAGAAATTGCTGAAAGGGATTTGAGTTTTACCGATGCTTGCATTGATGGCAATGAGTTATATTAAATCATACTGCAGAATTTAGGATATATTTTTATCATGAACATCTAGAGCTCAAGGAGAAGTTCTCCCTCTTGTACTCGCATGCCTCTACACATCTAAATAAACAAGCAACAAATCACCCACCCTTCACCCTTAATTCCCCGTGAATAAAAAGTAGGTATTTACAACCTCACAGAATTTAGAAGCATCCTTAATTACTACTGAGCTGATAAAAACAAAGAAAAATGTTTAGAAAAGTCAAAATGTTCATTTTTTGGTCAAAAACTTAAGGTTTAAAAAAACACTTTAAAAAGGGACAAGTTTCAGGCAACTCCAACTTGACCAGCACACATTCCTTTAACTCTTTCATGCTTTAGTTCAGCCTTATTAAAACTAACCCAATAGCACACACGATAACACATGGATCACTTTTGAATGAGATTTTATATAACAGTAAGATGCTCTGGTCATTCAGTTTGGATCCTATAGACCTCATGAAACAAGGGTTCCTCTACTATATTCCAATGAAACAGGATTTTACATCAGAAGACTTTGCAGTTTCCAGCATCTGATCCAGTGTCTATTGCCCTAGCTAACTGGCATAGGCACTGGTTTGTTCCCCAAATGAATACTGACATCATCTTACCTTTTCTTGCTTTCAAAGTCAGGCTTAAAAAATGCAGCACTGGAAGTGTAGTTCCCTTTGTTTCCCACCATAAGAAAACGGGAGGGTTTCACCAGGGTAACCCTCTATAATTACTGCATGTAGCACAGTGTTTAAATATATGAATTTTGTTGACAGATTGTCACTTCAATTAGTTCACTGGTTGATTTTGTGTAATTACAATAGTTTGTCACTGGGTTGTTTTCTCTAATTTGCAGTCTCAATTATATAAATTAGATTGATTAACAGAGGTGCTTGCTTCGCTTACCTTGTATGCGGAATATACAAATGGTGCTCTCTCCTTGGGCTGTTCAATCCTTTGGCCATGTTGTGTATTATCCTCCGCAGAAACATTTCTTTGTCTGGGTGAGAAAGAGAAAGCACTGATGAAATGAGAATACTCTTCCCTGATTGTTTGCTAGCATTTTGCTTAGGATGAATTTTGGAGCTGGCAACCCTTAAAAAAAGGCAGATTGTTATGTTGTTTCTAATGGCTAGAAAAGGGTGCTGAAAGAAAGGACTTCTGTGTTTTCTACTCAGCTCTGTCACCAAAACTTTGGAAAATATACTCAACTTTTCTGCACCTCAGTTAACTCAAGTGTGAAATAATTCACATTTATAATTATGTAGATGCTTTCACTGAGGGATAAACAAGTGGTTCAAAATTAGGAAAAATAATAATTATGGCTAATAATGTATCCAAATAGAGTTCACAACAATGTTATTATGTGGCTCAAGGCCATCATTGCAAAATACTATAACAAATAAATAATGACACCTGTGTATAATTTAGGAGACACATTATAGCAGCTTCTTAAAAGCAGGAGCCGCAGGCTACTCAAAGCCTAATTCTCCATGGGCGCACACATAATATGGGCATTCAAATCACTGACAAATGAGTAAGAAACACTACCCCATCGAAACAGTAGCATTATGTACTCCATTTGATCTGAATAAAACAAAAATAGACAAAGTACTAGTTAGAGGATCTGGACTCCAGATGTTACCACTGGATTCCAGGTCCATGCCCAGGAGAAATGCCAAGATTAGCCAGACTGGTTAATGCTCTAAAGCAATAAGATTTTGTAGTATCCTCAACCATTTCTATTATACAAAAAAAATCTCAGCACTAATCACTTATAATGGCTTTGTCACCTATCACATACATGTCTAATCTCTATGCTTTATAACAGAACATATATTCTGCTCATGTTGAGAAGTCATGGAAGCACTTCTATTGATACCGTTTTGCAAAACCTCTCTCTCAGAGCTAGTTTTCTGCTTTGACACCAAATCCTATAGAAAGGTCATCCACAGCTATGCAGGAGGAACACAGAGAGAACCACGCCTCAGTCAACTACATACTTACCTCCCTAATGATGTAAAGCTGAAGCCTAACACAGGCTCTCTCTACTCACCTAAGAGAATAGCAATCTGCTACTAACCCATATTAACTTAATTAAATCTAGTAGCTTGGCAGAACTTCTGTTTCTTGGGAAATAAACAGTTACAAAATTCAGTCTTTGTTCCTAACTGGAAGAGAAAATTGAAATTCAACATTTCCCAGAAAAAAAATATTTGAAGATGGAGGGGGGAGGGAAATCACAGGCAAGAAAGAAAGCAAGTAATTATTTTGAGATCCCCAAACAGTCATTCTAATTTTGCCTTGCACTGTTCGACAAAACATATTTGAAAAGAAAAGTCCTTTTTTCAAAACAAAAATTTAAGTGTTACTTCTTTAAAGTGCTAAAAGGGACTTTTCAATATTTCTAAACAAAAAATGTATCAAAAGGAAGATACTCCAGCAGAAAATTAAAATTTTTAATTAATGGGCATTTTTGACAAAAAGGCTTTCTGTCAAAAATGTTAAATGCTCTATTCAACGGCAAGATACACATTCTATAGTAGTAATTGTTAAAAGAATCTATTGTACTTCCATAACACTGGGTGACATTTTATCCTTCACAACTAAGTCATTGTAAGCAGAAATGAGTTAGGTGCTTAGTAGAGAAACACTTAAAAAAGAAAAAAGAAATCCTTATGAACTTCTTTCAAAGCTTACCATAAACGATGCAAAAGAACCTAAAACATAAATTACTAAGACTCGGCAGTGAAGGACTGCCATCTATTAAGCCATGCTATATGCTTCAACATTAGCAAGTCTTATGGCCATTTTTACTACAACCTTTTAAAATAATTCTGTAAAAGGATTTCCATGGATTGATTTCCTTCTTAAAAGAAGGGAGCCCGACTCTCTTCTCGCTTCGAAGGGCATAAATCAGGAAAAATTACATTGAGAACGATCATGTTACTTTGGCAGGAATGAGTGGAAACGGAATGTTGGGTGCCTTTCAAAGAAACCCAGAATTTTTAGTCAAGAACCTTCTTTGCTCAGAACAGAAAACAGGAGGGGGGAAAACTGCTTAGAAAACAACGCAACTGAACTGAACTACAGCTTCATGGATGGACCAACAGAAAAAAATCCATGCAGCCCCCTGCCGTGGATTATGTTTTATTTCACTAGGCTTACGTTACCTGCCCAGAACACCTACCAAGTGGCATGTAGCCCACTCATGAGTCTTTTGGATGCATGCCCAGAATCATAGGTGCCAGGAAAAGAGGCTTTTACTAACAGCACCTGGAATAGCATAACAAACTATCAGCTCATTAGCAATCAGTCACATCTTTGCAATGCAAGAGTGTCTTTTTTTATTATTACTACATACTGCTTTACAACTCAAGGCCTCCCCTTCACTTGGCATCTGTAAAGATTTAAATTAAGAATTTTTATTTTGATGTGATTTTGGTTTTCAAGCTGGCTGGCACTGAAGCCACCTCCTTACAGTTGCTAACTTCTTGGCTTTGATGTGTATGGTGCTACACCAGGCATGTTTTTAACACTACCAAAAAAATGGTACAGGAGAAACCTGGGTTTGACTTTTACCATGACCTTGCATTGAAAAGACTATTGAAATGGTAAGAAACTACCTGTGCTACAGGGTACATGCCTTTTACTAGGAGAAAGTTCCTTTTCCCTCTGCAAGACAGGTGTAGATTTTGCATTGGTAGACCTGAAAATACTGAGTCCTGGCAACAAACCAGATCCTGAAGTGGCAGTGGCATAATCTAACTCCATTATTTTGAGCTACACTTAAGTAGGCCAACTGCAACTCTGACCCTATGAACTGAAAATGCATGGAGGATTTATCATTGTTGCTTTTGCTTTTACATTGCAAAATGGTCAGAAGTGCTTAAGTTACTCAGGAATTCAAATGCCACTTGAAGAAAACAAACACAGTGAACACAAAAAATCCTCCCCCCCAAACTAAGAATGGAGCACCAGAGTCACTTCAGCATTTCTAACCTTTCCATTTCCATAATTTTACATTAAGAATTTTTCTTTTAACACAATGCTTTTGGCATCCAGGCTGCCCACTTCTGAAGAGAGCTCCTGATAAGAAGGTGCATTTTTCAAACAGAACCCACACACAGCCTTTGGGCCCACAATTACAGCTCACCTAGTAATATTATTTGGTTAGCAGGCTTGTGGTTAGCAGACATGAACCTTGGCTACCCAAGGGAGGATGCTTGCTTATTTCTTCTTTGCTGTCGAGGGGCTTGATATGCTTTTTGACTGTCAGAGAAGAGCAACTGTGGAAGTTCCCCAAACTCTCTCTCTCATCCAGAACTTTACAAACAGACTGAGACCCACCCAGAGAAAAGCCCCACTGCCCAAACTACTTCATCCAAACACCAGTAGGTAGTCTCTCCCACAAAAAGAGAAAGAAATGGGAAAAAAAAAAAAAAACCCTTCCAAAAGTTTAAAAAATTACCAAATTGCCTTTACTTCAATCCCCACACCCTTCTTCGAAGGCTGCTTTTAATCAGGGCCATAATGAGTCTCAGCTGCAGTGGTTTCAGCTCCAAGTCTCCACCTTAACCCTTTCCTTTCCTCCTAGGCACAGGATCCGTTTAGGGCCATGTCAGTGCCAACAACCAAGAGGAAATGAGCACAATCTGTTCTCCAGTGGAAGTGAATAAACAGAAAGCAAGGCCAGAAATACAGTGGTGTGAAGTGACATGTTGGAATCACAGATACGCAGCAGAGGCTCGCATGCTGTGTGTTCGCAGAGCTTGTCAAAACACACACACAATGTTTTTTTCCCCCCTTCTGTTTTCAAACTCACAAAACATTTTGGAAAACAGTCAGGGACCCTAATTAGGCCTTTGTCTAGGAACAGCATTGTTTCTAAATACCGTGCACTGTTTTGAAGCAATACTGGTGATGCACTTATGAGACAAACAGATTTTGTGTCAGCATCTGTTGGGGATGATAGCTTTATTATAAAAACCTTGGTGTCTTCTATATTTACTTCCTCCCATTCAGCAGATATATTTTCTTCACAGAATAAGAGAAATTACATAAAAGTGGCAGATAAAGTTACTGACATACTGCAAGACAATGTCTGTTAGCAGGGGACGGTATGACCTGCTTTCAGGTGGCTTGCATTTGCTGCCCTACATTTTCAAAAATGATAAGCAATTCTGGGCACTCAGTGCATTACATCTTCAAAGGATCTGAATGTCAGAAGACAGATGTTTCTTTCAGATCCCAAGCCCTGGTAATCACTAGTCGCTTTTTAAATTTCAGGCTCTTCAATGTTGCAGGACTGGCTGGACCTAGAGTGTAAAAGGCATTGCAGCTGATACAGTTCTGTCTCATCTGTTGTGAGATTAAAAAAAAAACCACACACAGCTTTTCATATGGAAGAACTGCATGGGACTCAGCATTTTACAGATTACTTTTGCAATGCTTGTAACCAGTTTGCATTCACAAACCTGTGTCCATGGAATTCAGACCAAAGTTCTCCTTCCCTCTCCCTCCTCCCAGTTAAAAAAAAAAATCCTGTGATATGGATTAGGAACATTGAAAAAATTGTGATTTTGATTCAGTTCTGAACTGTGGGCAGGCAGGTTTTTTTGAGTGGGATGGGGGGGGAGCTGATGGGGGAAAACATACAAGGCCATCACAAATCCACTTTCCTCAGAAGCACTTGATATGGTTACTACCGGTCAAGAGAAACAATGCACAGATCATTTCTGCAGGGTGTCATTAGGAGCGCACACTTGGGTTTATGCCAATTGCTGCCATTTCTTCTTCATATTTGCTGATGGAGCTGGGCATTCATGTCACAAGAGCTAAAGCTCACGAGCAGGGCAGACACCTTGCCCTTGTGCTTCCCACAGGTCTGCCAAAAAACCTAATTGAATCATATTCTCTTTGAATGGACTCAATCTCTTAGCTAAGTATCTGGCTTTAACCTTTTTTGATGGACCACCTACAGATGCTTCCTCAGCCTGATGAAGGGTATTCGTACCCGCAAGCGTGCAAAGAAGAATTTTTCCACCAATTTGAGTTGCTCTAAAAAAAGATATCGGATTTACCCGAAGAACCTTGTCTGCCTATGGCCTCAGACCAGCACAGCTACAACCTACACCCCTGAGGCTTTACCCTTGACAAAGGTGGTCTGAGTACTGAGGAAGACATCAACGTGCAACCGGGGGACTGTTACTCGAGCCTTGATGGGCCCAGAAATGTATGAGGTGAAGAAGGGCTGGGGACCCGTGACACCTCTGACTGGACCAACTGTACAGTCAGTAGAGATTTGGACAAGGTTTCCATGGCCTTCTCCAGGTCTGGGCTCAGTATGAAGAAGGGCACTTTGGGCCTGAAAGCTTGGCCAACAGGCCCCACAAGTACACAACAAAGTAAAGGAAAGGTATCCCAAATTTAAAAAAAACAAACAAACAGACACTAAACTATACTGTTTACACAATCCCGTGTAACTTAGAGCCTTGGGCTTGTTGAATGTCTGTACCGCACAGGATTTGAAGCACCATTCGCTGAGAGGCTAACGTGCTCCCTCGGGTGCCACCACCCAGTTGTGAGACAGTGAGTGTTCATTTAACACACCCCATCTCATAGTAGGGCCCATGGGACTGCTGTGAGGATCGATGCACTGCTAGTTACGAGCGCGGAGAGCCGAGGGTCAGTGCAAGCCCGAGAGCCCTTTGCAGAGCCCCCCGTGCTGGCTGCACCTGAGGCAAGGCCCTAATGGAGTCCCTGGCTGCAGATGGCTTAGGGAACGTGCAGGGGTAAGAGCGCTGGGCTGACTTTGTGCAAGGCAGCAGCTCTGGGGATGGGGCCAGTGGCTTTCAAGCCCTAGCAGAGGTTCAAGGCTAAAGTGAGTAGAGGCATGTCAGGTGCTTGCTGGAGCAGGGGCGCTACCTTTTGCAGAAGCATGGACGCGAGCAAGCTGTTCCCGGTGCACGCTAGAAGGAGGCAGCAGCTGTAAGGAGAGCCCAACTGGTGTTGCCAGGTGGACAATAATTATTATATATGCCCAGTAATTTCCACCCTTGTATGATGTCCAATCAATAACAGTAAAAGTGTTCAAATTGTACGTTAATTGTTGAGGCAGCTAATTAGTGCAGCAACTGCAACACCCAAGTCACCCTCAGGAAGTATTAACTGACTTTTGGGTTTGCTGTTACCACTTTCTTATGACTACTTGCCTTGAAATAAAGAAATGCTTCAACTTTGATAACCCCGTTCTCACCCACTCACTGGCAATATAAAGTAAATAAGAAAAATACTTATTTGCATACTTATTTGCATATTTTTCGGTATATGATAGTTTTTCAGTGCATATGATAATTTTTAAGCTTCTAATATGATAATTTCATATTTAAGAGCTGGTAATGCCAAGTCCGAGCCTGCACTGAGCCTGTTGCCAGCAGGGGCTGGAGGCTGTGCAATGCCCAGCATGGGGGCATCATGCTTTCAGGGCACAGCTTTGGCACCAGCAGTGACTGGGGGGGGCATCAAAGGTACAGGAGGAGAAGAGAGACCATAGGGCTGCAGGCACCTAAAGAAATCCCGTCTGATGCCTCCAAGAGGCAGGCAGGATAAAGGCAATAGTCTGTAAGGAAAGATGCACTGAGGAGTCACTCCATGCCATTTATTCCTCTGTGAATAAGTGGGGGGAGGCTCATTACGCATTCTGCCTCTGTGGCTCTGTAGAAATGAAAATGCTAATTGGTTTACTTGAAGTTTAATTGAAAATTAATAGGACTTCACTAGAGATTTGTTGAATGGGACCAGAGTTAAAATGACATTTGATTCTAGTCAGACTCGAAATCAAGGACAGGGAATTTGAAGACAGTGGCTCGATGCTTTTTAAAATGCAGGGGATACATACTTGTTTGGTTGGTATCAGTGCAAAGATGAGTCATTGCTTTTAAAAACAGGGGGTGGGTTGGGGTGAATGGCAGAGCAGGGTGACTCAAAGCAACACTCCAAGAAGCATATGCCTTTTTATTTTCTTCTGATGCCTGTGCAATGCAAAGTGATAGATGTATTGTCAGTTCCTGAGTTAAAGGCACTTCTCTCCCCATTGCAGGGAGCCCATTTCTACCTTGGAGCTCTTGAACTATGTCAAACTAGTCTGTGCTTCCCCAAGCTAGCAACCCCATCAGAAGCCCTACCACCCTCTGGGAATGTTTCATAACAGTGAATCAGCCACAGTAAGCATTCATCAGCTTATCTAAGAGCATCCCTGATGAGGGGGCCCTGCAAAGTATGAAGCTAGGGCTGGAACTGGATGGGAAAGCATACCTGCCGTGAGGCCGGGGTTTCCATGGAGACCGGCCCCAGCAGCGCTGGCAGGCAGCAGCAGTGCCAGCCTTTTCCTGGTGGGGGGCTGAGGAGGGTGGACAGTGGCGGCAGCAGCACTGGAAGGGGTGGCTACAGGGAATTTCGGGGTGGCTATAGCCTCCCCCCAGCCCCTCCCTAGTGCTGCCCCTGCTGGCAGGGCACGCAACATGACAGGGAACTGCTCCAGGGCCAGGCTGGGATCTTGCAGCAGTAACAGTGTGGCCCAGAGCCAGGGCAGACCCAGGATCTGCAGTCTGCATGCCATGGGCAGAGGCATGCAAGCAGTGATTGCAGCTCTGCCTTGCCTCCAGATCATGCTGTCAGCATTGCAAGAACCCAGCCCAGCTGCAGAGCAGCCCTGTCGCATGCTCTGTCAGTCTCCACGGAAACCCAACCTTATGCTATCACAGCGTGGCTGCTGCCAGGGTCTCCATGGAAACTGGCCATAGCCACGCAGGCAGGGGTTGCTGGGATATGGGGTCTGGCCACTGGCCAGACCCACCATTTTGCCCACCCATTGTTTAAGATCTAGGACAGGGGTTTTCAACCCTTTTGGATCAGTGTACCCCCAGCGGCTGGATGTGAAGCAGTGTACCCCCAGCGGCCAGATGCAGTGCAGGCACTGCCCACCCAGCTGGATGCAGAGCGGGGAGGAGCATGGCATCCAGCCAGATGCAGCGTGGTGGCAGTCACCTCATGCGACCTTCCCCTACCCTCTGCATCCGGTTGGGCGGGCAGCGCATGCACAGCAGCACAGAATAGTGCGTGGCAGTGCTCCATTCCCGCCCACCCACACATACCCACTAGGGCTTTGTCAAGTCTCCTGGGGGTAGTCCTACCCCCAGTTGACAACCCCTGGTCTAGCTGGTCTAGGAAGTTCTGATTCAGAGCTATACCTCTCACCCCCACACTCAATAGCAAGCGATGTACTTTTCCTCCAAGAATGCATCCAATCCCTTTTTGAATCAAGCTGAGCTGTCAGCTTCCACCACATCTGGTGACAATGAGTTTTACACTTTAATTACATGCCATGTGAAAAAGAACTTCCTTTTGTCAGTTTTAAACTTACTACCTCTGAGTTGCATTTTATGACCCCTAGTTTTTGTATTGTGAGAGAAAGTAAATACTGCATCCCTATTTACTCTCTTCACCATTTAGTATTTTGTAAATGTTTATTATATCCCCTCAAGCATTGCTTTTCTCTTTCATTTTGTATCAAAACAATGTTCCAGTAGTCTTGAAACTCTTTAATGCCTATCACTTACAACCTGTTGTAACCAACACAGTTCAAAATGAAAAGTCCTTTAAAAAAAACAAAACAAAAAAACCTTTCCTTTAAACAATTTTAAAAGTTTTCCCAAGTTAAATTGCAACCCTTTATCCACAGGGCATGTGTGTGCATGGGTGGTTGTTAAAAATGTTTTGTTTTTTTTTAATGACAAGTCTGACCAAAATACTTCCAGCTAGTTCTTCTTGGGACTTTGGAAAGCAGGAGTTTCTACTTAGGTTGAAGAGCCAGGTACCCATTTCAAATCACTTAAAGAGGAACTAATACTATGTTACTATGGTTTATTGTTTGGATGATTCTCCATAGAGATCAGTGCAAGATTGGGGGCCTAAATCATCTATCATTGTTTTTGGACCAGGAGATACTAGGTCATTCAAAAGAAGAAAGGATGTTCACAGTCAAAGGGTAACTCTTGAAGTTCCAAGATGCTGATTTTCAAATTAACCATGCCCAAGTTGAAGGTCAGATGTAGGAGAGTAATGGTCATGTGAAAGTTAGTTTTGCCTAACCATGCATTAACATTAACCAGGATAAGCACCACAGTGTATTAATACATTAAACTTAAAAAAAACCCAACCATGCACAGGAAGAATGGGTGATGCATTCAGAAGTCTTCCTGACATTATCATCCCCTTTTATTTCTGCAATAAGTATTTAATCACGTTTTATTTCTAACTCAGTCAGTTTTTTCTCCCTCCATATTACTCCTTTCCAAATGAAGTTAGTGCTGGTGAAAAGAAGTGCTAGATGGTTTGACCATCCCGGAATCCTCTGAGCACAGAAAGAGAGAAAATATTAATGGGAGATCCTTGCTTT
Source organism: Alligator sinensis (assembly GCF_000455745.1). Taxonomy (NCBI): domain Eukaryota; kingdom Metazoa; phylum Chordata; order Crocodylia; family Alligatoridae; genus Alligator; species Alligator sinensis. The sequence continues at coordinate 1,388,951 of NW_005842314.1, forward strand.
GCCCACCCAAAAAAAACTATAGAAACTATTTGTACTACAGAAAAAAAAATCTGTGGTAGGCTTCTTCTTTTTGCCTATGACTTCAGGAAGTCAACTCCTCCAACCATTTAAGAGTAGATCCATCAATATTACTGCAATCTTTCAGACTGATCGCTCATTTTGTTGGAGCGTATAAAGGGCAGCCAGTTAGTATATGCTGGGCTGTCGGATCTCCTTTGCTACGGGGCACAATGGTGAGTTTGTAAGGCCATTTTATGTTTGATTTTGTTGAAGGTCCATAGCCTGATCACAGTTGATTCAAGTTTACCCATGCCTTATGTGGGAGTTTATGACCAGGAGGGTGTGAGGATGTAGTTGTCTAGCAGGGTGTGGTTGTTATTCCATTGCTCTTTCCACCTTCTCTAGAGCCATGGTGACAGCATGGTGTCTCCTGCTGCCTCTATGATGTTTCATAAAAATACTGGAAGGGGTTTTCTGCTTCTTAGACATTTCTATGTTGGGTATTTTTCAGTCTTGTCATACAGTGGATGGTCTTTCTGTTGGGCTTTGATTGCCAGGTCAAGCAGTATTCCAGACCTCTTAATGTTACGTGGGGGGATTCCTGCCAAGATGAACATGTTTTCCCATTCTGTGTATACCCGGCAGCCACTTATTGTTCATAGTGCAGAATTTGGGGCACTGTCAAGTTTGTGGGTATGGGCACTATTTGCTATGTAGGGAAGCAATATAGGAACGGATGGACTCATTCAGTTGCCTGTCTATAACAGTAGTGAGCAGCAGATACTTCAGTAGGAGGTCCAAGATGTCTGTAGTAAGCAGAACTATCCCCAGGAGCATAGTTTGAGGATGAGGATTCTTATGTTAACTCCTAAAGTATGAAGCTCTGGGTATCCTTGAGAGGAATGCTAGTACAATATAAGAGTGTAGCTTGAAGACAAAGCCTCTATTCCTTGTGCCAACACATGTATTCGGTGTGGCCTTTGAAAGGTCATTTCCTTTCACTGTGGCTGAACTCATCTGGTAAATGGGGTGTGATCTCCCTGCCTAATAAGGTTGTCTTAATAACAAACAAATTAAATAGTTTGAGGCACTGAGACTACAAAAAAGGGAGCCTATTGTACCTGGACAGCCTCTTGCAGAGAGGTAGTAGTGGTGTTTCCAGTATTCTTTAGCATCTCTGTTCAAACAGGTGACAATCAATACCTACCTGTTAGGCCTGCAAGAAGGGGCTAGTATTCGCTTCGGAATTGGCCGATGCGGGGGATAGTGATTCGATTCAGTGATTCGAATCACTTTCCCAAATCAATTTGGCCAAATCTGATTTGGAGATTCAGCTGCTGCCGAATCAGCCGAATTTCCAAACCACACAGGCTCCCATCCTCTGCCTGCTCTCCCAGTCCTGGCAATGGCTGCTTCACCCACCCAGCTCTCAGCACTTTGAAAAAAAAAAGCCCCAACTCACCGGGTGCTGCCATGTGCCCCCCAATCCCTCCCTCCTCTCCCACAGCCTCCTCCCCCATAGCTGCCCCCCCCCCCAGCTCCTTGCCCCCCCCCCCATAGGTGCCCCGCCCCCCAGCTCCTTCCCCTTTAAGGAAAAAGAAAAACAAAAAAACCCCAAACTCACCAGTTACTGCCAGGTGGGGGGTGGGGGCAATCCCCACTGCCCCGCACTGCCCCACGCTGCATAGGGGGCTCTTCCATGGCCCCCCCCGAGGCTGCTGCAGTACTCAGTGAGTCCAAGGGTTTGGGGGGGGTTCTTAAAGGGCCGGAGCTGGGATGGGCAGGGCAGGGCAGCCATGGGGTGCTGGGAGAGCAGGTGGGGGCTCATGGCAGAGCCCCCCATGCAGCATGGGACAGTAGGGGGCACCAGGGATCATGCCCACACCCAGCAGCACCCAGTAAGTGGGGGCTTTCTTTTAAAGCACTGGGAGCTGGGGTGCTCCAGCTCCCCTTCCCCCGCCCCCTACTTACCAGCTTGGAGTCCGAGTCCAGCTCCCTGTTGCAGTGGGCAAGGACTGCCCAATCTCTTCAGCTGTCTGAATCTTTTCCAAATTGATTTGGAGAGCTCTGAATCAATTCAGACCTTTTAATTGGTCCTCTGATTTGATTCAGTTTTTGGAGATTTGGCCCCCGAATCAAGCTGAATCTCCTCTGAATCGAATCAGGACCCGAAGCTTTGCACAGCCCTACTAGCTGTGGCCTGAGAAACCTGACAGGATGGTCTGTTGCAGTGTTTTTGACTGCTATGGAAAGTGCAGGCAGAAGCCTGAAGTTTGTGGAAGCAAACTGGATTTGCTCAAGTTGTGTTTGGCTGAGTGGAAAGAAAACTCATTTCAACATTTCCATGGCAACCATTGGGATGACATTTGATATTTTACATGCACCTTTTTATTGTTTCAGTACAAAGATACCATATGGGTCATGCAAGTGCAGTCTCCGTTAACAAGCATGGCCACCTATGCATTTCTAACAGCTGACTTAATTGCTTCCTTCTCAGTTATGAGACTAATTCAGCGATAACAGAAAATATCTGTTTATCTGAACTACAGAATTATCCAGCCTGTCTTATTTTCATAGTAGCCCCCTTAGGGAATCAAGAACTACTGCCCAAATTAATGCTGCTATCACTTTACAATAAGCACTATCAGTTTTTCTGGAGGAAGAAAAGATACTATAGTTAATCAAATATAAGATGAGGTTTTTCCCATTCAACCAGCATGGGGAAAAGGCTTCTTCTCTTACATACACATACAAAGGTGGGTGTCAGGGTTGGCTGTGGCCCGCCTGGTGCCGGCCTGGGATTGCAGTATCTCCAAGCCTGGTGCCAGCCCCCTGTGCAAGGAACACCTTCTCCTTTTATTTTTTTCAAAGGCCAAAAAAAAAAAAAAAAAAAAAGGATTCCCATCAGTATGTTTCATGAATATGGGTCATGTGTTTTATAGTCATGCTTAGTGTTGGTTGTATTTAGTCATGTTCATAGCTGGTATTATTTAGCTACTGTACAGTTAGCCTGTCATGTAAATGCTCCCAATTTGTCTATACAGAAGTAGATACAGAAGTGTTCTTTAAAAGTCTATTTATGGAATACCTGTGCTAAAGGTTGCAGTAGTTAAAAAAAATTAAACTGCATTAATACTGGATGAACTAAGTCTATGGGTATCCATAGTATAAAATCAATGTTTTCAAATTTGTCCCTCACTTTCATGTACTCAGGGAAAGCCACATCTGACAGTTGGGGCAGGGAGGCAGGAAGGGACTCCAGATAGAAAAAAAGTGTGGGAGGCAGAGGGAGGATAAGGAGGATACCTGATACCCCCAGATTTATTTTCCCTGCTGTAGCAGAGGGAGGGGGACAAATTCAACACAAACCTCCAATACTTAAGTTCTATACCTGGAAAATTATAACAAATTTATAAATTTTCCATATATAGAATCTAATTATTGGGAGGTTGTCTTATATTCAAGGTCATCTTATAGTTGAGTAAATACAGTAGTAACATCCCAAGATCATGGACTTATTAAAAAAAAATCCTACTTCAGCTATACTCTATGTTGTTTAGTTGGCAGCAGACACATCTACATGTGCAGTTAATGCAAACAAATAAACTCTGGTGCATATCTCTCTGGAGTGTATTTGTGTGCATCACATGGAGCCCAGTCAGAGCAGGGGACCCAGGGGGCCAGCCTGCCAGCACAGGGCTGCTCTGATGGGGCTGCCCGCTGGATCACCTGCACTGAAGCACCCTGTGCCCCAGCCAGCTGGAGCAGTATCTACATGTATACTGCTGCACATGAAAAAGACTCTGCAGCACGTTAGGACTTGTATTTACAAGCCCTAACCTGCTGTGGAGTTTATTAGTTTCATGTGCCCTAACAGGGGCACACATGTAGATGCTGAGATGTTTACTATGCAGTTAATTAATCAACTGCATAGTAAATGTCTCATGTAGACGTGCCCAGTGGGTGTGTCCCCATGAGCATGCACATGTGGTTTGCAGCATCTCAAGCCATCTAAGGTACTGCAAACCACACATTGCACACATGCAAGCATTTGCTGCGCTGTTACTTTGCAGCACAGCAGGTTTTTATGACACTGAGG
>NW_005842314.1:1393084-1399833 GCF_000455745.1 Alligator sinensis
TGAAAAAACCAGTGCAGCTCATGTGGCAGCATTGTGCACTGCCAAAAAGGGAGCCTGGCCAGCCAGAGCTATGCTCTGGCTGCTGGCCAGGCCCCGAGCGGGGCCAGATCACTGCCGCCCCTGCTCCAGGAGGCCCCCAGAACACCAAGTAACGTTGCTGGAACCAGCACAGGTGCTAGCCCCAGTCTCCCCTACCCCACCCAGGACAATTCTCCCCACATCAACCCCACATGCAGGGGCATGTGCAGCAGCAAAAAGCATGGGCACAAATTTGTGCTTCTGCTATTTTTGCTGTAGCAACCACACACCCCTGCACGTGGGTATGCATCCAGTGAAGCCAGCTTTTCTAGGCAACCTGCTGTTGCTCCTAGTTCGCAACCAAATGAATTAGCCAGAGTATCACGTGTGCTCACCACTCAGCAGCAATATTAATTCCGCATTTACTTGAATCTGATTACACATTTAATTAATTAATTACGCATTTACTTGGAGCCTGTGACCAGGGAGCCGGTGAACAGGGACTGCCAGTAGGGGAGCAGTTTGCAGGTAGCTGCTGGAGGCAAGAGGAGGGAGGAAGGAGGAGAGAAGCCAGGCCAGGCACTAGATCCTGCCCAGGAAAGGTAAGTGATCCAGCTGCCTGCACCTCTGGTTTAGCTGCCTGCCTGTTTGTTTGGTGGGTGCATGCTCTGAGAAGCTGGGAGTGAGTGCTGAGCGCTGAGTGACTGTTGATTGCTGCCTGGGCCTGAGTCAGTCTAGGCCCAGAAGGTTATAAAAGGAGATTCCCCGGGGAACCAGGGAGCCTGAGACCAGGGAGCCAGACAACAGGGAAGCAGTTTGCAGGCAGTTCACAGGCCAGTCATGGGCAGGAATACATGGCAGCTTCTGACGGAGTTTCTGATCTGGCCCTCCAACAATTATCCCATGGTCCTCATCCATGTGGGAATAAATGACGTGGCCAGGAGTAGCCCAGACCATAACATGAGTGACTACAGAGCTCTGGGAACCAGGCTTAGTAAGACGGGGGCGCAGGTGGTCTTGTGGTCAATTCTCCCGGTCAGCGGTCGCAGTAGGCATCACGTCACCTGTGTCAGGGAGGTCAAACTGCAGCTCTGGTGTTGGTGCCATTGTGCGGGTTTTGGCTTCCTGGACCATGATCCACACTTCCGTGCAAGAGATCTCCTGAGACGTGATGGGCTTCAAGTCTCCACAGAAGGTAAGAGTCTCTTTTCTTACAGGTTGGCTGACCTACTACATTGGGCATTAAACTAAGTATGATGGGGGACGGGGAGGCAGAAAATGGAGAGAGTCTAGAACCTACAAACTGTGAGACATGAAAAGCCAAAGCAACTACAGTGCTGAGGCTGGCAAGACAAATTAAAGACACCATAAGTCTTTTTTTAGGTATGTAGAGAGTAAAAGGAAGGCGCAGGGCAGCATGGGACCCCTACTGAAAAAGAAGGAGCAATTAGTGACAGACAGGGGGGAGTAGGCTGAGCTATTCAATGAGTTTTTTGCCTCCGTGTTCCTGAACAGGGCTCTAGATAAGTTTCCTAATGGGATCTTAGATGGGCAGAGAGACAGTTGCCCACCAACTGTCGATGCTGACTTGGTGCAGGGTCACTTGGATGACTGGATGTGTTCAAGTCAGCAGGCCCAGATGAGCTGCATCTGAGAGTACTGAAGGAATTGTCCAGTGTCATAGCAGAACCACTGGCATGGCTGTTTTGAGTGCTTGTGGCACTTGGGTCAGGTCCCAGAGGACTGGAAAGAGCCAATGTGCTCCCTATTTTTAAGAACAGGAGGAAGGAAGATCTGAGTAATTATAGGCCAGTCAGTCTGACCTCCATCCTTGGAAAGGTCTTTGAAAAGATTTTGAAGGATATTTGTGGGAGTCCAGAGGGAAAAATAATGCAGCAGGGAAACTGACATGGATTCGTAGTAGGTAGATCATGCCTGACCAATCAGGTTTTGTTTTATGACAGGGTCACAAAATGCTTAGATGCAGGAGTAGAGGTGGATGTCGTTTTCTTGGACTTTAGCAAGGCCTTTGATACGGTATCTCATCCTATCCTATAAATTAAGAGGCTGTGACATAGATGTTTACGTGGCAAATTGGCTTAGCGGTCGCACCCAGAGAGTGGTAGTAGATGGGTCAGTATTGACCTGGAAGGATGTGGGTAGTGGGTTCCCACAGGGTTTGGTCCTTGGACCTGTACTCTTCAATATCTTTATCAGTGACTTGGATGTTTCATAGTCTCATAGTTGTAGGGTCGGAAGGGACCTAAGCAGATCATCTAGTCTGACCCCCTGCCATGGGCAGGAAAGGATGCTGCGGTCAAATGACCCCAGCTAGGTGGCTGTCTAGCCTACTTTTGAAGATCCCCAGGGTAGGGGCAAGCACCACTTCCCTTGGAAGTTGGTTCCAGCTCCTAGTCGCCCTGACAGCGAAGTATTGCCTCCTGATGTCTAGCCTGGATCTACTCTCAGTCAATTTATGGCTGTTGTTCCTTGTTACCCCCAGTAGTGCTCGGGGGAACAGGGACTCTCCCATTGACTGCTGGTCCCCCTTGGCAAGTTTATAGGCGGCCACCGGATCCCCTTTCAGCCTTCTTTTGTGGAGGCTAAACAGGTTCAGGTCCCGTAGCCTTTCCTTGTAGGGCCTGCCTTACTGCCCCCTAATCATGCGAGTGGCCCTCCTCTGGACCTTCTCCATGCTGTCCGCATCCCTCCTGAAGTACAGCAGCCAGAACTGGGTGCAGTACTCCAACTGCGGCCTGACCAATGTCACATAGAGGGGAAGGATCACCTCCTTGGACCTGCTCGTGATGCATCTATGGATGCATGACAAAGTGCGGTAGCCTTCCTGACCACGTCCCCATGTTGGCGGCCCATGTTCATCTCGGATTCAGTAGTGATTCCAAGATCCTTCTCTGCCTCTGTGCTGACAAGAAGGGAGTTCACCAGCGTGTAGGTATGCTGCTGGTTCTTACTGCCCAGGTGCAACACCTTTTACTTGTCCATATTGAAACCCATCTTATTCTCATCCATCCACCTCTGTAACCTGTCGAGATCTAGTTGTAGCCTGTCCCTCTCTTCTAGCATGTTCACTTCTCCCCACATCTTAGTGTCATCTGTGAACTTGAACAAGGTGCTTTTCACCCCCTCATCCTAATCGCCGATGAAGATGTTGAACAGTGCGGCCCCGAGGACCGAGCCCTGGGGAACCCCACTGCCCACATCTCTCCAGGTCAAAAATGACCCATCCACCACCACTCTCTGGGTGCGGCCCTCCAGCCAATTTGTGACCCATCTGACTGTGTAGGCGTCAACACCACAGACGCCTAATTTTTTAATGAGGATGGGGTGAGACACAGTGTGGAAGGCCTTCCTAAAGTCTGGAAAGACTACGTCCACCATGACATGGCTTTTGTGACCTGGTTATAGAAGGCCACCAGGTTGGTCTGATGTGGGTGTTAAGTGTACTCTGTCCAAGTTTGCAGATGATACTGAATGGTGGGGTGAAGTGCACACTCCGGAGGGTAGGGAATAACTGCAGACAGACCTGGACAGGTTAGAAAAGTGGGCAGTACACAATAGGATGCAGTACAACAAGGACAAGTGCAGAGTGCTGCACCTAGGGCGCAAAAATATCCAGCACACCTACTGGCTAGGAAGTGACCCTCTCAGCAGCACAGACGCGGAAAGTGATCTCAGAGTCATAGTGGACTCCAAGATGAACATGAGTCATCAGTGTGATGAAATCATCAGCAAAGCTAACTGCACGTTATCATGCACCAGCTGATGCATAACAAACAGGTCCCAGGAGGTGATACTTCCCCTCTATGCAGCATTGGTCAGACTGCAGTTGGAGTACTGCATCCAGTTTTGGGTGCTGTACTTCAAGAAGGATGTTGATGGACCCGAGAGGGTCCAGAGGACAGCCTCTCATATGGTTAAGGACTTATAGGACAAGCCCTATGACGAGAGACTGAGGGACTTGGACCTCTTCAGCCTCTGCAAGAGAAGGCTGAGAGGTGATCTTGTGGCCACCTACAAAATCATTAGGGGGATGCAGCAAGGGATCGGAGATGCTCTGTTCATCAGGGTGCCTCTTGGGGTAACGAGGAACAATAGTTACAAACTGACAGACAGCAGATTTAGGCTAGATATCAGGAAAAACTTCTTCACAGTAAGGGTGGCCAAAATTTGAAATGGGCTTTCAAAGGAGGTGGTGCTCTCCCCTACCTTGGGGGTCTTTAAGAGAAGGCTGGATGGGCATCTGGCTGGGGTCATCTGACCCCAGCACACTTTCCTGCCTAGGCAGGGGGTCAGACTCAATGATCTGTTGAGGTCCCTTCTGACCCTAGCATCTATAAATCATAAGTATTTTAAATATTTTTTAACTGGGAAGTGAATTCACTAACTTGGTAAAGGATCCACAATGGATTCTACATTTTAAGGTCCCAATTCTAAAAGGACTAAATGAAGCACATGCTTCATTTTTAGCATGTAATCCAATTCACCGACTCAGATTTATGTTACCTTTATGCAAGACTCTGAAGATCAAGGCACTGAGACCCAATTCTTAGAAGGTTTTAGGCCAGGAGCAGCCCACACATGACACACATGCCACAAGTGGCTGGTAGTGAATCAGGAAGGGAGCACGGCACACAGCAGCAGATAGGGCAGGGAGCAAGGGTCAGGGGAAGAAGATCAGAGTGGAACAAGGACAGGCTTACCTCATGGCACTCCTGCCAAACTGCTTGGCCCTCATTGATTTAGGCACTTAATTTCTTCCCATGATTACTGAATGCCTTTGAAGGTCTGAGCCTGTTTTATCATTGCTTTGTTCTAGTGAACACGGTTAGCAAGTGAAAATTAACCTCCACCTTGGCTGCTTAGCAGCTTATGCTAAATGAGCTGCTGGGTCATAATTCTTTAGAGCCCCTCATGTTAAAGGGAGTTCTCTTTTTTTATCCTTGGAAGAGAGGGAAAGGAACGAATGTGCCAAAAAGTCTGAACTATCCACTCTCCCTGCCTCCTCCCTACTCCTATGAGGGATCCGGCCACAAAAGGGTAGCATCAGCAGGATGAAGTTTCTATTGATTGATGCTGCCCAAGTTGCATCTGTGGATAAAATAAAGGGCTTCATTCTCTGGAGCTGTCAATCCACCCATCTTTTCCTAGCAATAAATTCTCAAGGGCAACCGCCTCCCCTCCAGCCCTCCCTCAGAAGAATAATCAAAAAGGAATGGTTCCCATGTACCGCCATGCCAGGTGATACCTCATCTAGAACTCTTTAGCATACAGCACAGATTTACAAACCAATGACAAGATTTTCATCTTTGTTCAGTTCTGTTAACTTCTAACTAAGACTGGGGGAAGATAGTCAGCCAAGCCAGTTTAGGATTCTGGTGGAAGTCATCACATAGTAGTTAACCAATTATTATCGTCACAGGGAGTAAACTTCAACCCGCATCATCTCTGTCCTCAAACTGAGTTAAGTGAAGCAGTGCTGAGAACTTCCCGTACATGAGAATTTCACCTAGTTTTCACTTGCGGGTCCAATAAAACAAACACTAAACCACCCCCTGACCCTCACCCCTGTGTGCATATTATACACATGTGCACTCACACACACCAGTAATACTGTTTACCTTTAAAGAGGAGGATAACAGAAACATGCAGCCGTAGTTTCAATTCTTATTTACACTTTAAACTGGTGTGGCCATTTTAAGGCATCTTAAAGTGAATATAAAGCTGTACTGGCTGTGAAGTGAGAACCAAGCTCATTGACATCTGCTTTGCCACAGCTAGATTAAATAAGCAAGGAACTAACAAGAATTACAAGTATTGAAACTGTGGGTTCAAATTACATGATGTGAGTGCTTCTCTTTGAGTGCTTCTTCAATTAAGGTGTATTTTAATATAGGATAGAGGCTTGTGTATTGAATGTCTCTTGGACAAGCCACAAAGGGATTAGCTAAGGCATGCTCCCCTCATAAGAAACACTAAAGGTACAACCTAGGTAACACATTTGAATAATAAAACCACCGGCACAAAATACTTATTTATGAAAACAAAACATGTTGTTTGAACAGACTGCTGGAATTCAGTAAGTCAAACGTTACCAAGGCTAATGATGCAGTAATATTTCCGTTAGGTCATCATGATTTCCAAGATTAAAAATGATTTATTCATTCCATTTTAGATGCAAAAAGAATATGTACAGCGCTGTCATGAAATCGTCCCTAGCTCACAGGATGACTGGAAAACAGGAATCTATTAGTATAATTTTTACTAAGCTAGAGTTGGTATTTCTCTCTCCTTTTGAATACCTCATTTGCCTAAGCTATCCCTGCTTCCACTGACAATATTTCTTTGGGTACAGATTTAGTTCTCACTGGAAAAAAAGTCATGGAGCCAAGGACAGGTCTTTTCCATTGACTTGACTGGACTCTATGCCTGTGTACCCGCCTCCGTTCCACCAGGAGTTCGCGCGCCGCCTTCGCCCGGACCCGATGTTTTGCACACCCGGGCTTCGTTGGTATCGCCCAGGTTTTGCCCCACCTGGTATAAAGGGAGACCCCAGAACTCGCCTGCCACGACTTTGATGACTCTTTCAGTGGGGGGGTCTTCCCTCGGGGCATCCCCCGGTGCTGGTGTGCTTCCTCACGGGAACTCTCGGGGCTCCGTCCTCCCCTACACCCCGACCATACGCCCCCTCAGGTCTTCCTATTCTGGCCCCC
>NW_005842314.1:1400123-1420696 GCF_000455745.1 Alligator sinensis
TGCTCTGCTGCGCTGCTCGCAGCCTGCTCCGCCTCTGCTCGGCGTTGTCCCGCACCCCACAGGTGCTCCGCTGCGTTGCTCGCAGCCTGCTCCGCTGCGCTGCTTGCAGCCTGCTCCGCCTCTGCTTGGCGTCGTCCCGCACCACACAGGTGCTCCGCTGCGTTGTTCGCAGCCTGCTCTGCTGCACTGCTCGCAGCCTTCTCTGCCTCCACTTGGCGTCGCCCCGTCCTCCGCAGGCGGCGGCTGATCCCCTGCTCGTTGGGGCTCCGCGCCCCGTCTCGCTCCCTTCAGCCGCCCCACTGCCTCGGCGCGGTCGTCATTTATTTCTCCCGTCCGGCGTGCCCCGCCCCCGTCGTTCAGCCGCAGCCGAATAAACGCCCGGCTGACGACCCGCGCCGGCGCTACCGGCGCCTGGGGGTTTCTTCGGCTCCTCCGGCCCTGCTGGAGGTAAGCAGACCCCTTGACCGCCGCGGGGGTCTCCCCGTGCCCCCGCTCCCCTGGGACAGCCTGTTACTGCTGTAGGTCTAACCCTAAAGTTTTGTGTAGTTTGTACCCAAGCACATGAAGAACCTGAAGTTCTGATATAGTGCAATTCAGTTAAGTAGTTAAACATGCGATATTTTAAGCACATGAGGATCAATGACAATTAGACCACTCATGCTTGATTTAAAGTTTTCCTGAACCAGTGGTTTACTGTTTAAAGCCTCCAAAAGTCCTAACATATTTAAATACAGCATTTTGGCACTGACCAATCTATAGGAGTTACCCTTTTACTAGGGATCATATTGGCAACAGGATGCATACATTTCTGCTTCTTTCAAAACCTGCAGCCACACCCCCTGCAAATGAATCACCTTTCCTGAAACTGAATTGTGCATCAGAGAGATCTGATAATACCTCCTGAAGCTATCCTCTGGAGTTCCCAGATTAAAGTGTCTGCACATAAAACATCAGGGAACTCTACAACTATTTATCTTCACAGAAAAAAAACTTCAGTATGAGCAAGAGGCTGAACCAGCAGCTGGCTGCACGCTTTCTCTTGTGGCTTTACAATTTAAATGAATAGCATGGCAAAATGAATAGGTGATGAATAGAGGCAGTATAAATACCAAGTTGTGTCTGGAAACTGGTTTCCCAATTGACACCAGGTATATGCGTCACTTCATCACAACATTTTTGCATTTGCAAATTAATAGCTACATCATGCTTTTAGAGATCAAGGAAAATACTTTTTTGAGGGACAGGGGACAACTTTACCAAGTCTAAAAAAGCAAATTATTTATAAAATAATGCTGTCTAAGGCCAACGTTTGTAAGAATGACTAGTGATATTAGGTGTGAACTTCAGATATCCTAAAAGATACCTATTATCTGAAAATGCTGAGCCCGCACTGATAAGAGCCGTAGCCCTTTAAGGATGTGTTTCAAGTTGACCCAAAGGAATTAATGCACTCTTACTCCTTTAAAAATTATCATCATCTTGGAAAATACCAACTAGGGCATATCATTTTTAAGACCACTCTTGTTACTTATATCTCTACTGGCATCCACAGCTGCCCACCTCCCTATTGTATATAGTGACTTGAAACATCAGGAGGCAAATACAGAAAATATAAAGCTGTGGAGATGCCATGACAGTAGCTGATGATCAAACCTTGGATTTTCATGAAACAGGTCTGTCAGGAGACTGAAACCCACCCATTTAGACAGCTGGTTTTAAAAGACTAATGGTCTGTAATTTCATAGACATTTGAGCTGGAAGGGACCCTGGAGGATCACTGAGTCCAGCCCCCTGCCCCAGGGGCAGGAGGTCAGCAGGGATCATAGGATCCCAGCAAGATAAACATACAAAAGTGTCTTGAAGGCGTTCAAAGTGGATGCTTGAACCACCTCCAGTGGCAGTCTTTCCTCAGCATTATGAAATTGGGATCATTCCCTTAAACAGAGCATCTAAGAAAGCCTGACCTAGTTGATAAGTCCTGCTCCAAGGTTTTTGGGAAACCAAGACTTCTATTGATAGGTACACAGGCTGTCACTCAATAAGGAGTGCCTGCAGTGCAAAAAAACCCAAGTAGTTTCTAGTCAAATATTGTATATTGTCCAGTGTGCAAATATTGATATTGTAAGTGTTCTTGTGCCAATGATAACCCATGGATGAGAGAAGGTTATAAAGTCAAACAACTCCAGCAGATGTGGCGTTTAGCTTTGTTTGGTTTTTATCTGTCCATGTCCTTCACTTTGCTTGGTTTCTATTCTATGTTATGAGTCTTATGAGTGACAAGTCAACCAAGCCTCAGGCCATGGTATCTCTTGGTTTTTAGTGATGCATCCCATCTTAGGCATAAACTTTCCCTCCACTTGTCCAAGTCTACTTTGCTTGAACCATTTCTGAAAGAATGTGAGGAGGGAATCTTGACTGCCAAATAGATACCATTTCTATCTATGGACACAGTATGCTTAGACGAGGGAAGGATAGGTTAGGACTTGTCATGCTCTTCTGGGAGGCATGAGACTCAGGGTTCAACCCTTTACTATGCACAGACTTCCTTGATGTCCCTTCATGTTTCTGTTTCTCAGTTGTCCCTTTGTAAAGTGAGCATAAATGTCCTACCTCAGAGTGTAGAAGGCCAATCACATTTGTAAACTGCTCAGATACTGTAAGCAATGGGGGCTTTAAGTAGGTTAAGGAGAATGGCAGCTGTTGAGAAAGGGTATCAGCTGCACTCGATGTGGCATCTCCACAGAGACCCACAACTGGCTATAACTAATTATCTTTCCTCCTCCCTACCCACCATCTTTTCTTTGCTTTTCATTTCTTTTTTTGTCAGCATTTGTTCTGCTTGTGTTCATCTGGGGAGAAAAAATGATATAACAATCACAGCTGAGCAAGCTGAAAACATTTTGTCTGCAAACTGAATAGCATCAACATAATCATGTCAATACTGCCGGCATAACGTGAAAAACCAGAAGAGTAACACTGATTTCTAAGTAGTTTCTCTTTCTGCTCAGTTAATGAAGTTGGGTGTTTATATGCAGTCCCTAGAAAATCGAAGCCTGGAATCATGGGGTGAGAAGAACCCTAGATCATTAGCACAAAACAAGGTGCAAAATGAATTCAGCACCAGCCCTTAAAGATATGACATTTACCTCTTTATTTAGGGTTGCTCAGCAACTAGCACTTTCCTTCTCAACGCTGTCTTTGGTTAATTTGCCTAAATTCCGCACACCATTTGAGTTATTTTCATACATCTCATTTGTCATGCACATCCTTTACCCAGCACACTAGGTACGAGTCATACTGAGGCACTGCAGACAATGGGACTGGACAATGCAGGATCAGGCCTTCATTATTCAGTAACTCTCCATGTCATGTTAATCACAGAGGAAGCTGCAGAATCAAGAACCCTGCTGATCTTCCCTGTGTGCCGTGCAGCATTTGTCTTTTTGTGCTTCAAACTTCAGGACTGAAAGTTTGTTTATTCCAGTCATCTTACCTCTTTCCTTTTGCTTCTGTTGCAGATAAACTAATCCTTTCAATTCCAACTCATGCCATAATTTAAGCCTGCCGTTCGGCTGTTGTAAAACATCTGCTGTGTGGCTGGGTTTTAGGCTCCCTCTTCAGTGTTATGCCTCATTATTTAACTTCCCTTTTAATAGGATGAAGTGTCAGCTTTCATTTGCTGCCTAATCATTTTGAGGGTGACATTCTCCCTTATACTGAGGGCTGGGGCAGGGACAGTGACCCACTGAAGTCTAATTTAAGTTGTGTCCTAAGTAGCTGCTATAGCTTTGTACTGGACTATTTCCCCCTAGCCCCTACTTGCCAAGCTAGTCCAAAGTGAACAACTTTTATACACATTAAGCTTCCCATATTTTGCAATGCTGTCCTGTTTTCACAAAACAGTGTCCATCATATCTAGTTTTGCGTATGCTGAATTTCCTCCAGTATTGAACTTAAAACCAAATCTATTCTCTTCCTTACACCCCAGGTGAGTGTTATATCAGCTTAGAAAAGAACAAGGGTGAAGTGATTTGGCTTATGTGACAGGTAAGTCAGGAAGAAACAAAGGACTCATGTTAACCAGCCAAAAGCCTCTTCTGCTTTCTAGTCTACTCCTATGCCCCCACTATTACTTTATCACCTGTATGCCCCATGATGTTTAATATATTCATCCTCACAACTTCCTTATGAAGGAAATAACTACTGTTATCCCCATTTCATAGATGCACAGACAGAAAAATGGATTCACCCCGGGTCACATAGAAATCTGTGACAGAATGGAGATACAAGTTCAAGTCCTAGCCAACAGGCCTACCTGCCTTTTCCCCAGGCAGACCTACAGCTCAGCTCGCTCAGTGTGATGGGTGTGTTAGTGAAGGAAAGGACATAGTGGGCCTTTTGAAAGAGAAGCATCAGGTCCAGCTATATTTTGAGCCAGCCAAATAGCAGGTTGCCATAGTGTGGGTCTAGGGCTGGCCCAAAGTATCCAGCAGCTAAAAGCTATTTCCTGTTCTTTGGTACAGGAGAGAATCCAATCCATGAAGTTAATACGAGAAATTGGAATGGCACCAGTACCGTTCTGGATTAGTTGAATCCTCACCAGATTGCTATGTTTGGGTTGCATTGTGCTTGGAAAGATCCCCTGTTTATAAGCTTTATCATCGCCCCCACTATACCTCAGCCCTGGTGGCACATTTCCTGAGCGCACACTTGCTATCTGCAATGTTTTCAAAAAAGGTTCAGTTGCACGAGGCCCCCAGCACAGCTAACAGCAAAAGATTTCCAAGGGCATCAACAATTTTATATATGTTCCAGTTTACTCTTCTGCAGACATACTGTATTTGAGGCACGTAAACGCATCCTCCTTGTAAAAAAAGGGCAAAATCTATTCTTTTGTATTTAGGGCCCAAAAGATAGATAGAGTGATAGATCACTTACAGATCTCTCCCTGCCCCAGGTTCCTCATTCTTCTACAACATTTCGGGAACTTAAGTCAGATTTCTAAAATATCCCTTTCTCTTCTCTCCTCCTAGGAATAGCTGGAGGACTGTCTTCCCTTTATATCTTCCCATTCTTTTTGTCAGGGGAGCCCCAATCTTCAGGTGAGCAAAACCCCTGCCCCGCTTTTCCCTGCCTTCCATGATCTGTTGTCCACCCACCTGTAGGGAATCAATTTTTTCTGCTTGGCCCCACTCTCACAGCCCAGAAGTGATGCGCATGCCAGTCTGACAATGGCCTAATTCCCACTTTTGCCAAGACTCTAGAAAACAAGAAACTCGTGATTTGTTTAACAAACAGTACATCATTTAAATAGGTAAACTGAGTCACAAAATACCTAATGAAAACAATAATGGCATCTTCCACACTCTCCAGACCTCATTGCTCTTTCACTTGGGCTGCCATCACCAGGGAAAAAAATAGCTAGCTGTCCCTGGCAACACAAGGCATCACAGCTAATTTGATAAAGAGGCAGTGCAGTCCAGCACGCTGGACATTCTCCTAGATCTCAGCAGATCTGGTTTATAATCTGCCACTGACCTGCCACATGACCCTCAGCAAGTTGCTTCAGTCTCTCTTTGCACTTATTTCTCATCCCCTCTTCTGGCTAGATCCAAGGTCCTTGAAGTAAGGACTCCCTTACTGTATTTGCACAGTCCTTAGCACCCAGGTTCCCATGATCTCACTTAGGGTCTGTAGGTATTATGTAAAACAAATAAAATTTTAATAGGACCAGAGACCCTAAATAATCTTCAATGTTACATGCATGTTCACACTGTATTTGGAGATGCGTCTGATTAACCAAAGCCATCGAAGAGACTGGTCTCACATAAATGTTGTTCCTAATTGAATTGTGGTAACTAATAATCGTCAGTGCAAACACCAGACCAAAATCATTTTACTCCTTCAATATTTCATGCATCATGTCATTGAGAAGTTATCAATGGATTACTAAACGCACAGTGTTTCACAGACTGAGTGCTAAATGGGTATCGACTTGGTTATCCCTGAAGGCAAATACTGATCAGTAGACAGCTAAGTAGATAACCTCAGAGTTATATGCAAATCTTCCATCAAACCTGAAGAGCTGATGTTAAACAACTGTAAAAAGCAGGGTGGGGAACCTAATTAACAGTGGAATCAGTCTCCACCAGTTCAGCAATTAGCCTTCACTTTTTGCTGTTGCCTAGGAGAAAAAATTCCTGTGGAATTGCACAATTAAAGAAAAATTGATTAATGGAAAGTTGTAAAAATTTTTTATGCTAGCTGATAATGCATGATTCCCCTCTTCACCATGACAGGTGCAGGAATCAGATGGGATGTGGAATAAGCAACCAAAATGTCTTGCATGAGGCCACTTGTCTTTGTATGGGTAGGCAAAAAGCATTGTATGGCAGGCAAAAAAGCATGAATTCATATTTCAGTGAACTGTGGCAAATGATGATCAATCCTTGTTCCATTGAACTAGAGGTATGAGCATTAATGGGGTACTACAGCCCAAAACAAATACAGTGGCATAACCATCACATTTTGGGGAAGTAAAGGACATTTTAAAACTCTAAGCAGTCACTGGAAAAATTCTGGTACAGCATATGCAACCCCCATGTGAAGGGCAAGGACTGGGAGTGAATGGGAAGGCAACTGCACTGGATTTTAAAATAACAGGGTTTATTTCCAACTGTGTCATAGGCCAACCAAGCATGTTACTTCCCTTCCCCTTTTTGGTCTTTCTTATTTATTTTCATAACTCTCCCTTTCACAGAGCTTAGGATGTATACAGATAGCATCTAGGGTCTGCACTCTTACTCGGTGCTTCATAGGCACTAACATAATACAAATCATTAAATAGTAGTAAAATGGGCAAGAACAGTAATTATGTTGGCTAATGGGTGCTCTGGGCTGTGCATACTGTACACATTATTATAGTCACTCAGTTAAGAACTTCTTAACAACATCCCTCTATTAATTTTCCTGTGCAAGGTCAAACAAAAATAGTATCTTGGTGCGGGGGAAATCTTTAAGATGAGCACTCAGGGAACCATCACTAATGTAGGCAACATCCAAAGGCTCCATTGAGAACATTGGGTCCCCAACAGAGTATTCAAATATAAATTGGTCAACCAGGAACATTTGAAACCAATTACTTCTTTCACTTGCAATTGTAATGGAATGATTATGCAGGCGGATGTAAAAGAGAGAATTAAATGCATTGGAGGGTGTGTGGGAGGACAGCAGCTTACTCAGTGAAAAGATGCACTCTGTTCTTTTAATAAACAGCAACAAATTGCATGTATCCTGTTTAAGTAAGGCAGCAAAGTGACCACTTGACTTTCCTGAACTGGGTCCAAAAACAATTCTTATCCTTTCTGGCATGTAAAAAATTGGAGGGGTGGGGGGCGGGAATTGAGGGAGCAGGAAGGTGCCAGGGCCTCTCTCATTATGTGGCATATCACGGTGAGGGCTTGTTGTCAGCTCCCAAAATTGAGTCATCAGTGCTGGAGTGACTGGCTTAAAATACTTCTTTTCCTATTAGCTGCTGTGCACATGGAATTGGTACTGCTGCAGCTTTTAATACATGTTACAGTTGGAATTTACTTTTCTAATGCAGCAGCACAGACAGACCCAACTCCTTCTGGTGCTGAAAAATCAGCAGTGCTTTGGGTTTATTTCTCTTTTATTATGCATAACCTTTTCACTCAATTTGACGTGCAACAATTTTGACAGGTTTATTAAAACCTTTTGTTATTATACTTGACGTTTATGAAGAGTAGATGACAAATAAGTAGAGGGATGAAACATTTGCCAGTGATTCAAACCCTGGTGAGAATGTCCTCTCTCCAGGATCTCTTTTATAAACTTAAGGTCTTCTATTTATACATTTCTGTATTAAAAAGAAGGAAATGAAAAATATAACTTGTTTTAGGTTTTTTTGTCTTCCAAAATGGGTTTGGTTGCAGCTTTGAGTGAAGGTTTGCTTTGGTCCGGTTAACCAGCCAAACCTACCCCTCGTTACAGAGTAACTTAAAGGTCTAAAGGTCTGATTGTTGCAGGGTGACTAGATGCGGTGACATAATAAGTTTCTATAGTTTTCACTGAATTGGGCAAGGTTTAAGGAAGTTCAAAATATCCTGGGAGACTCCTAACACCTTGAAATGCCCATAAGTAGCTGAGAAATAAAGAACTGTCTCTATAAAGTACTCTGTTTCTTGAACTAGATAGACATTTTAAATAATGACAAGTCACAACTCAAGGAGATGGGATGCATTTTGAGATGACTTTGTATGAAAAGCAGGGAGTTATTCAAACCACAGTTGTGAAATATATGCATTTTCTGTGGTGAGTGGTGTCCCTTATTGGTGCACCATGTGGAATAGTCTCCTTTTCAGCAGAAAAATCATGCCTGTTCCTCCCCAGTTCCAACTCCTGGTTATTTCATATGAAAAAGAAGAGAAGGTTGAAAACAGAGCTCACACTCTGTAATCCTAAAAATAGCCTGTCATGAGCATGAAATTGTATTTAAGCAGCATGACAAAGGACAATTCATTTTAATATCATCTCACGCTTTGCTTGAAATTATTATAAGCAGTAATGAAACCTTAACATTATACAGTGCTTTTAATCCTAAACTTTACCATTTTCACCTACAAGAACCAGTTCTTCAGCCCTTGAAATGCAGTCACTGGCAAGGTGGAATAGCACTGGCATAGCAGAACTACTTGCATAAATTAAAGGATTTACTGGGACATTTCACGTAACAACTCCACCCACACAAGCAGGATTGTTTCTAAATTCTTATTGCTCTGGGAATCCAGGTTGTATCATCCACACATATCCATATTAGTTTGTCAGTGTAAGTCCTGCTTTTTCAGTTACAGGAATAAGATTCTTAATTGGACCTGAAATTGTCACTGAATCCAAGACACATAGCTTCCTGGACAGGTCCCTCTGTTTTGGGCAGATTATCTGTTGGATGCCCTCTGGCTAAAAATTTAAGCTTGAACAGTATGGCAGGCTTTACTCTCTTCCTTCCCCACACTGTATGCAAGGTGGACAACTCATCTTTACCTAGGTTATCTGGAATTATTAGCAAACCTTGCAGTATAACCGTGAATCAGATGTCTCTCCTGTTTACTGCCCTTCATGGGCTGAAATGCAACACTTCGTGTTTTGTAAATTCTACCTTACAAATAATCTCATGTACAATCCATAAATGATAGCTTCCAAGTGGTGTTTCTGGACTGGACATTTCAAGTCAATCTGTACAGATTGCCAGGGTTTAGTAGGTGGAGACAATTATCCCAGAGTCCTGCTCGTCCTCGCTGGTGTTTGCTTCAGATAGACCGTTCAGAGGCATAGACTTTATTAGATCAATGAAAGTAAGAATTCAAGCCACGTATACAGGGGGTACTTACTTTCAGCCCTGATCAGAGACTATACAACGCACTGAACAACTTCCCACCAAGATCAAAATTCAACACTCCTTGTTGGTGGAGGTGATACCTGTGCTTATTTTTATGTTGCTCAGGAGATAATGAGCCATATAAACAGGACCATATAAACAGCAATTCCACTTATAACACTTCACTGAGATGCTGAACATAATCAAAATATAACTTAGTATTTTAAGCATGTAGCACATGTAATCATTATAAACCTTATGAACTTTTATTGATCCAGTGGAGCTCGCAGAGAGAACAAAAGTTGTTCTATTAAACTGTTAATTATAAACTAGGGGAAAAATGAGGCTTGGTATTTTCAGTACATGGCAAACACATTCCTCCTACATAGCATCTCTCTGATACTCTGCATTATTTTGCTCTTCTGGGGGATAGGGTGCAATGCTTGAGGCAAGGTGTTTTGGTAAGTGTAGGGATCATTTCTAGTTTGGACTTGCTGTGTAAATTTGGGGAACCTGCTTCCCACTTTGAGAATCCATCTGGGTCCAAAAGGCAAACCTACATCTCTGAAGCAGGGACTTTCACATTGTCTGTGTGTTCAGTTGTTCAAGGGGGGGGCGCCATGGAAACCTGTCTCTCAAATGACCTTAATTAGTGTTCCTTGAACTTTCTGGCAGAATTGTACCCTGAAATTGTGCAAATATAGTTATAAGCACATTTATTTTAAGTTAGCAACACATGAGTTGTCACAACAGAGCAGAGCAGTGGTCACTGTAATCCAGCTATCGGTCTCCAAGGTGGCCAGCTATATCAGAAGCTAGTACAGTATAGTCTTATGGCCTCTGGGAATGTTTCTCCCCAAAGCCTATGTTCAAGACTAATTAGGTTTACAGAGAGAAAGGCTCTTCAGCCTTAAACACTCAGATACTAAAAATGTCTCCCCATAGTTCAGCAACTCTTAAATACAACTGTTGTAGTTGGCCAGGCCCCAAAAGCTGTATCAGGCTGATCTCCAGGTGCCCAGGTAAGTGATGGTTTTAGCTGGTAGATTCTGTGCTTTAAGCTGACATGTCTGCTAACAAAACAATCATTTCTCAGAAATCAATCCAAGTCAGTAGAGAGGAAACGCAACCTTTACTTGGGGCCCCTTGATGTTTTTCAACAATAGCACATCTGCTAATTGAAAAGGCGAGATGAATAAACAACAATCACAAAACACTCAGTTATGACTAAGGCTTCCCTTGGAGTCTTGGCACATCAACAGAGTTTTTGCAAGAATAACTACTGAAGGGAAGTAAAATATGGTAAAAGCAGTGCAAGTATGACATCTGTAAAAAAAAAAAAAAAAGGACAAAAAAAAATGCACCATAACTAAGTAATTCTGGATTCATTACAATTTTTTATGGGATTGTCTAGTAATTATTTGTGTAAATATGAGTACTGCTGTATCCTTGGTTGTGATTTATTATTTTAAAAGGTCTAAAGTTTCAACTAAGGGGGAAAAAGTTGTTTGTTGCCTGAAAACAGCTTTGTCTAACTTGCAGTTTTCTTTAAACTAGTAATCCATTTTGGCAGAATTGTCCACCAGAAAAAAATGTAAAAATGGAGTGTTTCATTTCAGTTCATGATTGCCAAGACTAATTTTATTTTAATATTTCAGAAATGAGTCCATGAAATGTTTGTGTGCACACACACATTTTATATTTTTTATAAATATAATAAATAAATTATATACACACACACACAGAGGAAATTCCCATAGGAGAGAAAAATTCCTTTTTAAAAATCATTTTTAATATTCTTAATGGGCTCATTCTACCTCTATATGACCATAGCATACATAATGAAAGAGCTAACAGCATACTGTCTACTTTACATTGACTTCAGGGAGCTTTATCATGGAAGTCAAGATAAGCATAAGTACATACATAAGTGGTAATGGAATCAGAGATTGAAGACGTTTGGGATAACAAATCTTGGTGAAAAAAATTCTTGAAATCTTCTAAATTCAAGAAATCCACTAACTCTAATTTTAATTCATTTACTACAAAATCTGACACATTAGGCATAAAACCCCCAGTTTTATTTATGATTACAATAAATCAAGACAAACAAGTACATCATTGCTTTGCAGGGGTAAGGATCCACTGGACCATTCCAGCAGATGATTGAAAAAAAAAAATACTAAGACTGAACCTTTTTGCAACTATGTTGCCATACAAAAGACTCTGCAAATTAGATACTTTGACTTAGCCTGAGATGCAAATACTAAACCAATTATCAGAACAAATCATATGAGTTTTTCATGCCATTTTCAAAAGCAAGAGAGTACAAAGGACATGTTAAGGAGCATGGCAGTTTATAGTTTATCATACATCACTGAACCATTTATTTATCATCCATTTTAATAACCGACTCCCTGCATAACCTTTGCATCCTTTAATGCCTCATCCCAGTTGATTGTCTACAACAGAGTTTAAAACACTTTTAAATAGCTGTGTCCATTAGCTACAACTGCAAACAGGCTGACCTTGTGAACTACAGCAGCAAATAACAATGCCTGCTGTAAA
Source organism: Alligator sinensis (assembly GCF_000455745.1). NCBI lineage: Eukaryota > Metazoa > Chordata > Crocodylia > Alligatoridae > Alligator > Alligator sinensis. Next base: position 1,412,089 of record NW_005842314.1, read on the forward strand.
ATTTCATTTGTGACAGATGTCCAATGATTATGCGGCATATGAACCTGATTTAAGATTCCTAAGGCAGCAAAAGATACATTGGAATTTGCAAGGTTTGGACTGCAAAGGATAATACTAGAGAACTGATTCCCTGCTACATGTTACTGAAAGTAGGAAAGGTGGCAAGAGGTTAAATATAGCTAGGTTTAGCATCGTCATGGACAAGGAAGTGCTATCTCTGGTGTTCACAGGGAGAGGACCCAGGGTCAGGCCAAAAAAGAAGTCAGATCCAGCAATCCCTTGGAGCTTCTAGGAGCTCTCTTTGCATGTACATATTTCATGACTAGGTACAAGTTCTGAAATAGCTCAATCAGCCACAGTCATCTTGAAGGTGATAAAACTGGTGGTCTCAAATCCAGTTCCCTGTGGGTTCTCATAGAAGAATTAATCACTAGGAACAGCCTTTGGAGGCATCCGTAGGACAGAGAAGCGTATGGAATATTCAGTAGTTAGCTGAAAAAGCAAGGATATTTCATTCCATTTTCTGGCTAAATTTCAAACTTTGATGACAAATAATGTGTTCAAATATACTACTCTCCCTGCTAATCAGTGGGTAAAGCTGGCTGCAAACTGTAATTTTCAGTCCAGGACAAATTCTGACATTTCAAACTTTTTCTTTGGTCCGACCAGGAAAAAAGTAAAAATTTCAATTAAAACAAAAACCCTGAAGTATTTCACACAGTAATACTGATATTCAAAATGGCAATCTTCAAAAAGCATCTTGACACCCATCTTGCTGGGGTCATCTGATCCCAGCCGTCTTTCCTGCCCAAGTGCAGGGGGGCTGGACCCGATGATTTGTAAGGTCCCTTCCAGCCCCTAACAACTATGAAACTATATAAGCTTTCCATTGCATCTCATGTTGATAATATTCAATCACTGCATCTTGATAAACTACAAATACTGAATTTAAACAGGGTCAAAGTACTTTGTTCTAACTTTATCATTTTAATGTCTATAATGTGTCAAAACAATAAGATCAAAGAGTTGCATTTCGACTTATCTAGTTGAAATGTTGCTGAAAAATTAGCAGAGTAACTTCAACAAAATCAATACTCTTCACAAATACATTTCAATTGTATTGATTCAACATTTTCCAACTGGTAAACTATACCCTCAGGTAATTTTTTTGTATCAGTGAGAACTGAAAATGCTTCAGTGGGAATCATACAGGTAGGTGCTATAAGATTTACCACTGGTTAACCGCTGTGTCTCTGAGCTGGGGTTGAAAGTACTATAATCGTGCTCTGTGTTCTTGGAGCACTGTTGCTCCTTGCACCAAAGACATTTTAGAGATGAAGAGGGCTTCAGACCCTTCATTCCAGAACAGACATTTTTTTCCCCCCAGGCATTAAATTCAGCTTAAAGTAACCACAGATTGGCCAGGGACGTCTAATATCCCCAAACCAGTCATTCCACATGTATGATGCTATAACTTTTAAAGTGAGACCAGCCTGAAAAAACAAAAGCAAAACAAAGCAAAAAAGAATCAGTTGAACAGGTTTACTCAAGGGAAAACCAGTTTCACTGCAGTAATATAATTTCAATGTGTTGTATTTTGACCTTACATTAAACCATAGGTTTAGAAACATGTGTTATTATTATAACCCAAGTGAAAATAAAACAAAGAAGAAAGGACACCATTCAAATAAAATATTTTGACCTGGGTAGACAGAATCATTTTGGTTGTTCTAAATCAGTTTAAAAAAAAACAAACTTCTTTGTGGGAAATTTAAGGGGTTTTTCCCTTGAAATCAGAATGAGAGGAAAGAAGAAAATGAAATGTCACAATTTCTTGCAGAACAAACTCCACTTCCCAAGCACCTCTAAAAGAACTGCTTTTTAATCCCACCTGTGTACAGTTACAAACATTTATTTAGGAGACAAATTTCCCATTTGTAATCACACAGCAAATCCTGAAGTCATATCACTCTATGCTGCAAAAACATGTATCTGCATTTCTTATGCAGATGCCAATAGCAGAGATTGAAATCACATTAAAGACTGAAAAATAGCCTGTCATAAAAGCAACACCAGTAGGTTAAGAAAGACGCTGACAAGCTGTGATGGACAAAATCTATAATGGTAAACAATTCAATTTATCATGCACATTTCCTGTTAAAAGATGTACTTTCCAAGCAATTGCTTCCAACACGCAGCTGGGCCTGAAAATGCCCAGTACTCTGACATACAGAGTCTCCCATTGACACAGAGGACATGAACCATAGCCCTGGCACAGGAAGCACGAAGACCACTGTGCACAGCTGGCTGCCATCAATCATGCTGGGCACAGAAATGGCACCTGATAGAAGGAGCTTCAAGATACTGTTCTTCTGCATATGCCAGCCTACATCTCTAGCTCTAGCGTGTAATTTTACTGCATGAGGCATTTGTGCAAATTCTAAAGAGCAAAATCATACATGGGTTTCGAATGCTGCAGAGCAAGCTGAACATAGATCCAAACCACATAAACATGCAAGACAGGACAAATGCGTCCTTGTCTGGATATATGCATCATTGAGAGAACATACAAGAGCCAGAGAGGACTTAATTTAGAAGCAGGGAGATTTTCCTTGTACTTATCAATCATCAATTGCATAACCACTACATAGATCAAAACGATTGGAAAAGTCTATCCAAGAATTAATGTGTAATGAAGTTGTAATGAAACATGAAGTGGCAGCTGCATGCCAAATGATTTTTTAAGAGAAGAGAAATTCAAATGGCAGCTTGATATATCAGAGTTTATCAAAACCAGAGACTATCAAAATCATCGCAGGAGTGCATCAAGTGAAAGGGACTAAAATCTCAGTGAGGAATCTAAAAGGAAATAGCTGCCCCCTAGCAAAGTATCTCTATAGCTGTGGCCAGCTAGTTTTGCAAACCTTCAGGTTCTAACCTGGTATTTACAGATCACAGCAATACTTGATTTGGTGGATTTGGGGTAGGCTCATCATGGTTCTAGGCAAACCTTTTGCATGGACATGAAAGCACAGTACTTCCTGACCTAATCTAGGTGCCTGTTGCTATTAGCTCCATGCCAGGGTGCATCACCATTACAGCTGGTCAAATTTTATGGAAAAAAGAAAATTTTGTGGGAAAAGATGTTTCAAAACCATTTCCCTATTGTTTTATTCATGGGTGTTTTTATTTTTATGCGCTTTAATCACAGTAATCAATCAGCTCTGTGGGTGTGCATTTTCAAAGCTTCCGTATGAGCTGGAAGCTTCTTATATAGAGGGCCTAATTTCTATTCAGCTCCCAAAAAGCATTCTGTCACCTCCCCTCAAACAACAGGAAAGATACAGCGTGTGAAACACAATCAGAAAGGTGCACAATAGGGGAAATGATGACCCGCTGGATTCCATTAAGATGGGAGGATATTGATAAACAAGGGCAGTATAAATGCTGAATGGATGGCTTTTATTTCTATTCAAGCCTATCTAACAAGATGGGAGAAGATTCATTAGTCTGTTCTGCATGTAATGGTCTAAATAGCTCCTCTCTATCTGTGCCGTGCCTCTAAGCATTGCTTGAGTGACTGTCAGCCAAGTGTGTGTATTCCCATTTAAGAAGCATTGCAGGCAATCTCTATTCTTCCAAGAGAACAAAAATCAAGCCAACTCAAGCCAACCTAGTAAGTGCTGCCTCTTAGCCATCACAATGCCTAAAATGTGGGTTCCATGTTCCAAAACCTGTGGCTTAGTGACCAACATCACCTGGGCTAGTACAGACAGTCAAAAAGCCCGAGGCAGAATCAATTCAGTCTTTACAGGTTAGTCTAAGCTGCAGAGATTAAATTGAAACAGAAGTGAACAGACATCTACCTTTGATTGAGGAAATGCAGCCACATGCCTGTAGTGGCCCAGGCCAGAATGACGACAGCAGGACTCTGCAAGATTGCTCATCACTTCCTCTTCCTGTTTCCAGGTGCTTCTGGGATTTGTAGTCCACAGTTGCAGCCAGCAGTAAGTTTGAGCAGGGCAAGGGGTGTTTAACCCCCCCTCCCTGGCCCCAGACCCCAGTGGGTTTTTACCTGGGTTGCCTCCCATAAACCAGGCTGCATCGTCATCTGGGCTTGCCCCACCAGACCCCTCAGCCAGGCCTCACTGCTCCAGATAGACACTGCTCTCTGGAGCAAACAGCACAGCCCTGCCCAGGGCTGCAAAGCAAAGCAAAGCATGCTGGGATGCTCAGGAACTGTGATTTAACTTGAACCTGGAAAGGGGTCTGGGACAGAAGTTTTATAAACTGGTTTGACCCAAATCAGTTAAATCTGGTACTACATTCAACCAGGTCTATTTTAAACCAGCTTCAGCCACTTTGACATGGGTTTGTGTACACTGAGCTTCTGTTCTGTTATAGTTTTAAACCAGTTTCTGATCACTTGAACTGGTTTATGTGTAACTTCTGTCCCTAGCCCTGGCCACTCTGTTTTCACTAGCCAGTGAAAGCATTCAGCAGGTAGAGGAATCTACAGAGCTCAGGCGTCTGACTCGGGTACAAAGGAGGCACTCTCATCACCTTGGGAAGCAGGCTGCTCAGAGGGGAGATGTCAGCATGAACCTGGGCAATAACTGAGAGCTGCATTGACTTGAGCATGAAGTACAACATTCACTGTTTGTAACACATGGGGAAAGTGTACCTTGTAGTCTAATTACCTTGCCCAGCACAGACCACATGTCCAGAAAGTGGGATACTTAGATTTTTGGCCTTCTTCACTCTGAAGAGACTACGTTCTCACTTCCCTGGACAGTGCCAAAGCCACAAGACTTTGTGAGGTAGAGATCTTCTTTCAATTGAAACTGGGTCCCTGAGCAGCCAGGGTTGGAAGTCTTGTGGTCAGGGAGTGCAAGCCCAGTGAGGAGGAGCCTTGTGTGCCAGCCCCCGCCAGGGTTATTTCTGTTCTCTAAACAAAAACTGTCCAATATAAATTGCATGAAACACTGTCTGGTGTGGGCAAGAGGCACTGTGACTGTAGCTGGTCCCAGATGCCAGGGCTGTTGTGCATTTTTGTTTTAAACCCATGTTCAGCAGCGGTGACTTGTAACAAGCTGCATGCAGGCTTTTGGCACTTGTTTGTCAGTATGCTTGCTCTGTCTGCATCTAAAGAATTGAGGTACCTCCCACACTGATCTGGATCACAGAAGGGCTTCAACAGGTAATACAGCATGAGTGACTTGGATTGTTTCTGAATGTACATGGTAGTCCAAATCTTGATGCCTAGGGGTCCTGTCAGGACAAAAGAGAGGCAGCAAGAGAATGGAAATGCCCAGACTTTTGCAGCTGCTGGAGTAGGGATGATGTGGATCACTTTTTGTGACTCAGGCAGCTCAATTCTCAATAAGTCTAGGTATGTTTCTCATTCATCTGTCTTGATATTTAGACTGCCAACTCCAGGTTAGGGAATGTTTGTTATGCCTAGTGCCTAGGCAGAATGGCACCCCTGAGCTCAGTTATGACCTGTAGGCACTGCTGTAATTCAAACAACAATACATTTATTTCATCTTGTAGGCAATGATGGACTGAGTGGACTATACATAAGTAGAATTATTCACATGACTAAGAGTTTGCAGGATCAGTTTCTCCAGCAGGAAAACAAAGAGAGGTTCTTCTAACTTACCGGGAACTAAGATGAGTAATTGCAGGACTGATAAAATTCTGGGTACCTTATAGTTCACATTTTTTCAAACTCACATATGTGAAAAAATCCACCTCGCTCCACTTTGTTAGGAATATCTTCATGTCACAGCAGCAAATTAAATGAAAAATGGAGTCCTAATTAGAAAATAAAGTTCTGAAACCCTGTTTAAAAAGGGAATGTAATGCCAAGTGGGAAAGCAGTTATGTTCATCCCAGGAAAGGAAATGTAATACAATGCAAATTAATAGACATAATAAGGTAAATGGATGCAATTGTCAAATCCAATTTAGTGAGTCCAAATTAGTACCTAGTAGAAGTTCACTTAAAGAAATCCAAATCAGTTAACCTTAAATTAAGCAAATGTTATTTTTCAATTAGCTGGTGCTAATGTGTAACAGCAACAAAAATTAGGGCAATAAAGGGCAATGGCATGTGACAAACAAGGTGAGCATTTCTTCCCCTTTAAATTACTTTATTTTGAAATAAACTGTGCAAATAAGAAAAACCTAGAGATGGAGGAAATTATATACTAGACTAGATCCAGGTTCCATGTTATTGGCATTACATTACATCACTGGCAGCAGGCAATAGAGAGTGCTGCAAGGCAAATTTATAACCGATACTCTGGCAGGATTTTTCTTCTTCATTCTGGGAGACAATTTCCAGCTTGCTCCAATTCTTACTGACATCTGTGGGATGTCATCCATCTACCAGCTTTTCCAGAACCAGGATAAGGGCAAGAAGGTCAAGTTCTCAGAAGTGCCTATGGTATGGAGAGTGTATGGTATGGAGGCTTCTCTCTTTCAGTAGGACTTAGGCTTTGAAGCGCCAAGGCAATTTTGAAAATATTAACGATGACGATTCCCGCAGCAGGAGAATTGAAAGACCAGGTATTTCCATCTGAGCCAAGATACCTGCAGATATGATTATATTGGTCAAGCTCAAATCCTCGATTTTTATTAAGACATTCTCTTTTACCCAGTGATAGAGAATGCCCTAGGTTAACAATGCCACATTTAGGAAAATGGTGTTAGCACAGTGCATACTGCTTAAAGAATATTTCCTTTTTCATTTCATTTTATCAGAATATGCAGAGATTGCTACAGTGTAGTATGGATGGGTTCCAGATATCAAAGTGCAGCATAGCCTGAAACTCACGAAGACAAAAGCCATGGATTCTGTTCTCAGATGAGTTATCTTGATACAAATCCTGTACACCGTGATGGAACAGTTAATTCTTTTCTCCCAAGAACTAGAAGGTAAAAAAAAAACGTTGTGCAAAAGACTGTAGTTTGAAAAGGGCAATAGTATGGATATAGGACAGATTTCTCCCAAACTTTTGACTTAGTACCTCGTAGCTTCTTGATTTAATACTCTTGCATTGTAAAGAATTAAGAAGGATACATACTAAACAGATTAACGACTGGCTCATCATCAGATCTCAAAATGTAGCCCAATGGGGTGCTGACTCCAGCAAAGTCTCTTAGGGCATGTCCAGATGAGCCCGCACGTGCCTGTAGCCAATCAAAATGTCTTTATGACCTCCCCTTCCCCGGTGCTGAAGCCTGGAGTAGTGCAGGCTGCATGGACCTTGACTCCATCTGAGGTAAGTAAGGGACTGGGGTGGGAGGTAGGAGTGCAGGGGACTGGGTGTGCAGGGGGGCTGCTTGGGAGGGTGGGTCCTCTGCCTGTCCCCTGCATGGCCCACAGCCCCCCCTCCCCCCTTTTGGAGCAGCAGCCCATCAGGGCACTCATGGCCCTCCTGGCACAGCCCTGCTGTGGTGCGGGGCAGCGTGGCTTGGCCCAGGATGTCTGGCACCCGACGCTGCCTGTGCCAAATTGTGTGGGCCTGGCCTGGCTCAGTGCAGGGCAGTGTGCCTTCAGTCACTCACCCAGGGCCCTGTGTTGCTCACAGGGACCGCGTGTTGTGCTGGGCTGTGGCTCAGTGCAGGGCAGTGTGCCTTCAGTCACTCACCCAGGGCCCTGTGTTGCTCACAGGGACCGCGTGTTGTGCTGGGCTGAGTCCTGCATGCACAGGCCCCACACGCTGTCAGGTTGGGCCGGTTCCATGCACGCCTGCGCCCAGCACAACACATGGTCCCGCAAGTGGCGTGGGGCCCCAGGTGACAGCCCAAGTGGCCCAGAGCTTCCCGAAGGCACATGGCCCCATGCCGAGCTGAGCTGGGCCCATGCAATTTGGCACAGGCAGCACCAGGTGCCAGGCAGGTCCATGCCATGGGGGAGCTTTGTCAGGAGGCCCCAGAGTGCCCCAATGGGCTGTTGTTGCAGGATAGGTGTGCCCTGCAGGGAGGCATGTGGGCTGAGCGGGAGGGGCTGTGGGCCCTGCAGAGTGGCTGTGGCTCTGTGGGGGGAGCTGTGGGCCCTATGCGGGGACAGTCCTTGTCCTGTGCAGGGGGGATGTGTGCTGTGGGGAGGGCAGGGGACCCACCCCTCCTGAGCAGCCCCCCCACAATCCAGCCACACTTAGCTATGGACCCCACCTCCCCACATCTCCCCACACACATCCCCCACACCCTTCCCACCCCACATCCCTCCATCACACACCCAGCATACCCAACTGCCAAACAGATTGAGACTTGCTGGCAGGAGCTGTGGTTGCAGGGGCAGCTGTCCCCACATCCTAATTAGTGAAAGGGTCAGGGGGCACTCTAACTGTTCTATGAGAGGCGACCTTGTGGCTGCCTATAAGTTCATCACGGGGGCACAGAAGGGAATTGGTGAGGATTTATTCACCAAGGTGCCCCCAGAGGTTACAAGAAATAATGGCCACAAGCTAGCAGAGAGCAGATTTAGATTGGACATTAGGAAGAACTTCTTCACAGTTAGAGTGGCCAAGGTCTGGAATAGGCTCCCAAGGGAGGTGGTGCTCTCCCCTACCCTGGGGGTCTTCAAGAGGAGGTTAGAT
>NW_005842314.1:1420785-1424854 GCF_000455745.1 Alligator sinensis
CATCTATGAATCTATGATAAGAAACATCAAACATATAGATACAGAAACACCAAAAGCAAACATCAAAACACAGAGATATTTAGAATTTAGTTTATTATGATGATAGAGACACTGGTAGGCTTCCAAATTGCTTTAAAATTAGAAGCATGTCATAAAACATTACCCAACTGATTCTCATTCTCTCTCTCTGTCTCTCTTTCTGTCTGTCTGCCTCTCTCTCTCTCTCTCATATATATTATAATATTATAAAAGCCTTAATCTGTCTATCTGTGTGTCCATAACGCTTTATTTGCACTCTGATTGGCTGACTGAAACAACCAGAGTGTGAATACAGTGTCGGGACAGGAGGTGGCAGCATGGTGGAGCACTGCCATGATGGCAAGGATGCCATGGAAGTGGCGGCAATGGAGTGGATGGAACTGGGGGGGGGCTAGGTCAGCAGCATTAGCCTTGCCCCCCACCCCCAGCTCTGCTCCCTGCAAATGGCAACAATGGAGCGGAGAGGGGGAATGAGGCTACTGGAGCTGGCCTTGCCCCTCTGCAGGTGGTGACGATGGAGCAGATGGGGGTGGTGAGGCCACTGGAGCTGGCCTTGCCCTTCCCCCCAGGCCCACTCCTCCCTCACACCCCCTATCCTGCGTTGGCCCCCTTCCTCCCCCACACCCCCAACATCGGGCCCGGGCCCGGGTCTGCTCCTAACCTCTCCCCGCCACCACGGCAGGGAAGGGGGGAGTGTGCCCAGACCCCAAGCAGCAGGAGGGAAGGGGGGAGTGGGCCCAGATGGTGGGGGACACAGGGCTCTGTCCCTGCCTGCTCCTCCCCCTGCATCATTCTTGATGCACAACTGGATAGATAGATAGATAGATAGGTATCTTTTGTTTTAATTGCAGAAGAACATGGATTTGGGGGTATTTTAAAGAGTGAATTGGGGCTTTTTTATCAGAGATTTTGCAATTTTTAAATAGGGGACGGCAGGATTCCTGCAAATGGCAGGACCCAGGCAGAGGATCCTGCTCAGGGCTGGCACCCAGCTGGAAGTGGCTGACCTCCTGGCCACTTGGGGCCAGGAGGACATGGTTTGACAGTTCAGAGCAGGCCACTGTACTGAGAACATCTTTCAGGCAATAGCTGCCCAGATGTCAGGGCAGCGGCACACACGGCAGTAGGGCCGTACAAAGGCCAACAGTGCAGCCACAGCCCCCTGGCAGCTGGCCCAGAAGTGCAGATGCCTCTGCTGCAGTCATGCAGTCCCCACCTGGGTCTGGCAGGTGCACAGCCTTGGGGCCACTTGCTGTTGTAGGTGGCAGCAAGTCATAGCCAGGCAGCAGCCCCCACTGCCAGAGTGCTGCAGTAGGTAAAGGGTTCAGGGAACTCTCAGGGCTGATTCAGCAGTCCAGCTGGCACAAGGGATAGTGCCCCCAGATACCAATTGACTGGGCCCCAGAAGCTCTAGAGAGCAAGCAGCCCTGACCTGCTTGCCAGGGCAACTTTTTATACTGCTGGGGCCAGCACAGGGCAGGTTTTTATACTGCTGGCTATATTTTATACTGCTGGCTATGCCAACAACATGTACATAGTTTCATAGTTGTTAGGGTTGGAAGGGACCTCAATAGATCATTGAGTCCGGCCCCCTGCCCTGGGCAGGAAATAGCGCTGGGGTCATATGACCCCAGACAGGTACTTGTCCAGCCTCCTTTTAAAGACCCTCAAGGTAGGGGAGTGCAGCATCTCCCTTGGAAGCCCATTCCAGATTCTGGCAACCCTTACTGTAACAAAGTTGTTCCTGATGTCCAACCTAAATCTGCTCTCTGTCAGTTTGTAGCCGTTGTTCCTGGTTATTCCAAGGGGTGCCCTGGTAAACAGAGAATCTCCTATTTCTTGCTGCCCCCCACCTCCTGATGAATTTGTAAATGGCCACAAGATCACCTCTCAGCCTTCTCTTGCGGAAGCTGGAGAGATCCAGGGCCCTCAGTCTCTCCTCATAGGGCCTTACCTGCAGGCCCCTAACCATACGAGTGGCCCTCCTCTGGGTCCTCTCAAGGTTATCCACATCCCTCTTGAAGTGGATGCAGTACTCCAACTGCGGCCTGACCAATGCCACATAGAAGGGAAGTATCACTTCTCTGGACCTGTTCTTGATGCACTTGCTAATGCATGATAGAGTGCAGTTAGCTTTACTGATTACTTTGTCACATTGATGTTTTATATTCATCTTGGAGTCAACTATCCCTTTCTGCCACTGTGCTCCTGAGAAGGTTGGCCTGTAGCCTATAGGTGTGTTGGTGATTCCTTCTCCCTAGATGCAGTATTTTGCTCTTGTTTTTGTTGAATGGTATCCTATTCTTTTCTGCCCACCTTTCCAACCTGTCCCTTCCCACTAGTGTGTTTACTGTACCCCATCCAAGTTGCTGATGAAGAAATTGAATTACACAGGTCCAAGGACCGAGCCTTGGGGGACTCCACTGCCCACATCTTACTAGGTTGATACCAACCCATCCACCACCACTCTCTGGGTATGATCCTTAACCAGTTTGCCACCCACCTGACCATGTAATCATCTATGTCATAGCCACTCAGTTTGTTTATGAGAATAGGATGAGATACCTATCGAAGGCCTTCTTAAAATCCAAGTAGATGGCATCTACCTCAACTCCTGCATCTAAACATTTTGTGAGCTGGTCATAAAAAGAAACAAGGTTAGTCAGGCAGGATCTACCTGCTATAAACCCCTGCTGGTTGCCCTTCAGCATAATTTTTCCTGCTGGACTCTCATAAATGTGATCCTTCATTATTTTTTCAAAGTTTTTTTGCCAAAGGTTTTCCTAAGGATAGAGCTGAGACTAACTAGACTATAGTTTTCCAGATCCACCCCCCTGCCCCCCAAGGGACAGCCCCACTGCCATGACACTGGCAAATTCCTTCAGCACCCTTGGATGAAGATCATCCGGAACTGCTGACTTAAACACATTCAGCCCCTTCAAGTGTCCCTTTACTAGGTCAGTGCTGACAGTTGGTGGGCTGGTGTTCCTCCTGTGCCTATCTATAATGCAATTGGGAGATTTGTCTTGATCCGTGTTCAGGAATACGGAGGCAAAAAACTTATTGAAGAGTTCAACCTTGTCCCTCCTATCTGTCATCATTTGCCCTAGCCTGTCCTGTAGGGGTCCTATGTTACCCTGTGCCTTCTTTTTGCTCCTTATATACCTGAATAAGGCCTTTTTGTTGTCTTTAATTTTTGTCACCAGCCTAAGTTCCATTGCACCTTTGGCCTTTCTGATGGACTCCCTGCAAGTGTGAGCCAAGGAGGTATACTCCTCCTTGGTAGCTACCCCCTGCTTCCACAGCCTGTATGCCTCTTTCTTTGCCCCTAGGCTTTCCTGGATTTCCCTGTTCAGCCAAGAGGGTTTCTTGGTGCCTTTGCCCCCTTTTGTGCGCAATGGGATTGTCTCCTTCTGCGCCTGAAGGATTGCTCCCTTGAGGAATGACCACCCTTCCTGGACTCCCATCTTGCCAATGCTCTTCATCTTCAGTGCCTCACTAACTAATTTCCTGAGCACGTTGAAGTTAGTCTTTCTGAAGTCTAGCACTTCTGCCCTGCTGGTTACTTTTCCCACCCTACACCAGATAGTGAATTCAGTCATTATCCCCTAGGTTACCTTGTACCTGCAGATCACCCACCAAGTCATCCTCTGTAGCTAGCACCAAGTCCAGCAAAACATTTCCCCTAGTGGGACTGCTTACCTCTGTCACAACCCAAAAGGTGTGATTTTTATTTGTGTGTGCTTCGGCACTGCTAAATTGTCCCCGCTAAATTGCAAGCTTCCTTGCACGGTGGAGTTTTCTGCTGCAAAGGAGAATCCCGGTGCAAGGGAGAATTTCCCGCCGATTTGAAGCTTTCTTTGCAGGGTGCATTTCTTTGTTGCAGCACAGAAATGCTCGTTGCAAAGAGTTCCCGCCATTTGTATGCAGATTTGGGTCCCATCATTGGCCAGTTCTAAATTATTCACACGTGGTGGCTAGTGATTGGCTTGCTAGCCGTATAAGAGGCTTGAGTGGTTTCCGCCCAAGA
>NW_005842314.1:1425015-1426855 GCF_000455745.1 Alligator sinensis
CGCCTCTTTCCTTTTTCTTCTCTGTAACTGCAACTGAAGCAAGCTTTCCAGCCTACACCACTGCCATCTCGGTGTAAGTAAGCAATCTTTTAAACTACCGATATGCGTCCGTGCCTAATTCCAGAGCGAAAGCCACCCCTCTCCGCCCCCGCGTGCCCGGGCTGCTGGCCACAGCCTGCGTGCAGCGCGAAAAAGGGCTCGGGGCGCGCCCAGCCTGCACAATTAGGTGAAGGTCCTGTATGCAGGTTAAGAACCTATGTGAGCAGTTAGATCTGGCTGACTGCTTCTTCCAGTAGATGTCAGGGTAGTTTAGGTCACCCATGACAATCATGTCCCTTGACTGTACAGCCTTTGAGAGCTGCCTTGAGAATTCCAGGTCTAGCTCATCATCCTGGTGTGGTGGTCTGTAGTAGACCCCCACAACCAAGTCCCTTTCCTCTTGATCCCCTTGTAGTCTAACCCACAGTACCTCAATTTGGCCCTCCTCTGATCCCATCTTCATGGGCGACTGACTGGTGCCACCTTAGTCGGCAGGGGCACATGCAAGCTGTCCCAGCAATTGGGGACAGGTCCCTTGTGGCCGATCCTGTGGACTGGGGCGGTAAGGGAGTCCCATGTGCACCCGCTACGCATCGCCACTGCCCATCTTAATTATAAAAGATGTGTATTGTTCCTTAGTATACAGAGCAACACCCCCTCCCCTTTCTTCCCCACTCTATCATGTCTGTACAACCTGTAACCCTCAATGCTTACTGTCCAATCATGAGTAGGATCCCACCAGGTTTCAGTTAGCCCAACCAGGTTGAAGTTATTGCTTGCAAGCAGGAGTGCAAGTTCCTCCTGCTTGTTCCCCATGCTTCTAACATTAGTGTAGAGACATTTAAGGCTGCCAATGAGTGCCCTTGGTACCCCTTGTCCTGATGCCTTTAGTACTTACCTGGGCTGATCCAGTGCATGGCTCATGGCTTGCTGATCCTAGATTCTCTTTGTCCTCTGCATCCCTGTCCCCCAACGAACCTAACTTAAAGCCCTACGTAGGAGATCAGCCAACCTGTAAGAGAACAGACTCTTACCTTTCAAAGAGAGATGAAGACCATCACGTCCCATGATGTCCCTTTCATGGAAGTGCGCATTGTGGTTGAAGAAGGCAAAATCCGCACAATGGCACCAACTCTGGAGCCACAGGTTGATTTCTCTGATGCAGGCGGCTTGAAGCTGATGGCAACCACTGATTGGAAGGATCGACAAGAAGACCACCTTTGTCCCCCAACTTCCTAAGCCTGGCCCCCAGAGCCCTGTAGTCACTCATGATACAATCCGGACTACTCCTGGCCACATCATTTGTGCCCACGTGGATGAGGACCATGGGATAGTAATCAGAGGGCCGGATGAGGTCAGGAATCCTTGCAGTGATGATGTCCCAGATCTGGGCTCCAGGCAAGCAGCCTACCTCCCATGCTGTGGCATCCAGGTGACAGTTGGGTCCCTCCGTTCCTCTCAGGAGGGAGTCACCCACCATGATGACTTGTTTTAATACAGCCAGTGCATCTGGGGGCCAAGAATGCAGGCTGTCTCTCATAGGATAGGAACCTTGGTGTTGGATAACAGTCCTCAGATGTATAACTAGAGGGATATCAAGTAGAAGTAAGGAAGTGATATTCAGGGCTGGCCCACAATTTCTGGGGGCTCCCCTGCAAGATATAGTTTTGCCCCCTGATGCAAAGAAGACAGCAGTGGCAGCAGGGGGGAGGGAGGGTGGCAAGCTGCCAAAGTGGGGTTGGGGTGAGGCAAGCAGCTGAAGAAGCCGGCAGCAGCGGAGGGGGGGGGGCGGGGGGGGGGA